>NC_133024.1:57755147-58071470 GCF_048771995.1 Taeniopygia guttata | reverse complement strand
AATGTACTTGACATTTTAGCTGTTTATTAATCTTGAAAAAATGATTCCTAACACAGCTCTTCCAGGACATTTTGTTCAATGATGGCAAATCCTCATTAGGGCAGGAAAATGGATGCTCTTTTGCAACAGGACTTTGCTGCTCTGTGAAGGTGCAAGTGCATTTGAGAGACTTTCCATGCAACTGCACTGAATTGTGGAAGATTAATTTCAAACAGTGTCATTTTTGCCAGATGACCTAAATCTGAGCAAACCCCCAGTGTGTGATCAGAAGTGATATGTGTGTGCACAAGGAATTAAGTGATGAATCTTGTTAGGGTTTTGTTGTGTTTTTTTTTTTTTTTTTTCAGTTGAAATATATGAAACAGTAATTATTGTGAGGAATTCAAACAGAATGCTTGTGCAGGTAATAATCTCTGTCCTCACAGGATTGTATGTGCCACATATTGAAGCTGGGACTGGTGTTTGTTCAGTTTTTTTGCTCTGAGTAGGTTCAGATTTTCACTGGAGTGTATGCTCATTCTTTTTTGTGTTAACTTTACATCTGAGTGTCAGAGTGCAACACTTTCTAGAGACAGGTTGTATTGCAGGATGACTGTAATTTCATGCTAGCAAATACTTCATTCATTACATTTCTTAGTTCCTAGCCTCAGGGAAGGTGTCTGCTGTCAGTGATGATGATTATTTCAACAGTTTGAGTTTTCATGTGGGCTTTCAACTGTTCTGCTGTTTGGGTGTTACCACGCCATCCAGAATCTGAAATAGTGAGCTTTTTGTCAGTGGAGCTCTGGACATTTTACATTGTTATCTCTATTTGTCTGTCCTGAAAGTGAGGCACAGGCATACATGGAAACATGGAAACCTACAGAGAAGGTCTAGATGGAGCTCAGGGAGTTGTCTGCACTGTTCCTTGTGCTTCAAAGCTAGGTTAGCTGAATCCAAACCACTCCTGACAGATGTTATTAAAATGTGCTCATGATATAGATTTCAGAACTTCTCTGTGTGCTTTGCTCCAGCAATTAAGGATTCTTTTGTGACAAAAGTTTGTTGAAATGCTTCATTTAAGTTTTTTTTGGGAACACTTTTAGCTGCAGGGGTTTATTCTACCCAGCATAGCCTTGATGCAGAGAACTTTTTTTCTTCATGGTGGTTCTGTCTTGTATATTGGAAAACAGTTATTTCTTTTCTAGACTCAATTCAAATATCTTATGATAATTTTCCTTGGTTTTTATCCTAAATTCTCTCATACTTTTTGGTGCTGTTGTGTTCAAAAGCAGACGCACTATGTCCCTCCAGTTGGAGTCTGAGCTATGGATAACTGCTCTGATTATGTCTTTTTCTGAGTAGTACATCCAGTTAGGAATAGTTTCACTTATTCCATGTTTGTGTCACAGGGAGAAACATAGTCTTCAGAATCCCATTCAGGGTTTCTTCCAGAAAGCTATTTGGTTTTACATGTTTCCTTTATATTATCTTTCAATTTCTATTCACATGGAGAATATGATTTATCCGTGTAGAACACCTTCCTGTGAAGTAATCAACTCAGAGGAATTGATAAATTAGTTTACAGTCTCATACAAGAAGTAACTTCTCCCTTTCTAAACCCCTGCAAAAATTTGCAACTTGTTTCCTTAACACCGCAAGACCAAAAATATTTGGAATGAAGAGTGTTCCCATGGAAAATTTATGAGGAAAAATAGTATTCGAGTGAAAACTGTCTGTGATGTAACCACATTATGAGACTGAAAACTCTTTGGGTTCTGTGCATAAAATGGGAAGAACAGCAATGTTTTATTTGCTAAATGGCAGCAGCGAAAAGTAGACCACATAGCAGTGCCTCCCTCTCTACCTTGGCCATGCTGCCTCCTTCATCCTGTCCTGCCCAGCTCATTCTCTTTACCCATTGTCCCCTAACCTGGACAATCTGTGAAATAAGTCTCAGTGAGCTCATTTAAAAAGTAAAATCAAAATTCCCTTTTTGAAATATATTTATCTTTTTAGACAAAGACCTTCCTTGTCCCTTCTTCCTTAGCTGTATTTTACAGCTGCTGCTCCCTGTGTTGGATGTACAGCCATGGACCCCTTGGTATTCAGATGGGATTCAGATGGGTATTCATCTTGTTCCTGTCATTAATTTTTAGCTCTCCTGAAACAAGGAGCCGTTTTCAGACTTGGAGCATGCCTTGTAGTTAAAGTTTAGGGTATGCAGAGGTCTTTTTTATTCTGCTGAAATGTTGTATATTGATATTTTCTAAGTGCCTGTTGGTTATTATGTGATTGACCAGAGTCATACAGGGACAGGAGTTCTGCTGTATTTTGTTCCATGTCTGGAATAGGTATTCTTGGGAATCAAGTTTACCGAACTGTCTGAACAGTGGGAATAGTTACACATCTCCTTCATTTATGGGATTTCTTCTGTAGGTGGGACACAAGGACTTGCCAGCAGATAATGTCTGGTATCGCCAATGAATCTTACAGCTTCAGTGAGTGTGCCAAGAATTCAAGTATGAGTGAACTGGAATATTTCTGAGGCTAGCGCAGCCATTTCAGTCTTGGCTTTATCAAAAGCTGATTTGTGGATCAAACAATAGCAGCTGCTGCGCTTGCTTCAAAATCTGTCTGAAACATTTTCTTCTTTTCTTTTTTTTAGGATTTCTCTGTTCAGCTTCAGCTGCTCACTTTACTGAATATTTGTGCAGATTCTGTTAGGTGCAGATTCTGCTTATCACCTATTATGAATCAATAGAATGCAATTTCTTTTGCTGTCTGTCCTTGGTACGTAGGAATAGCAAATTGTAGCACCAAGTACTCTCCTGCATGTGCCAGATGGTGTCTTAGAGAACACAATGCAGAGGTTTGCTATGCACCATCCTGCAGATTAAGAATATAGGGCCTACTATTTAACTGCTGCAAATCAGCAGAGTGCCACTAAACAGATTCTGCAATCCCAATTTGCATTAGATGCTATCTGACTCATCAGGTAATTAATAGAAATTGTAATATACTTGCTGATGCTTTCCTCAGTGAATTTGCCTTGCCTTCTAAAAATGTCATAGAAAATTATTGTATGGTACTTGTGGTAAAGTTGATACACATCTCTTAAATAGAGAGGGTGATTTTTCAAGTCATATTAGAGAAAACCTAAAAGCCTTGTAATGCAGAGAACACAATACAAGTAGTCCAAAATCATATAAATTATATACAAGATACTGTGTATGCGCATCTGAGGTTGCTTTTGAAGCATACTGTGCTTTGGAAACTGCAGCACAGACTGCATGTACAAGAAAATTTTAAAATTTTAAAAAGACAACTGGGAAGGTGAAGTAGGTTTAGTATCCCAACAATGTACAGATATTACATGTTAGAACCAAAGGAACTGGCAAGTGGAAGCTGCTGTCTTGACAGTTCACTGTAGGGAATGCTAGCTTGGAATTGTTGGCATCACTTGTAACAGGCTTTCTTTGAGTGAGTTTGCAGATGTCAGTGTGTTACTTTGTGATTGAAAACATGTATTATTATTGATCTAGCTGTAATCTGTGAGGAGAATGATGTGAATGGGGAAGCAAGGAAGCCTTTTTCTATGAAACATATCAATAAGGAATTGTCTTTTGTGACCTTTTCTCAAAAAAACCAGGATATTGTCAGACGGTGGGTCGTATATTTTATATTGCTATTGCAGAGTACATTTGGACTGTTTAAATGCAATGATAATATAAGTGCCCTTAAACTCCTTAAGGTTTTTCATGGGAATCATGTTCTAAGATTTTACTTTTTTTTTAATGCTGTACACTCGTGTTCTCTTTTACATTATAGTTTTTCTTGCAGATGCTGCTGAACATTCTAAAGTTCTGTTGCTATTTATGTACTGTTTTGAAGTGTGAGCCAAGTTTTTTCTTGAGACTATCCTAAAAATGAAAAAGATAGCTACAGATATTAATGAGAATTATGCCAGAGGTATTTGTAGTCAGGCTGTGTCAAAGCTGGTTTTGCTGTGCTTCTAGTGCATAAATTTTGACATGAAAGAGTTCCAAGCTTATTTTGCCATTGCAAGCAAAGTATTTTTCTTCTTTTGAACCGAGCTATTGTGGAAATACACTAGAGGCACATTGGCTTCATCCAGGTAGAAGTAATAATGAATGTGAGATCTGTCCTAAAATTTTAATTGTACCTTTAAGATAATACTTCTTTGTGAAGTGCTTTTCAAATTTCCATACCTGTCCAGTAGCAAAGTTTGAACACAGCAGTTATTCTGGTGTGATGTATTACCCTTTATTTCCCAAAGAATATATCTAGTAGGAACTTCCCTAATTTCCTTGAAAATCTTGTAGAAAGGAGCATGCTATTCCCTGTGAAGAGCTGATTTGCACTTGCCCAGCTGTATGTGGTACAATGTGCATTGCTTTTTTAATACAGTACTTCAGCAAGGAAGAAGAAAGCATTTTACATTCATGTGGTCTCACCACACCATATATGAAAGTTAATCCTGGACACACTAATGATAGTTGTTAAGAAAACAAAACTAGAAAATAAGGCAAACCTGAAATGTTTGTTTACAATTAATCTGATAATCCTAATGCATAGATTGCTCACCTGCATGTGTATGCTATTTCTGTTCACATTGGTAGTAAGGATGTTGTAAATTTCTCTGAAAGTAGATTATTTCAAATGGATTCCTTGAGTGCCAGACAAAAGACCAAAACATACAGTTAATTTTTGTTAAAATTTTCCTTAATCTCCCGTATGCTTGAAGAATCTTCCTTGATTCTTACACAGTCATTTAATGCTGTTTCTATGGTCTTACAAAAATGGGTATTAATTGTGGTTTGCAAAGGTTCAGCAGCGAACTGAGCTCCTTCAGAACTGAGTGACACTATTGCCTGCCATCCTGAACTCCGCCCTGCACATACTGGTTCCCCTGTATCAGATGTAACACCAGGGCTTGTTTTTGTACATGTTGGCTTCTAATTGCACCCAGTAATCACACTGAAAAAAGGCGGATAACCAAGTATTAGTTTGGAGATTTTATGGCCTGCTTTCTTACTGCACTTCAGCATCCCAGTCAGTGCCCTTGAGCCTCCAGCTTCAAACCTCATGATTAGTCTTGTCAGACTGTTCTGAAAGCAGCCATACACACCCATGCACCATGTGGATGAGAAAGAGCCAGGCTTTGCTGGGAGAGTATGTGAAGGACTTTTCTGGGGATAGGAAGATGTATGGCAATGAGTGTGATGTATGCCTCCTGCCGTGTGCTGTTTCTGCAGGATGTTTTCCAGTGCTGCCAACATTTGTATGCACGTGGTAAAAGTTTTAGTTTAAGTATCATCAGGTTATTGATTTTTAAATTAATGCATATGCTATTTCTTAATAGAAGTAAATAGATCTGCTTTGATTTGGTTTTTTTCAATAGTGATTTTGGAGGCTGTATGGTATAAATGTAGTGACAGGGCAAAGTTTGGGTTTCCTTGATAATTTAATTCTGTGGTTTATTGTGTCAAAATATAAACAAGAATACCATTGTCTTTTAAAAAAGTAGCAAATTAAGTTTGTCCCTGAACACTAATCTTAGTCTGGTGCAGTTGGAGTTTTTTGGGTTTATTTGAGCTTCAGAGTTCACAGAAGCATTGGGATATAGGCTGGATAAATATTCTACAAATTATATTTTGTAAATATATTGTGTAAATATATAATGTATTTATATTATATTAACTGATTCTGGAAAGTCCACTCAACTTTGAGTAATAAACAATTTTTATGTTGCTCAGTTAAATGTGAAATACAAATTCACAACATTTTTTCTGGTTTATGTATGTTGTTTTTTTGAAGGATGAAATTATGCAGAGTAAAAAGCAATGGGTAAGATAGATGTATCAACTTTTATATGTAAGTTAAGTGGTCTAATATAAACCCTGTGTGGAATTCTCTGCTTTTCAGCTGTCCAGATTAGGGTAGTACAGTTTTGTGTATTTTAATTTTGGAGATAAGCCCAAAGAAAGTGTTGAATGGCCAGGTATCTAACACTTCAAAATTTAATAATGTGTTCTTATCTTTGTGTTTCAAAGTGACAGAGTCTCTGGCCCAGTCTGTAGTCCACCATTTAAGATGGATAATGCAGAAAGATCTTCTTGGCCAAGATGTCTTTCTTATTGGGCCTCCTGGGCCTCTCCGGAGATCTATTGCCATGCAGTATCTGGTGAGTATGTTGGTTTAAATGTATTGGAGACACAATTATTAATGTCAGTCATTGTTATACTTGACAAATGGTAAAAGGTAGTCCTAGAAAATCTTAGAGCAAGCTACTTAGGAAGTAAATAATTTTTTTTCATAAACATACTTTCCAAAGCTCAGTTTTTGTTATAGACAAATAGAAAGTACAGACATTTTAATACGTGTTTTTCTGCTTAAACTCCAGAGGGGAAAAAAAAAAAAAGAGTTGGAAAACTGTGTTACCATATGCTATCACAAATGTAGAAACAGTTTGTTCTCGGCATTATGTATGTTAGAAGATTAAGATATCTGCCTTGTGCTGCAGACAACAAATCGTTTTTGCTTCATTACATCAAAAAAGAAATGAAGGAAAGGATTTGGGAGAGAAGTGTTCTGAGTAACATTTGGGAACAGTTATTCTGAGTGTTTAGAAAGAGTAGATGCGTGTATGATCCTCTCTTGGAATGTGGGAAGGACGTGCCTACAGCCATCTGCATGAACCATGGCAGCACTATGTACAAAATTTCACATTTAAAAAGTCAGTGCCCTTAAATGATCAGGCGGAGGGGGATGTCTGCCCCAGAAAGTGATGTGGGTAGGACCAGGTCTGCCATGAGCTGTATCTGGAATCTGGTTGAGCAGTGGGATCACAAATGGAGGTGTAATAAAACTTTTCATAAAGATCAGACATTCCTTTAAAAATCAAAATATACTAATTCAAAGGCTAGCTCCCTGAGGTAAAGCATAGAGGAGAAAAATACAAGATTATGAACTTTATAAAGGAGAGAAAAGATTTTTGAATTCAGCAAACCAGATGTGTTATTTAACAGTTTGATGCAGTCCTTAAAATAAATGATGAAGAGTTTCGTATAACCTAAAAAGAGGACTTGGAAAAACACCTGATATCCAGGCATAGGATATAGAATGTGTCTTGATATTTATGCCAGACTGTATGCACTTGAGATCTATTAGAAAGACTGCAGCTTACTGATTCAATGCCAAACCAAAAAATTATGTGAAGGCTGATCTTTCCATGTAAGCTGATACATGCTGTGGTGCCTTTAATGAAAATATATAAGCCTCAAAAACTCTATTTGCTATTGCTGAAAGCTACTATGCATTCCTACACAGGGCTAATTGTTTAAAACCACTCTTTTTTCCTTCTTTAATGAAGAGAAAGTACAACTCTATCACCCTGCAACATAAACGAATTGGTGACTTTGTAACCCAATAAGCACTGCAAAAGTAGAAAGAAAATAGTTTTATTGGGTTTTATACATTTGCTTTATTTTTTCATACAACTATAGTTGAAAGCTGCCTGTTAAGAGAGGTCTGTTAAATCACTTACATCTTTAATTGAAGAATAAAGGCTAAGAGCATTTCATTATGAATCTGTTTCCTAAGCAGAATGCATAATAAACCAGATATGGAAGTAGCAGAAATATGTATTATAAATACGTGGGAGAATTGTTTTTATTTCCTTTAAGACAGCAAATTCTAAGTATATATCATATTGAATCAAAATAAGAAAAACAATAACCCAAGGGTTCTCCTTTTTTAAATAGCCTATAGTTTTACATATGCAGAGTGCATCTCATGACAGCCAAGGAAGAGAAGATAAGAGTAATATAGTTAATCAGTGTAGTGGCAGAGAATGTGCAGGTAATAATCACAACTGCATCACATTAAAAGTGTTACTGTACTGTGAGAGTTGAACATTTCAATCTTTTACAGAAAACTTCTGAATTTATTTGTGATTTGTAGATCCTGGCTATTTTTCAGAGTCTGGAACCAGAAGATTAACCTACAGGATGTTACAGATGATCAATGGAAAGAGTATATAGCTCTTCTAGAGTAGGTTTGGGGAAAATAAAAGTTTATTGAGCAGAAATTCAAACCATTTAGTTTGAGGCAGAACATGCTGTTAACATTTTAAAAATAAGAGATATTAGATTTTGTTCAGAGTTATTTCAGATCATTGTGCTGCTGCCTAGAGCTTTTTTGTACAATTATACCATTAGGTGTATTCTTAAAGTTCAGTCACTTGGGTTATAGTGTTATTTTTGCAATAACTTTAGGCTGTTGTCCTCAGGAGCTGACAAAGCGGGAGGTTGAATATATTGCACTATCGAGGGACACCACAGAAACTGACCTCAAACAGCGACGAGAGATCCGGGATGGCAGTGCTTTTTATCTTGACCAGGCAAGTTGCAGTCACACATCACCTAGTAATTATTCACAAGTAGTTTGAAGGAAGTCATGGTTAATCTTATGAAAAATCAGTATGTGGATTAATATGTATCTAATCCAAGTAGAAAGTTCTTGCGCAATGATCTCATGATTATCATAAATGTTATCTTTACCCAAATCTACGATTACTGTCTTTTAAGAGTACTACAGGTTGATTTAGACAGACCATTTTTGATAAGACTAAGGTCCATTCTGTGCAAGTTAGATAAGCACTACCCTTGCTATGTCTCTTTCTCAAATTTGCGTCACATTAGGTGTATTCCTGAAATTAAACTTCTGAACTAGTTTAATTGTAAAAGCATCTAGTTCATGGTTTTTATGACTGTTCTGTGTTGTGAGACCCAAGCACAGTAAAGGGAGACAATTGGGAGATTTGATCTGAAACCTCACTGCTGATCTGGAATAAATTAATGATTTAAACATTCCTGCCCTTGGTATTGCCCCAGACCAGTAGCTGATTTGGCACAGCCATGGACTGACCTGGGTTAGGTAAGATTTCTCTTCATAAGTTATCAGGGGCATGTTTCCTTTCTGATTATGCAGGTAAAATACACACTTAATGAGAAATGTTTGTTTTCCTAGATACCTAAAATTCTTATGGAAGTTAGGTTTCTGGTTAGATAGGATGGGTGAGTTTCTGTGGTGTAGTATGAACTTAAAGAGTTTTTGGTTGGTGATGCGATAGAGGTAAATGATATCACCATCATGCAGGTGTTTCGTGAAAGAAAACCAGAAAGCTTTGTTCTCTCTTTTAAAGAAGTGTTTTCCTTTCTTTTTTTTTTTTTTCCTTAAATTCCCAGTGATCTCTTCTTCAGCTCCCAAACTTTCAAGAAACCTAGAAACCTTTAATTAGATTTTCTTGAAACCACAACAAATGGCTTTGAGCAGTGGAAGATCCTCACAATGAAGAGTTAACAATTAATCAAAATGTATTTTATTTCAGTAACTTCTAGGACTTCAAATTATTTCATGTTTACCTGGAAATGCAAGGATTACACAATAGGAGATAATTGAAGTACTGCGTACTAGGGCTGTAAATGGTTTCTCATTTACCAGAGGATAAGAGCACTTTTGTAGGTTGTGGGATTAACTCATGGACTAATGTCAGTTCCACACCTATCTGCTGTTATGGGCAGCCTTATCCTCACACTTGGTACAGGATAGTCAAGGTAATTGACCTGTGGTGAAATAGCATTAATTAACAAACATTTGTAAGAGTCACTGTGTCAAGGACTGTAAGAAGCTCACTGAGATGTGAGATGGTCTGTTACTGCTGTATTTGTCTGTAGACCTTGATCCCCCTGTGAGGCAGCCTCACTTCGAATAATCTATTTTGAGTCATCTCATATCAGCATGAATGCTCTGGGAAGATTTGCTTCTTAAGATCAAGGTCTAAGATGACTGCCTTCCTTAGTGAGTTAGAAATTTTCAGTTGAAAAGTTTTTGCCAGAATCCAGCACAGCAGCACTTCAGGCCAAGACTTCACTTTAGCAAGATACCAAAGTACTAAAATCTGTCGGAATCCGTTGCATCTTTCCTGAACTCCTATTTTATTTTTACTTGTATTTATAACCGATGAATGTTTAAGCTTTGAATGGAACTTAGGAAAAATATATACTTGGTATTTAGATTAACACTTTTAAAATACTGGAAATATGAAGAATTAATCTCATAGATAGTGATACAGCTGAAGTTTTCTCATCCTGCATTTTAGTTAGATGAATAAAATATGGTACATAGTTTAGAACTATCATAGCTCTAGTTATTCCATTCTATTATTGAGCTATAAGTTTTACGGATTACACTGGTCCCTGAATTTCAATGAATTAATTTAATGATTTTGAGGTTTGCAGATGCTGTACTAAGTCAGAGCATTACAGAAGCCTGACACTACTCTTCTTTAAACTACAGACCATTAACTGAGAAAGGTAGCAGTAGGAAGCCCTAACAAAATATTCCCTAAAGAGCTTGGATTGCTCCAGTTGGCATAACTGAGACAAAGAGAAGGTGAATTCGTGTGAGGGACTGAAGATAGTAGACTCTGCTTTTCAGATTGTTGTACCATTTCCTTTCCTGTAGAATATCATGCTTGCTCGTCATGTCACCCAAGAGAAGACAGCAGAGTTTGCAAGTCTGGTTTCCAGGACATCCTGTGTCTGAATTCTACAGGTTCAATAAAACTGATCTGTTGTTTAAGATATATGAGCCTTTTTGTAAGCAAGTAATAATATAGTAATGTAGTTATTTTGCACTTTGAATAATAACGTACTATAACAAACTTGGCATCTTGTGACCAGAAAGAACTTTAATGTAGTGGCTCATCAGGTTTGCAGACACAGAAACGTTTGCAAAGTTATCTCTGAGTGACTATTAAGATGTTGTAGTTGTTTGTAGCTCCACACTTAATAGTGACAGATTAAATGCTGTAAATTATTATCTCAGAGGTTTCAAAACATCTGCTATATTTTAAAATGAAGTTACAGAATATGATTGCAGATAATTAAAATATATTTGAGAGGCAGTCATTTGGAAGTAGTTGTTGAAATTCCATCTTGATATATATAATGAAAGGCCAGCATATCAAATATTCTTGCATATCAGCATTTTTTTAGTACTAGAGTGAATCAAGTGGAAGAGTTGGAGTTAGGTTGTTAGAAGAGATATCTGATGAAGGATGAAAAAAAAGGGTTTATTTACCTCAGAAATAGGTCATTAAAATAAAGGTAAATATTGAATTGTCAAATTCAGTGCCAATTAAAATAATGTAAAATAAAGAAATTCTGATGGGGTAATGGCAAATTATTTGTTTTAATTCATGTACTGACAGCAGAAAATTCTGTTTGCTTGTCTTTACTTTGGGCCACTAATTTTGGCTTTCAGCTGTTAATTCACTGTTAAAAGCCTCAAAATTGTCATTATTGCTGTTACTGAGCAATACTAAGTAATATATTGGTTTTATTCTGTAATTTCTTGCATGGGTTAATTATATTGTATATCAAGTAATTATAATTACTTTGTATTACATTAAGTATTCAAATGGCATCTTCTGATTTTACTTCTATTGATAGAAGACTTGTCTTGCAAAGTGGTTTTCTGCTTCTATAACTCTGACAATTAAGCTGTCAACTTCATTGAACCAGTAAGATGATTCTAATAGCCTGTTGTATTTCCAAAAATTAGGGAATTAGATTTGATTTTTCTTTTTTTTTTCCCATTTCCATATAGTTTTGCTTTTTATTTTGTATGTACAGCTACATAAGTACATCTCTGTTTTAAATTCTTATTACTACAGCCTCTTACATTAATAATTATTACACCTAAGGAAATCCTACATTTTTTAAATGTAGAAGTTGAATTTGGGAGAGCTGCTAATCCACTTTGTTAGTGCTTGAGAGGTGTGTTGCTCCAGGATGATTGTGTTGCAAACTACTTTGTCCAGAATGCCCATTTTTGTTTACCCTTTGTCTTACAGCATTTAGATTAAATGTACTAAATTGGACTCTGTTTTTCAGTGTCTTTGACCTATGTGAGCTTACTCGTTTTGATACAATACTTTTACATCCCTAACTGCACCAGCATCCTAAGTTATACAATGGCAAAATGTAAAATTGATTGTCAAGATATCAGAAGAATAATCTCCTGACATGTCTTGAAACACTTCATGTAGTAAACAATTAAACATCCAGAGTGACAGAAATGACAGCTTAAACTATACTGTCTGTAAAATGAACATAACATGAAATCCCCTGGAGCAGCATTACCCAGTCTGGAATTTGGCTTCTTTTAATCAAAGCAGATTTGAAAGGGAATTGTAAAATAAGATGTGAGATTAATGGAATGAAATTATAATAATATTGGAGAGTGAGACTGATATTTGAGAGTATGTGGGTATACACATATGTATGCATGTTTGTATATGCAGATAAAAAACTTTCTAAATTTTCTTAAAAAGATGTGTAAGAATGATTCAGCTTTTAACAAAAATTAACCACTGAGTGAAAATTGTGTGATTCTGTGATTTATTAACTTACTGCCTTGGAGGTGACAGTGATTTTTTGCTCTGCTGAGAAGTTAGCCACAGCCACATTGTTGCAAAGTATAATTTCATGGACTGACTAACACTGCAGTATCTGTGTACCTAGAACAAGAAGTAAGATAGTGAAGTCTGAAGAAAGAAGAGACAAGCAATGCACTCCAAAAGTGTGAATGTTCCTATTCATTTTCTTAGTTTCTCCTACATTGGAGACAAAGAGGGAAATATTAGGTAGAAATCAACAGTATTTGGATGAAATTAATATTTGTTGATGTTGACATAATGTATCTTTTATCTAAAAGAAAAATTGCATGTTAAAGAGCTCTGTGTGGTAGCCTTTTAACTTGTAGAAGTAATTTTGGTATAATCATTTGCAATACTTCATGTTTATTAAAGTGTCGGCATTCAACTAGATTTGTTAGTCTAGCAGTTCAGACTCTAGTATCTTGTTTTGATGTACAAGGCATATAGATGAATGTGATGTAATGTAAGGAAAATTAGGATCATGTATTTATAATTCCTTATAAGTGTAAGATACTTTTTTCTTATGCTCATATCTGTTACATGTATATTCCACTTGGTTTTCAGCTGTTATTTCTTACTATGGGGAAAGGAGAAATACTTTGTAATATGTGGGATCATAATATCCATAGGCAATATGGTCTTGATGGATGGTGCTCTGAGTCAAAGTGATTTAAGAGTAATAATTAACTTCATATTTTTTAGATATCTCTCAAGTATTTAATTTTCTTTTTATTTCGCTGCTTATCAGGAAGAAAAATTTAAATTGCCCTCCTCCCTTATTCCTGTACAGAAGATAAACCTTGCCTAGGTATATTTCTTTGTAGATTTTTTTTACTAATAAACCTCTTTAGAACCTCAGTTTGCCTTCTGCTAAGCCTGGTTTCTCGCCACGAGGCAAAATGTTTTGTATATCTGATGTAACTGCTCTCATACTAAGATACTTGGTGTAAAGCAGCTAAAATAGTTGGACCCTGCCAAGGCAGGGATGTAATTTCTTGTTAATACAGTTTGTTGCAAAAACACCTGACTGTCATGTTAGGGTAAGGGGTAATGGAAGTAAAACCAGATCTCTTGACATGTGATACTTCAAAAATGGAAAATAAAATTGTGTGGAGGAAGGTGAAATCAGTGACTGGGGAAACAAAAATCAATGACTGAAATGAAGGACTGTTCCAGTTCTTGTCACATTTACATATTTATGCTCTCATCATATGTTGGTTCACTTCCTAGGGTAAACTTTTCTAGCCAAGTTTTCTGATTCAAAACTCAAATAAATTCAGGACTTTATTGCTTTAGCTACTTTTCAGTAGTTCAGGCCATTCATCCTCACTGAAACATTAACTACTGCAGACGGCTGGATTCCCTCTTTGGATACTAGCTAGCCTAGCTGACAGTACTCCAGTATACTGCAATTTCTCTGTCTTTTGTGGATATTTAAATAAAAAAAGGAGTGGATAACAGTATCTGTTCTGTAATTTTGCTAAACTCACAGGAGAAAAATAGCTATAAAACCTACCTAGAAAACACTTGATTAACTCAGTGGGGAGGTAGGCTGAATAGTTAGGATGTAGCCCCCTGCTCCATTACGGAGGGAGAAAAAGGTTGAATTAATTCTTAAGTTACCTTTTTAACTTGACTAATCAGCTTAGTTACTATTACAGCGATTTTCATTAAATATGTACATCACCTTTGGAATATGTGTAACTCATTATATTTGTGGCCTCAGTTCAAAAATGTAAAACTGTAGCTTATCATCTACAAAATGAAAAATTTTGTTACAAAAGATAGAATATACTTTTTTTGATAAATGATAGGCCTGTTTGTCATCTCATCTTGGAATGGCATTATACATTCCTAACTTTTTTATTAAATATGTTTTATTTTAAACAACTAGCATAAGACTTTTAAAATATTTAAGGAAAAAGATAGCATTATGTTTTCATTAAAATGTGACATTTTAGCTTTTAAAGTGGCTGAGTGTGGCTTTAGTAGTCCTTTATCTTATTGTGCAGTTTTTGCTGATATTTCTACTTTGGAGAAAGCCTATTCTCATATTCAGTCATTTACTGGCAGTCCTTGTCAACTGTGGAAGTCCCAGGTGACTGGAAATTGGCAGATGTGACACCTATCTGTAAGAACAGTCAGAGCAAATTTGTGATTGCAGGATTCTATTACTTCAGTCCAGTAAGTAGTCATCTGTTTTAGTGTGGCTCAACAGGTTTCTAGTTTGCTCAACTCACGGGGGAAAACAATAGCTAGGGAATTACGAAGCCTTAAAGCCGAACAAATACCTTGCAATATAGTCTTTGGTAGAGACATACCATTAGACATGTCTTTTACACATATCTTGAAAGTCTAACAAAGTAGTTTCCCCAGTAGGAGACAGTAAAAGCTCCTAATATTCCATTCTGCTTCTCTGTAGTTTCTTTTCCTGTTTTCTTCTACTTGTTGGGTAGTTTTAGCCATTTAAATTTTAAAAGTTGGATTAATTGTATTTGACTCATGGAAATGAATTTAGAAGATAACAATTTCCTCTAAGTTTTGTGATATTTGTTAGCATGGTAGGTTACAGGGATTCAAACCTCTCATCTATGGAAGATAGATCGTACCACTTATATAATAGTTCATGTTTTGTCAGCCTGCTGCAGCCAGTCACCATTTTGTTAGCTCAAAACCAGCCCAAGTTTTGTGTTGTCTTTACCAGATGGTTGTTCAGGATCTCTTTTCATCGTAAATGACATCTGGACATTACATTGTTGTGATGTTTATGAGATACAGAAATGAGTGGAAAGAATTGGGTGGATGAGTTTGTGTGGGATATTGTGTGGGTAGTGGGAACAAGATATTCCATTGGAAGGGACATCTGAAATGTAGGCTGCAGAGGCAGAGAATCCTTTCCTCATTAGTTCTTGTTTTCACTGAGATGCTTGTACTGTTGTTTTTCTAAATTCTTATGGTTGCTGTGCTTGAGATGTCATTACAGGGATCCAGTTTTCAGAGCAGGGCAAGTCATCATGTAACAAAACCCTAAAATGTACCTTGAGGTATCTCCTGTAAAAGACACAGTTATTGATTATTGTTGAGCAATTTCCAGCCTTTTAATTATAAAACAATTCTGAATGTAGTCAGTCCATCATATTCTCAATGATGCCCAGATTTGAAAAAAGTCCTTTGGAGTTCCCCAAGAGCCTTCTGTATGGATTTCAGGACAACCAGAATGTTCTGGTGTGCAATAAGCATTTTTCTCAGAGAAAAGAACTATCACTTCATTTCTGGTATGTGAAAACTATACTGTTAAAACTTTTGTGGCTTTACAAACTATTTTGGTAGGCTATGTAAAAATGTCTTCTTTCTCCGATGTTTTTGCATTTCAATGTGTGCATTGTGGTGAGCTTTTTTCTGTCCTTCCTGTTCTGACACTATATAACTTCATCCATATGTTTATACACTGTGATTTATGTAAAAATTAGGGTTTACAGCTTCCTGCATTTGTCCTATTTTGCACTGCTCGCCATGATTCAGCTACAGGAGAGTCAATAAAAGGCTACCTAGGGTTGTCTTGTTCCTAAAGTGTTTTTGCCTTTAAAGAGAATTTTTTTTTGTAGGTGCAGTGTGAAACCATTGTAAGCATTCTGCGTAATGTATTTGTTGCATAAAGCCACTACAATGAGAGCAGGTTGTGTGAAGTATTTCTGCTCCCAGCCTCTGGTAGCTGCAGGTATTTTCTGGAGCAGGTATCCAGGTTACCAGCCTTCCAGAGCTCTGGCAGCACAGGTGGGAGGCAGCAGCATCTGTCCTCTGATAAGCAAAATAGTCCCTTTGCTGTAGTGACAACAAATCTGAAAGTAAACTTTTAACAAATCCTTCTTGACCTTTTAACAAGAATTAATATGTTTAATCTCAGATTTAGTGACAAGGTTACATGCTATAGCCCCTTCCCGTCAAATTTGTGGTTTATACTAGACATTGAGACTGAACAAAACTAATGAGAGAGGGGGTCAGTGTAACTCTCTCTGAGTTCTCATTATAGAACTATGAAGATTTGTTTCTTGGAAACATTTTTTAAAATAATTTTCAGTGACAGATTGCAAACTTACTTTGCTTCCTCTGATTTTTTAAATGTGTTTTAGCTTCCATACCAATCCATCAATATACAGCTAAAACTGATGTTTTCAGAGGATGCCTTGTAGTATGCCTAGCTTTTTGGAAAAAATTACTACTCACTACAACCAGAATGAAGAACCAGTATAATTCAGAGAGAGATATTTCAGCTCTTCTGGTCTTAAGAGCAGACTTTATGCTAGTTAACACAAGAATTTCAGAGGCAGACGAAGTGTTCACTTACTTCATTGTATTCTAGAGAGCAATTTCCAGTATTCAGCTATGCTTTGAAGATGGAAAAAAGCACATCAGAGTAAATTAGTGCCCAGGGGTGGTGGTGGTGGTATCAATGTCATGAGGTGTCTTTGATTATGAAATAAAAAAAACATGGTTGTATATTCAACCTTTCCTGAATCTGATTGTAAAATGTGCATATAGGTAGGCAAAGATAATTTGAAATTTTATTTTTCTGAGAAATAGGATTTTGAATAAAAATTTCAAACAGTTTCCAATATCTGTACTTTTAAAATTTTGATCCTGTAAGCTGATGATCAGCAGTCAGTGCAGTGTATATAGTAAGCTGCTTCTCAGGATTGCATTGTTAATGGAGAGCATTTTTTCTTGAAATTAATGATTTTTCTACACTTCCTTATATTTGCTGTCTACTCCTACAGCAGATTTTCTTAATACACCAGTTCAAGAGAGAGGTTTTCGTTAGTACTGGAAGCCTGTTACTTCAACACATCCATAGTGTGTGTGTGTCTCAACATGAGTCAACAAGATTCTATGGATACTCAAAATATTTTGAAACCATATGAACAGAATGTGTATTTTCCTCTGGCTAGTAAAAATCAGTCGTAAAGTCTTCATAGACTTATAATATGCAGAATCCAACCAGCTTGGCAAATAAATTGTTTGGTAAAACAAGTTCTGGCTGTGTCTCCAAGCTGCATTTAGACAGAATAGCATTTTGTTTATGCCAGGTACTGGACTGTCTGCTGGAGACTCAGGTTTTCTATTCAAGCAGGTTGGAGCAGATTTTTGACATGACCAATGACCTTCCTAGGGAAGAATGTTAGTAGAAAATTTGTTCTTTGTGCACATTTTATGAGATGAGAAGTGTTTTGTGTTGCCTGTTAGGTAGTGTATGATGTCCTGAATGAAGAAAAAAATTCATTGCTTTTTTTGAAGAGTTAGTGGTTCAGTGGAAGGGAAATAATTTGAGGTTTAGTCCTTGTTTAATGGGTTTATTCCAGGTTCCTTTGATACTGATTATGAGACTAAATATAGAAGTGTTGTCTTTTTAAGAAGGGAACTTGATCTGGATTTTCAAGTGCTTTTTTTCAGTAATGTTTGCCTGAGTCCAGATTAGATACATTAATAATTAAGCATTGTTTCCATCTTAATAGTGATGTGAAAAGTTTACTCTATGGCTAAATTTGCCAGTTTTAAGTTATGTTTCTAAATTGCACAGAAGCATCTTGATTAATCTTATTGTTTAGTTTTGTGGTGGTTTAACACCAGACAGAAATTAAACTGCAAATAAGCCTCTCCCCTTTCCCCTTCCCCCTTTAGTGAGAGAGGAACAAAGTCCAAGATGTGGGTTACTGAGAGAAAACAGCAATGGAATAAGAAATGCACAGTAAAAGCAACAATGTTAGCAACAAAAGTATACCAAAAAATAAGAAAATGTGCTTTACACACAGAAGGTGTTCACCACCTCAGCTTAGTTCTGGCTTCCCCAGACAAAGACAAGATGGTGGGTGCTCCCACTGTCAGTGCTTCCCATCCCTAGCTCCGAAACAATGAAATGCAGTGATGGACAGCCCCCTAAAAACCAGGTCACATTGCACCATGCCCCTTGTTTCTGTACAGTCTGCTGGGACTCTGTTCCTTGTGGCACTGCTGCTTTTGACCAGTTCCTGCCTCTGAGGCTTGGTTTGGGCTGAGCTACTCTCATCCTGGCTTTGCTGTGCCTTTGTTCCCCACGGCCACTTCCTGCACTGGCACCATGCCATGCTGGCTCTGCTGAGATTTGTCTCTGTGCCAGCTCCACTTCCAGACCGCTTTGCCAGGCTCCACTGGGCTCAGCTGCTTTCATTACCCAGAGCCACACTCTCCTGAGCGGTGGAAAGAGGAGGGCAGGGTCACCATGGCTGGTCCTGAGAGAGTGGGGACAGTGTCCCAGCCATGGTATGTGCTCACCCTTTGCTTCCCCTGAAGCCACACCTCATGATGACCTGTGTGGTGTAGAACAGCAGCCTGGCCATGTTTACATGGCTCTCAGCTCCTACCCCTCTCCAAAAGAAGGGTCAGGTGTCTTCTGTGTCTCCTCGGATGGGTGTCTGAGTCAGTTGTGTGCTTTAAACCCATGCAGCAATTAATTTGTTGTGCTGAATTCATCTTTGTTCCTACTTTATCCATATGCATTTGTCTTTTATACGTCTGCTTTCATATGTAACTTTTTGGTAGGTTATTTTTGTATTCTGGTGCTTCTTCATTATTCTTTTTAATATCTTCTTTCTGTCTGACCTATTTTTTGGCATCTATTCATCAGCGATTTTCATCTAGCATTATATGACAGGTTCTTCTGTAGGAGTTTATAGGAGACATGCTGGGAAAAGATTTCATTTGTTCTCCCTTTGCAACTGTGCTTGTGTCTGAAATTGTGTTTAAATGTGATAGGAATGCAAAGAAAGACTGATGCCTCTAAATGTTGCCTATGCCCAAACCTGCCACATTATTATCAGCTTAAATTTCTGCAAATCAGAAGAAGACGAGAATGCATTGTATTTCAGAATCTTTCACTGGGGGTAATTATGAATGTTAGATATCAAGTGTACTTAATGTATTTTAGTTAATGTCATTGTAACAAAGTTGCATAAAATCATCAGCACCAGAGGTTAGGTTTACATTTTGGTTCCACATTAAGAAGCAGCCATATATAAACAACCAATAAAGTAGAAAAGAAATATTTTCTAACCCTAAGTTTTCAAAGGATTATCAAGTTAATGGCTTCATTGAGTCATGTTGATTCTTGCAGAAATAAATGTTCTTTTGGGAAAATTCTTGGAAGAACTTGCAGGTTCTTTGTCAACAAAAGAATTGTTTTAACTAATAATGCAAAGTTTATTAACACTTCTATTAAATGTTGGGGGGCTTTTTTTTTTTTTTTTAAAGTGTGCAGTTCGTGCAGCTACTGAAGGCAGAATCCTTGTTCTGGAAGGCTTGGAGAAGGCTGAGCGGAATGTCCTGCCAGTGTTAAACAATTTGCTAGAGAACAGGGAAATGCAGCTTGAAGATGGCCGTTTTCTCATGTCTGCAGATCGTTATGACAAACTTTTGCAGGTATGGAAATGCTATTTGATTTTTTTTTTTGCCTCCTCGTATTGATAGTGCTGGAATATTATTGTGAAGGTGAGAGTACTTTAGGAGTCAAATGGGGGAAATTTCACCAAGGTTTCAGCTTTTTTTTTTCTATGTTATCTACATATGAAAAAGAGTAGTCTGTGTTAACCTTGTATGAAGCCTGTATGTTTCTAAAATGTGAAAGCCACAATGTGAGAATAACTAAAATGTCATTGTGAAAAGACATTTAAGTGGAAGCTGTTGCCATGAAGTTCAGATAATGCTTCAGCATGGCAGTAGCCTTGTTGCTAAGCTTCTAAAATAGTAGGATACCAAAAGATAAGTATCTCTATATTCAGTCACTATATTGGTGCTGTTTTGCCTTTAATTTACAAAAGTATATGTAAACAGCAGTCTAAACTATAGAAAATGGTTAGAGACTTTTCCTTTGATGGGAAATGGAATTTCAGTGTCTGCTGTCATTAATGCTTTAAACCATTTTTATTTCTTTGAGCCTCACTGCTTGAGTGGATACTCTTCAGGTTTTTTTTCTTTTGACAGTTTCAGTAGACTTGGCATCTTAGTTCCATGTACAGTTTCCAGTCACATACCTGTCAGTCTGACACCTGCTTCCTCTCCTGCTTCTTCATGTTTCTGTTCTGTCACACCTGCAGTTAGGTGTATGATTCAAACCCATGTGGCACAGCAACGAAATTTGCAATAAGCCTTCAGATGTTGATCTCAATTGTATGAGGTTACCAGCTGTGCTGAAGTACCATCAAAAATTTTTTTTTGTAATATTTAATTAGTAGATGCAATTACTGGAAGAATTATTATTATATTTCAAAAACAAGCTTTTAAAATGTAATTGTATTTAAAGAATGAAAATGAGAATTCAAACTAAGATTTGGTTGTGAAAAATCTTTCTTCCTTTTAAACACTTTTCTTATGATTAAATGTTTCAAAGCGATTGCCTCAGGCACACTGATAATAGTATATGAAATAAATAAATCTCTTGCTACAATACTAAATCTAATATTGTTGTTTTGTTGTTTGAGGACTATTTTATTATACAAACTAATGTTCAGTTTTGCTTCTCCTGTTTGAATAATTTCTGAGCATTTAGGTTTGAAGGAAATGTATTCATATATAGTTTTAGGGAGGACTTAAATATAATGTGGATAGATAGAGAGCATTTTTGTATGCAAATAATCCCTTGCATGACAATACAATATTTAATGTCTTCATGATTGAGACTAGTTCTGTATTATTTCAAATAATAAAGTATATTTTGTGAATGAAGCATCTAAAATTGAGATTTTAGTTGCCTTTGCACTTATATGAGAGGGAAAGAAGAAGAAAAAACCTTGTTCATTGTAACACACTTCTAATATTTTAGAATAAGTATATTTTGTGGTCAGTTTGTTTTCTGTTCTTTGTAGAAAGAGTTTTGTATTTGTACATTTTCACAAGATGTAATGTAAGATAACATCACAACAGGCACCATCATCTCTAGGGTTTTTGGTCATAATGCTACAGGTCTGAAAGCTATACCTAATTAATAATTTTTTTCTATGTTTGTTTTGGAAAAACTTGTTTTTATCATCCAGAGATTTGACTGGTTCAAGTCTTTCTAGTCACTGTGTGAAAGATGAGAACATTTGAGAAATACCACATTTAGGATGAAGGACTGGAGCTTTTAGTTGAACTGGAGCTTAGTCATCATAAGATTTTAATGGCACAATGTGTTTTTTTTTTTTCCTGTTGCTTTGTTTTAATTTATTTAGGAGCATACAAAATCAGAGTTAGATGCATGGAAGATTGTTCGGGTTAGTGAAGATTTTCGAGTGATAGCCTTGGGCCTGCCAGTACCTAAATACTCTGGTAACCCTTTGGATCCACCCCTTCGCTCTCGATTTCAAGCTAGAGATGTTTATCATCTGCCCTTCAAGGTGAGTGTGGGAGCAGAAGACTGGATCATTTGTATTGAGTTAGAGATAATATTCTGATGTTATGTTTTACTTACCTCACCTCTGAAAAGAATTATTGGGTAACAAATTTCTCTTAAGGTGCATTTTTCCTATTTTCGTATTGCATAATAAATTCCTGACATGCAGTCTTAGAGTTGCCATGGAATGTTGCAGCAGAACAGTAACTTCCATAGCACAGCCCTAAAATAAAGAATTTGATATTTTTTTTATTCTTAAATAAAATTAATTCTGTGTCAAGGAGTGAGTAGAATCCTCATGTCTAAATTAGAGGGAAAGATAGAGAATGCTTCATATCATGACCTGTGACCCACAATATGATGCCAAAATTAATTTACTCTGTGATTTTATATTCTATTTCAGGACCATCTTCAGCTGTTATATTCAATTGGATCAAACGTTTCCACGGAGAGGTAATTTTTTATAATTAGAAAAAAAATGAATGAAGAAGCTATGTCCTTTCAGAATTCCATGCTATTTTTGTGTCTCTATCACTGCATAGAGACCAGAAATGAATAAATTTTTAATATGTGTGGGCATATGCTCACACAGCTTTTTGTATGCAGCCTTCATATAATGAATCCTTAGTGCTTTAGAACTTTGGTCACACCTTACTTGTGTGCTCTCAGAAGTAGTGTCAGCATCTTTTACTATATTTAACTTTTTATGCTTTAGTATTTTAAATACAGATAGCATGTATAAAACTCTGTGGTTACTTTTTCATATGCAGAATTTCTCAGCTCCTGTCTTTTGCTACAACTCTCTGTTCTCAAGAATCTTCTACATTGGGACTTCCAGATTTTCCTTTAGACAGCTTGTCGGCTGCAGTTCAGATTTTGGTATGTGCATACATGTGCTGTGAAACTGTTTGGGTTTAAAATTGCTCAGAATTAGATTTGGTTTATTCATATTGTTAGAAGATGATTAACATAAATATTTGAAAAAAAACCTGAAAAGACTAAGAATAGCTTGAGGGAGAAAAGTCTCAGTCAGATATCTCTGGATAATGCTTTAACCAAACAATATAGCATAATACTGAAGAACAAAGTATTGTATGACATAAGATTTGTGTTATTATTAAATGTATCTTAGTGCTCAATTTATTGTTTCCCCCCCTCTGGTAAATCACCTTACCAGACCTCAGGGCATCTACAGTTTATCTGATGGCACTGAGGTAGAAAGTGGAGAGAAATAAAAACCACAAGCTAAAAGTACTTTGTATTTAATGTTACACATTACAATCAGATTGATTGCACTACAAAGATACCTGTTGCTCTCCACTGACACCTTAAAGGACCCAAAAAAAAAGTGGGTATAGGAAGCAGTTAAATTGTATGAGAGGAAGCCTACATTATGTCTATGGGCTACTGGTGAATTTAGAATAAACAGAAATGGAGGATTATGTGAAGATGCAGGCTGTGCACTCTCAAAGATGCAGTGCTTCCTGACAGCTAAGTCCAGAGGGAAATAGGAATTGTACATCTGCAGAGTTCACAGTGACAGGTCAGGCAGCTCAGGACTAAAGCTGTGTCAGTCTTTCTGCTTTCCTGGATAGTCTTTTGTCCCTTTGACTTTATAATTACATGGTAAAAAGTCAAAGACAACATGGAAGGTGCCTCCTGAAGGAAGTCAGGCACGTGAGATCTGTATAGAGAAGGGTTGGTGCCCTTTTGCATGCAGGAAGGTATGGTCAACCCAGGAGGGTAAAATGCCAGGAGAGTTTCTCAGACCAGCTCTCCAAGGTGCAGGTGTCTGTAGAAGGAACTCTGGATAGTTCTCTGTTGTCTCATGTGCAGTCATCTTATCTATGGTACTGCTCAGCAGCAGATCACTTCCTACATATTTTGTTTGATTATAAACATTAAAGCATATCAATTACTTGTGTTACTGTGATGCTCAATACCCTCAGTTATGCTGAACAGACAGAATTTGTTTTCTGAATTAGGAGTCCTACATTAGATATCAAGAAGTGATGAAAATTCAAGTGCAGTGAAATGAAGTAGTATTTGAAGGGCTTTGGGAAAAAATATTGTTGGATTTTGAAATAAATTGCAACTTTTTATTCTTTGAGCTTCAAAGTGAAAAATTCTTTTTAAATGAATGCCAGATGGCTTTCAGAGTAACAGAAAGAAAATGAGCCCTAAGCTATTATCTAAACTATGAAGTGAAGGAAGCATTTTATTTTACAGTAGAGAATGTGAACTGTTACCACTGTATGAGTGTCTTTTTTAGGTAAATGGAAACTGTTTCTTTTAGAATTAGTTTTAATCACTTGGATTTCTAAGCTGTGCTCAGTGATTTTGAGGTACATAATTTTTCCTTTGTATGTTGGGTCAGTGCCGTACTCTGCTTCTAGTTTAGTTAGTCTAACTGTTTAAAAGTGTCAAGAGAGTGCACTGTGATGAGTAGTTTCTTATCTTCTGTCATAGAGTCACACAGTCCCAAAACATAATAGTTTGAGAACTCCTGCCTGACAAAAGGGAAATTTTTTCATAGGGTCTTGTTCTGGAGAGGCTTATTTTATACATTTCATTGTAATTATTACTTATTTGAGATAATGTGGAAAAATTACATGGTATGTCTTTATATATACATGAAGGGCTTTTAAAATGCTATAAAGGGCTCCGTGATCCTTGAAGCTGTACATTTACTATAGTGCAATAACTGGTTTATTTTTACTGGGTTTTTTTTTATGTGGAACGTTATAAATAGTGTTACTGCTTATAAATTGAATTACGCATTTCATAAAATATGTCTCCTGGTTTCATTTCCAAGGAACTCTTCTTTCTGTTGTGTGCTTATGTAAATCCAAGTGTATAATTGAAAATCAGTTAATTTTATTTGAATTGCTTTATTTGCTTTGATGAAGGCTTAAAAAGATAGTGCCAGTTAAATGACTGTTTTCCACTAGTGTTACACACACAAATGGTCCTTAAAAATTTGAAAGTCCATTTCAAAGCAAACAATCAATATTTAATCAATTGAGAGAGAGTTTGAAACGCCATTTTTCTGCCTGGAAAGGCTTTATGCATAGTGTCTTCAGTAGTCATAAATAGTCAAATGTGTTTCTAGTTCAGGCAGCAATTGACAAGAGAGTTAGTGCTTAACTCTAACAGAGAAATAGTAAAAAAAGAAAAGGTTGGGGTTTTTTTCTGTAGGAAGTGCAAGCATACTTAGTTATTCTCTTTAAAACAGCACAGTTTTAATTAAACTGTTCAGAAATTTCTATCAACTGATTTGTTAAGTAGAACTGGTACAATATGATAAAATCAAAATTAAATATTATAAATTGCTGTGAATGTGTAGATTATTATTGAAATACAGATTTCTTGTCGTATGTTTTTTTCTTCTAGTAGTACTGTGAAACTCATTTACTTGTGGTGGGCTTTGTCTCGTGGCCATATTTGTCTTTGGGTATTTGAGCCAGTCACTGTAGCTTCCATTTATGCACAAGAAAGAAAATAATTTTAAGAACATAGTTCTTCTAATCTACTTTGGACACTTAAATGATAATGAATTACACCTGAGAAGTGCCTGTTTTGACATCTAGTCAAATACTGCTTGTAGTGGTCCTTTCTATATTGCCCTTACAGTCTTATTTTAAGTTCAAAGCTGTGCATAATTTTGGGTTAATGGCTAGTGACAGAATGAGCCAATAATTTATTCAATTCTTTAAAACTTTAATTAGGATTCCTTTCCTATGATGTCAGTCCAGCATGTTCTTGACCGGCTTTACCCCTATCACCTTTTCCTTGGAAAGGAAGGCAAGACTGCAGTCAAAGACATGTTAAAAGTAAGTATTGAACAATATATTTATATTATAATTCTAGGGAGTGATGGATTATGGCAGTAGTTCTCCTGATTAATGGTATGACTTGGTTTGGGGCAAATTTTATGAGGAAATTCCGGAAGTGGTGTTTTCTAGAAAGCAAATTCAAGTGGCCTCTCCCCCAGTTGGTTTGAGACATAAACCTCCATAAAAAGAAAAGTGGAAAAAACTGCTTATTTAGCAAGCAAAGTACTCACAAACATGAAAAAAATAATAATATTAAACAATGGAACCTCTCGCTGTTCTGAAGAGATGGCAAATTCAGAGTCCTTGTCATGGGCTGCAGCTCACCTCACTCAGTCTTTTATCAGTCCCTCCTGCACTGGGTAATGCTGCATTCTGGTCCCTGGTGCGCCACAGGCAAGAGCTCACGGTGTTTTTCTGGGTTTTCAGTCCAGAGCAGGGCTGAACAGTTCCAAGAAAAAAAAAACCAAACACAGTCCAGGAAACTTCTCTGCCTCAGCTAGCTAAAAGCTAACTAAAAGCAAAGGAGAGCCCTGTCCCACTGTCTGTGCTGCAGACGACACACACTGAGAGAGCGAGGGATGTGGGGGAGTGAAAATGAAGCTTCTGCACACACAAACTGCATGCCACTGCTTGCCCCTCCCTTTGCTCCCAGATATAATTTCAAAGGGACAGAACTAATTTCTGGGCTAAACAGACAAATGGGGATACAATTCAGCATCATGAAGTCACTCCAGGGCATGGTACTTCATTATTTCTATATAAAAACAGAAATCTTAGGTAATTTAAATGGCTTTATTATTGCTGATGCTTAAAATTTTTATAGCAGTATTTTTAAAATATCCTCATAAACTAGTTAATTTCATTATAGTGAAAGGTGAAACCTCTAGGATCTTTGGAATATTTAGACCTCAGTTAAAGACTACAGAAAAGTCCTCATTATAAATTAAGTGGTTAATTAATCTGAAAGTAGTTACTTGTATGGTTAAGGTAGTCAAATGCTTAAAAAATATCTCTGGCCTTTGACGTTTAAGATAAGATTCTAAAAAGACTAAATATTACATGCAGAAAGTTCATTCACTATTGCACGATTATAGATTGTATTAGTCTCTGGATTTGGTCTGTGTTACTTTTTGTTGTTTCTTGTTGGTCAGATCTTTTTTTTCAGTTTGTCCATGTTAGTAGCTTACAAAGCCTATAATTATGATAGATTATTTTATTTATGTTTTAAAACATAAGCATTGTGTCAGCTTTCTTTAATATGTTGTAGGAGTTACATATGTTGCTGAAAATTAGCCTTAAAGCATTTTAACTAGTTCTTTTAGTCCTGAAAATTGAATATGATTTCTATGTTCATATTTGGAAATAACCATCTTTGTAGCTAGCAAATATTTGGTTTGCCTAAAACCAATCTTATGTATCAGGGAAATGTTTGCAGCCGATCCCTGCTTTCCCCCTTCTCTCCCCTCTTTTTTGCATGGGAGTTCAGTCCTGTATTCCCTATGTAACTGGGGTGCTCTTCTATTTGTCTTACTCAGTTTTGGGATGGACATTCCTTGCATTTGATTAGGAGGATGTCCTGAATGACTTGCTAGCTTTTCTGCACCATCAAAGCTGACTCTTGTTGGGTCCTACCTACCACTTCTCTGAATAAGCCAATATGGCTTGAAGTCCGGGGCCTGAAGTCATTTGTCACTTGCCTTTAATTGTTGCACAGGAACTCCCATCTGAATATAAGGAAGAACTTCTTTACTGTGCAGGTAACCCAGCACTGGAACACATTGCCCTGAGAGGTTGTGGAGTCTCTCTCACTGGAGATTTTCAAGAACCATATGGACACAATCCTGTGCCACATGTCTTTCTCAATAATAATCTACTTTTAAGTACCTCACTGATAGATTTTTCTGTGTTAATTTTCCTCTTTTTAAAGACAGTCTTCCTCATCACTACCTTCACTTATATGTCAACAAGTACATATAATATAATTTGGCATTTTATTCTATTTGCACACCACAAATCTTGTTAAGCAACGGATATTAAGAACTACAGAAAATAACTGGTTGTATTGAGGAACATCTGTTTATAATGATGTTATAATAATAGCAGCTCCAGAACTGTATAAATTTTAAGGAGAGATTATTTTTTGCATTCTATAAGAATGGTGAGGGAGAGAAGTCTAGCAGAGGCAAGACACTTCTTACTGGTGGGTTTCCTGAGAATGTCCAGGTAATAACTGCTACTGAATACTTCTTTCTGTGTAAAAGGAAATGCTAATCTTGGTGGTAACAAGAGTTGAAAAAACCCCAAAAATACTGGAAGTGTGCTGGTACTGATGGATTAACTTGTGTATTCAATCACTTATTAACCTCAGCTAACATTCAAAGAAAAAAAAACGAATTTTTGATAATGGAATGTAAAGTTGAGGTGTCACACTCAAAGGCAGATATGGGGATGTAGTAATAACAGCTGATAACATACCCTAATTTCAGGATATTTTCCCTTCCAGTCAGCTGTTGGAGCTGAGAAGTGAGATAGCCTGTGGTTATGCCAAACAGGTAGTTTTGGCAGCTGTTGGATGCCGTGCATGTTTCCTGAAGAGATCACATTCTTAAAGCACTGTCTTCCAAATGTTATCTTCAACTTGGAGAAATCCTTTCCATATGCACCTTGCTTACTGAGGAAGCACCAAGATCTAGGCATTACTTGTAATTCCTATTCTCAGTAATGAAATAATGTGACACATTGAGTTATATCTTCCATGGGAGTGAAGATAGTTTCTTGGGAGTGTTTGTGGATGAAAAACTTAACATGACCCAGTAATGTGAGCTTTGAGCCTAGAAATCTAGTTGTACCCTGGGCTGCATCAAAAGCAGCTTAGCCAACAGGCTGAGAGAGGGGATGCTGCCCCTCCATTCCCCTCTGGTGAGACCCCACCTGGAAAAATGTTGAGGAGAAAAGGATGTCTATAAATGAACTTTGTAATTTGATACTAATGTAACTCCTTGTTTCAAACTAGTTAACATAAAAAAATGCAATTAAGAATTGTGTACTAATCCAGCATCAGCAGTGGTCTTTAGAGGTGCTTAACATACAAAAGCATTTGTAGGACTACTACAGTTTGCAGCATTCATTAGTTCACTAGCTTGCAACAAACAGGACAAAAGTACCAAAATAAACTTGTCAATGATGTGGCTTTGTTTACTCTTATTTAAAGTTTCTTCACTTTGGCAACTGTATCAATTTGTATTCTGATTCTTAAAGATTACCCTTAACTCAGAAGATCTGGTTGGAATTTTTGCCTTCAAAATTATTCTGTACTTTCATGAAATAATGGCATGAGAAATTATTTTGACTGACAGATGAACATTAGAAATATAATTGTAAAAATCATGTTTAAAAGTATATATGGTTTTTCTCTGCAAGAGTGAGATATGAAGAAATCACTGATTTCAAGGAAAACACCTTTCAGTTAAACATTGTCAAGCAATAAGCTTGAGCATGTTTCCCGCAGCACTGGAGTTTTCTGCATGCAACTAAGAGGCTTTTATAAAACTGATTGGCTTCATTTAGGCTGAGCATGGTGGCAAATAAGAGGCTCCACATTTTCTATACTTATTTCTTCATTGTACTATAAACTTTTAGTATTTTACTCCAGATTTATCAGATGTTTTGAGTTTACTCTTTTAATTCTCACATACCTTTTGTGAGCCTTTTTTCACAGTGTTTGTTTTTTTTTTTACCTTCTAATTATGAGAATCTTTCCATGAGATTTTAGAAAAATACATACAGAACAGATTTGTCTTAATAAATGAGCAAGTCACTTTTTGCCTATATCCTTTTTTACCTTCACTCTAAAGCCCCAGAATTTTTCCTTGTTTTTTTCGTGCTTTGATTAATTCTGTGTTTACTGTCTTGATCTTCTATCAAATAAAAGTTTTTTTGTTGCCTTTACTCATTTTTGTATTACTTGAACACTCACTTTAATCTTACCTGACCTCCTCATTGAAAACTGTTTCCCTATCTCACAGTACATAGGAATGCTTGTAAGACTGGCATTCTATTTCATGTCTAGACAAGAAAGAATTCTTCAGGATTCTTTTCTCTTCTAAAATATTTCAGTTGCAAATTTTGTTCTAAGGAAGGATTTGTTTCTCTATTACTCCTTCCAAAGTATTTTATAATCTTTGGGGTTTTGCATTAATAGATGCTCTTAGTGCCAATACATACCATTGTAGTGGAATCTGTCAGACTTCATTTATCAATCCATCCCATCTTGCATTTGCAGTTCCTATTTCACTGCTTGTAAAGCAGTTCAGTCCTCTGATTCTTTGGAAAATTCTCTTTCCTTTCCATGCAGAGAATCTTCCAGACACTTTTGCATGTCTCTTTTGAATAGCCTAGCTGCCTTGTGGGTTCAACTGAATGGTCATCTGCAGCTCTGGCTCATTTTAGCTCTCTGTTCCTTTGACCAGCTGGACTACTGGTATATTCTTTGCATTTTCCATTTTGAGATATTGCCAATCATTAGATGCTTCCAAGTGGTCAGAATTACTCTTCCTTTCCCCCCTAACTTTTACAGTTTGCGTTTTCTCACATGTTCTTAGGCATGCAGAAGGTGGCCTGATGATTATGAGCTGCCAAGCCACTTCCCTGGTTTTTGGTGACTGGTTTATTCTTTGTGCTTTCCTCTGAGTCAGTGAGGCTGCCTGCTTCTGGCTTTCCAAGTATCTCTTAAACTTTCTGATACTGAATGTGCTCAGTAGTTGTTCTCTCAAACCACAAATATTTTTTTCCTTTGCAGCTATCAGCTCAAATATTTTATAGAGAAAGTTGTTTCTGGCTCAGCAGCAGTGTTTAATGTGTTGTACATCCATTTTATGCCACTCTGATTCCATTTATATCATAATTCTAAATGAAGAACTGAGTCAAAGAGATCTGTCTTGGTCTGAAAGCCACAGGCAGTTTAATTTGTTGCTCCTGTTCAAGTGTAAGTGTGGTATTTACTAGAGGTAAATGGTTTAATTTATTATTAATTAATTAATACTAATAATTAATACTTAATGATTAATAAATAATATTAATATTAACATTAATATTAATTACTTAATAGAGGTTGTTTAATTATCAGAGTTTTCAGTTCAGCAACATCTATGTAATTACATGTGATAAATTCCAATTAACTTAGATTAATTGTGTAGATTGTGTACATTCAGTACCAATTTGCACATAGACATTCCTCTTTTACTCTCTTGACTGAATGTCTATAAATGCTATAGAACCCTCAACAACAACAAAGAACAAAAAAGAAAATCACACCAAAACAAAAACCCCCAACCAATCAAAAAAAAACCTTAGAATTTTTAAACTCCTAAAATCTTTGTGTGCAATTCTGTTGTTGCTGTCTCTAAATCCTTGTTATCCAATATCCAGTGTCTGCCGGTGCAGGTAATCGTGCTCACTCACAGTTATTTTCTTTTATTGGTAGGGGATTTAGTGTACAAGCAGCTAGCAATTTTGTATATAAGCACCCTTGACTCTATCCAAAATGCCATTAAATTAGTAAGAATATTGCAATTTATAAATGAAGATAAGAGTGAGAACATTTGGTAGTTGATTTCACAGAATCATAGTTGGAGTGTTTCTTAGAATGATCCTTGGAGATAGTACTCAGTGGGCATGTCTGTCCTTTCTTTTTGCCTATGAATTTAATGGTATCTGAAGTAGACTCAGCTGTTACAATAAGAATATAATTTGGTGCAGCCCTTCACTAAAGCACATTTATCTTAAATAAGTGGTTAAACATAGTATTTTTGTAAGCTTTTGCTCCAGAATGGAAATTTGCAAAGTGATGAAGAGAAAAAGCTTTTGTAATCCATCTCAGTTTTCTTTTTGAACTTTAATAGGCAGTGCTATGAATCCTAGTAGTAATAATACTATATGCCTTTTTAGAGTGCTTTTACATTAATGAATTCTGTTTAAAAACCTCTATTTTCTAAGAATTCTAAGGAGCTGGACAGTACTCCTTTTTCTTTTGTTTACTCAACTTTCACTCTGTTGAATAATATGGCTCTATGAATTCAATAGTTCCAATAGCTTTTTTTGTGCATAAAGTCCCCAATATGACTCTCCTTACTTAACATTTTTAAATGTTTTTTTTTCTTTCTATGTACAGCAAAAATAAAGAGTATAATGCTCAAAAGGGGATTAAGAAAACATAGGTCCTCTTTTGTCCTTGATATACCTAGAACATGCTGAAGGCTTAATTTGTACAGGTTGTCCTCAATTTTCATTGTACAAGGCAGCTATGAAACTAAGTAAATGCAATGTTTGCTAGTTTTTTTAATTGGCAGTCAGAGGTTTAAATCTACAATTGGTTATAATGAGCTGCAGAGATAGGTGATTTATTATTACACATTCTAAAGGCTATGGTTCATTTCTTGTTTAATTTTCAACTGTCAGGCCAAGACTTGGCAAAGTTACCATGTGACATTTTCACTTTACATCCGTCAGTGCAGTCTGAATAAGTATACAATCTCTCTGCTTTGGTTTTAAATGTAAAATATATCAGCCATCAAGAATGTGAACACAGGTATCTGCAGTAAAAGTTGCAGTAAATGGATTTAGGACTTTACAAGCAATTAATTATGGATATTCTTCTGGCATGAGTTTAGAAGGAACAGTTCTAAAAATCAGAAAGTTGTATTTAATAATTTATTTCCTCACCCCTGAATTTTACAGCGCTTTGAGCTTCAAGATTCAGAAAAACACTTGTTTCCCAGGAAGATTACTAGAGTAGAAAGTGTACATGGAAAGAAACCCTTTAAGGCTGATGTAACTGTCCAAATTGGTGAAAAAGAAGTGACATTCCAGGTATGAATTTATATATTCATCAAACTATAATATGTTTTTAAAAACACTAACTTGTTTTCGTCTCTTCAAGAATTTGATACACTTGGTAGTAAAAGTCATTTGCATGGAACATTTTTTTGGGTAGAATAACACATGGTATTTATTGAAGATGCATTTAGATATTGGAATATTAATTTGTGGACACACATTATTTTATTTCTAGATAATGTCATAGTTTCCTCCATGTGAATAATTGGAATATTAGTTTGTGGACACACGTTATTTTATTTCTAGATAAAGTCACAGTTTCCTCCATGTGAATCATTGCAGTTTGGATGAAAGAAAAAGCCATTCAATTTTTTTTTATTTTATTTTATTGGATTAGAATAGCAGTGAGTATTTATGATGCTCTTAATGCTGCTTTCCCTTTTTCTTTTTGTAAAAACAATAGTGTGTCTTTGTTTACACTTCAAATAAAATCTAATGAGTGCTTGGTAATGTTCCGACACAGGATGTTGGGAAAATGGAACAAAGTAATCACATCAAATATGATTAGTTTGAGTTTTTTCCAATGAAGTTTATGACCTGCTAGGTGGTGAAATAAGTTCTTACTCAGGAAACAGATGCTGATCTGAGAATTTGAAGTAAATGTTGAATTTGGAGAGTCTAGAGAGTCTGTAAAGAAGGCGAATTAGTGGGAGTCAGAGAGATTATAATAACATTGGCGAGGAATATCCTAAGAGAGTTTTTACCATGACAAAATGAAGAAGGAATAAGGGAATAACAGAAAATGGGAATTTTTCAGGAAGAGTTGAGTCTGTAGGAACTTGAATCAGTTCTTTTCTGAAGCAAAGATTTTTGGTTTCGTTTGACATATAGGTGATACATTCTGAAAGTACTTCTGCAGAATGCATCTCTTATGCTCTCTGAACAGGAGACCGTAAGAAATTTGCAGATTAAACAGTTTCCAGACTAGAGCAGGAAGTGGAAATGTAGAGCAAGAGCCTTAACGTGGTGAACAATTTAATCTTTCCAAAGCTTGAGTCAAAGTAGTTCCTTCAGATTTTCACAGTACTAATTGCTCTATCTCTTCCATGTTTCTCTGATGAGCAGTGAATATTGGTAACTTCTTACTTGTCTCTTTCATGAACAGCCTTAAGTTCTTTGCATACCTGAATGCTGTAGCTGTATTGGTTCACATTTTGTTAACGTTTTTCATGAAGAGTGGGTGAAAGAGTTTGTCTATTAGAAAATAGGAGTGACAGTGACTGTTTCTAGTTCGATGGATGACATCAGCAAAATGTAGTTTTGGACAAGCATAACCTGGTTCACACAAAAGTTAGAGTTATCACACTATAGCTTATTCAGCATTTTGATTTAATTTTGTTTTCTTACAGGTTCCAGCTGGAACTGGAATGTTAAAAAATCATTCTCGATCAGATACTTTCATAAGGACTTCCAGCCATAATCAACTGTTGGCAGAAATGATGCAATCCCATATGGTTAAAGATATGTGTTTAATTGGAGGAAAAGTAAAAATTTACATTTCTATTCTCCCTTCTTCCCCATTATCTTTATGATGTAATCTAATTAATAATTTTTAACTTTTTAGGGCTGTGGCAAAACAGTTATTGGCAAGGAGTTTGCTGATATACTGGGATACAGCATAGAACCCATCATGCTATACCAGGTAAGCATGCTGATGATCGTGCTTTAACTATGGTGTTAAACAGAGACTTTCTCACAGCACTAAAGGTGTTGGGTGTTTTTGCAAGCCCTGAGCTCTGTCAAGCTTAAGAGCAATGTCTTAGCCAGTGGTCACTCAGTACTTGTTTGGAAAGAATTGTCTGTCTAAGGTTGTAGTACACTCTAACCTCACGGCATAAGCTGAAAAATTACAATGTTTGAAAGCAGAATTAATTACTTTGCTTACTTTTCACACAGAGATGTGTAAGGTTGTCTCCATAACCCTGAGGAATGAAAGTGCTTAAATAAAATATAAAGACAAGGGTCTCCTATGACCTTATGAGGCAAAATACACCAAACAGTATTTGCAGTGCTAAGTGATCATTGGCAATGCTGCAGGTAAACATTAGTATCAGGTTTAATGTAATGTACTGGTCTCTTTCTTCGATCTCTTTTCTGCTTTAATTTTTTTTCCCAGACAGCATGGAGACCTCCAAAGGAAGAAATAGCAGTGGCATCTGATTTGAAAGTGTACTGACATGTGGGGAGAAACACTGACAGAAATGGGTGGTGAGGTTAAAGGGCTGGAAAAGTGAGAGGAAAATAGAAAAGAGAAATACTGATGATGATGATGATGAAAAAAGATAGTCAATTCTGTATTCTCCTGCACTGTTGAGAACGTCCTCAGACAGGATCCCACTACTTTTCCTTCCCCCCCGAGTGGCTTCAGCTAATAAGGGTGAAAACTTAGAAACTGTCTGAATAACTGGAGTCAGACAGATGACTTCTGCCCTTTTCTTTCACTTTAAAGTGGCCAAGTGTGAGCAGATTTGGATTCCAGGGCTACATATCCTCATCAGTGTTATGTTGTGTTCATAATAATATACCTGGATTCCCAGCAGTGCCTACTATCTTTTGTCTAGTGGCCTATTGAAATAGGTGTATAGTTTCTGAGCTACAACTGTGTGTCCAGCTACTCTGGGTACTTCTCTCTGTACTTGTCACTGTAAACACAGTTTAAAATCATCCCAGAAAAATAACTTCTGCAACTTGACAAACCTGCTTTAAGGGCAGGCACACCTTAACCATTGTATTGTTGCACACAATACAATATTTGGTATTCACCAGCAGAATTAGATAATTTTTTGCTTAAAAACATTGCTACTGTTTCTCAGCTTCCTACCTTTAATTAGTGTGACTTCAATGAATATGAGCAGAAGCCTTCATTTTTGGACTTACATGAGCAGAGCTGACAATGGAACTATTTATTTAGTAAGCATCTTTCTTTGAAAGGGATCTGTATTTCCTATAAAAATAAAATCTAGGAAAAGATTTGAGGTATTTCTCGCTGAAGTGAATGTTTCATTTGGTTTCACCAGGGTTTAATCAACCTCAGAGGGAAAAGGGGTTTTATAGAAAGGCTTATGGTGATATCACAACAGTATCAATAAAGCAAATAAATGACTGAAAGCTGCTTGTTCACTGTAAATTCCTGTGTAGCCAAGCCTAGGTAAGATCCACATATGTATCTATACATATAAATGTTTCCTAATGTACAATGTGTTATATAAACTCAAAAGTTTTTACAAAAAGCAGTGTATAAACATACATTAATGTAGCTGAACTGTAAGTAGAATTTCAGAATGCATTTGTTTTTCTAAAAATATATAATCTATCAGGGGCTTTGCATAGCAAAGTAATAAGGTAATTTAATGATGGAACAAATGTTAAATTCGTATGCTAATTCAGCAGTGAAGACTGTGAAAGTTTGATAATGCTGTAAATTTACTATATTTTTCTACTTGTATTCAAAAAAGTGTCTTCTGGGGTTTTTTTTCAGAGAGACATCATACTGTCCTGAATCCATTTCTAAAATTAAGGGGGCTTTTCTTTGTTCTGTAGTTGTTATTTACTTTCTGATAATTTTTGCAGGCACAAAGATGAGTAGAGGGACATGTACCTTTGGTCTGAAGCAGTAGCACTGTTTCCGCTCAGTCTGACTTAAGAAATTAATTATTGGCATTTTAAAAAAAAATATATATAGTCTTTACTTTTAGTATTTGCTTCATTGTTCTTAGCAACTGAAGTTGATTGAAGAACTTGAATAGGGTGAAAAGGTGTATTTCTCTATACTGATTTTACAGAGAAAACAAGTCTAAAAGTTTTTGCGTTGTGAAGTGAGAATCAAATTTACCTAAAGAAAATTTTTTTGAACATAGATCATCTCTTATACTAACAGTTGGCTGAGAGAGCAGTTCCTGCCTCATTTGTGATATCTGACATCATTATATGGATTTCTCATTATATGCAGTTCCATGTAGGTAGATTGTTGAAAAAGGAAACTCATCCTGATTAGGAAAGGTTTGTTTTTAAGTTGACTCTTAATGCAGTTAAGCAGCAGCAAATGAGAAGCAGTAGCCAGTTAGTGCTTTGTGGACTGTAACTAGGGAACTTTTAGTCCAAATGCTTGAAATAAAATATTTTCTCCTCCCAGAATTTCACAGGGGGAAAAGAGTAACAGTCAAAGTAATGTTATAACAAATTTTCCAGCAACTTGCTCCTTTTCTTCCCTAGCAAAAACAGTTTTGTAAGCACATCACCAGTGTTTGTGCACTGTGATGTTTTTGTTTCTAGGACTTTTTTTTTTGCCTGACCTCATAATTTTTCTTTACTAAATCCTTCCAGTTTTTTATTTGAGATATACTAACAAATTATGAGTCCAAGTATGAATAAAAAGCAGGAAATGTAGGTTCTTCACCTTATGATTGCCAAGAACACAATTTGTACTACAAGCCATGGAGGCTTGTGTTGGTATAGCTGCTAGAGGGAGTGCAAAAGAAGTTATCCTACTTGATTTTTATCCTAATTTTTTTTTCCTGTATACAAACTGCTCCAGAAAGTAAGCAATGAAATTAAAAACATATAAGTTCTAATGACTACTACAAATTAAAATAAGCTTTGTCTTTCACAAAGCAATATATTGTTGTCATTGCTTTGTCGAAAATAAGAGGAATAATTAATTCTTATACTTCAGTTACCTCCCCTCCAATGGGAGGCCTTTTTTAGTATTAGAGTATTGTAAGATTAGTTTTAATATCATATATTTAGTGATTTGAATAAACTTATTGAAAATTGATTTAGAGTAAATAAATAAACACAATAAATCCCTGGGCGGATACTTAGCCATAAAATAAGATCCTTACAAAAACTGTGCAGATGTTAGCAATGGTATTCCTTTTTAATCATCCCTTAATTGAATCTCATTCAACCATTTAAATCACAATGTTATATTCATGTTCTATTTCAGAAAATATTTTGCACAAAATACTCTTCTGGGTTTATCTGCAGAAAATTAATGCATGGTTCTCATTGTTGGAATTAGAGATGGACTTGAAGTACAGCATACAGGCTCTCGGTCAATTCATACTGTATGTTGTTTCATTTCTCTAGAGGTGAATTATCCAAAGGTATGTTAGTTAAATATTCATTACAGCATTTACTAGCTGCTGAATGCACAGTTCTTAAGCAAGTCCAAAGCCCACATTTTACCTCTTTTATAAAAATATTTCATGTCTAATTCATTAATAATATAGAAAAGAGTGAACACAGCAGTAAAACAATAGAAATAAAACAATAAAAATATGGTATGGTTTTGTGGATTTGAATGTGAGACTTTAAATTAGATAAATGTGGAAACACTGAAGGAACCAGACTTTGTCCTGTTATTTTAGGGCTTTTAAGGAAATGTAGACAAAGGAAATAATTCAGGCCATATGACGCAATGTATTCTATTTTTATTCCTTAAAGTTCAAAAGGTTTAGGGTTGTGAAAAAGACATATGCAAAAGCTACGATTACAATAAAAAATACGTTTTAATCTGATTTTGGGCTGTGTTCACAGCACAGCCAGAGCAAGGAATTTAGTCTTCCAAGTCACAAAATTACTATTATGTCTTTGTTTCTTTTGTGCTTACCTATTGTATTGGAACATCTAAAATATGTGTGCTGGAGGATATGCTAGATTTTGTCTTTGGTTTTACTCCCTGAGTATTATTTTGTGCTAGGCTATGTACTTTTGATAAGTTCTATGTTACAGACGCGTTTTTTACCCTGTTCATTATTCTCTGATGCTTCCAGCAGCATTTTCCTCCTGAGAGGTGGAACGTCATGCTGGTTTGTGTTCAAGATTAATGATAGACTCTTTGTTCCTTCAGGTGGCTTCCATATGAAAGAAATTATTCCTGTTTGCTCCAGGTGTAAATTGCTGCCCCCTTCTGTGTGCAGGGCTGTGTACAAGTTGTCATATGCTTGTGTTTTTTTAAGGGGGGGGTGGGGGGAGAAAGGCTTTTGTTCTTGTTTCAAAGAGGTGATATTGGCAAGTCTAGAACTTGCAAAGACTATTCAGCATTTTGTGAGTAGCTTTGTGTGTGTACTGCTATTACACTTTGGAAAAGTAGTTGAAGATTTCCTCCTAATCTTCCTTTATTCTTGGGAAGAACTGAATGCAGTTTTTTTAAGGGGAAAGCATGTACTTGTAAATTAAGAGAATAGATCATAATTATATTCTTCTGATGGACTGATACTTCCAGGATATGACAGCTAGAGATTTGCTACAGCAAAGGTACACTCTTCCAAATGGAGATACTGCTTGGAGACCATCCCCGCTTGTCACTGCAGCTCTGGAAGGAAAGCTTGTTGTTCTTGATGGCATTCATCGAATTAACCCTGGCACTCTAGCTGTGCTCCAAAGGTCAGGATGTGAGCTTGGGGAAGTTGGGTGCACGTGATGTGTGTACTGAGTGTGTGCATACTGAGACCTTAAGTTGCTGCTGGTGAATATGGCTTTGGAACTTCAGGAATACTGTAAAGATCAAGCTGAGCATTGAAGTTTCATAGAATATGTAGTGCTTGTTTTTTTACTTAAGCAGAAGCAATTCTTTAATTTTTTGTAAACCTAAAACAATACAGGAAATTTCAGCCTGATGTAAATATAGAGTGTAAGTCTGAATTTTGGAATGAGCTAGATTTTATTCTAGAATTATGAGATCTAAAAATTAATAATATTTGTGCAACAATTTTAAAATTCAAGATTGTCAGAAAGCGTTTTAAACACTTTGAATGCATTCTGCTTCTAAAGAAGTATGTTATAAAATATATTACACAGCATAATTTATATTGATTGCAAAGATCTCTTTCTAAACACTATTTCATAATTCAATAAAAAATAAATAAAACTTTGCATAACACAGTAATAGCAAATGCTATGTTAATAATTATTTATACTGTTTGGTCAAATTTTTATGCCATTTCATATGCATATATCATATACTGCCTTTTGCAAATCAGAGGACATAGTGAGCTTTAAAAGCAGATTATAGCAAAAGCATTTTCTTCTTTCTCTTATTCTATATATGTGCAGAAGGACAGAATGGAGATTTATACTTGTCTGTGTTTTTGCCTTTTCATCTGTTTAGTGTTCCTTTCTGATTTTTAGTTTTGACATGTGCATGCATTATACCTAATCAGCTTCTGCATATCACAAAATAAAACCTGGGTCTGTGTCTATATTAATCAATAAAGCCAGCTGAACAATAGCATTTCAAGAAATAAAAGTATATTATTTGGTACAAGCATAACAAAAAAGCAGTTTTGTGCCATTTATGCACACTCCACTGGGAAGACAGAATATTTTATTTTACATGTTCTTACCATATGGATTTAAGTTGATTGACTAGGAATTAAAACTTGTGTATGTTATTTTTTCTCCATGCCTGGATGCATCTTGAGGTGGTATCATTTTTTCTTTTTACTGAGGTGTGTTTTAACTGAGATAGCTTTTAAAAACACCCTTAGTTGTTATATGTATTATAGAAGTTAATCACATTCAAGATAGAGTTTATTCGTTATTTTCAGACTAGTACATGACAGAGAACTGACTCTCTATGATGGAACCAGATTGTTAAGGGAAGATAGATACCAAAATTTAAAAGAAGAATTGCAGCTCTCTGATGAGAAACTACAGAAGAGGTAAAGTATCAGCTACAACTATAGAATGCAAATAAAATTTCAATTTTAGCTTTTTTTTTTTGTTTAATAAAAAAATGCAAAATGCTTTTCTGTTAAACTGATTTCTTTTAATTACTAAAAGAAACATTTTTAAAACATAAGGCTCTTCCTTAGCTCTATTACTTTTTGTGGTATGGCAAAATTATATCCTGTTTAGAGTGCTTGAACTAAAAGGAAAACATTCAATAATCTTTAAGAGAAGGAGTCAGAAACTGAAAAGAAATTCTAAGTAGGTACAAAAATAGATATAAAGCTATATAGTACTTAATTTTGGAACATTTTATTAAAAGTCTTGGAAAATAAAGCTTAATGAAGTTAAATACTACTTGTTACTTTCTTTTGCTTCATGAGCTAGAAAGCTGGTATTTAATTTACAATTAATATGGGGCAGGAAATCCTAAGGATGGGTTGGGACCCATTATGCTTATTCTTTTTGTTCCTTTACTTCCACTTGTCTGCTAGAAACATTCCACAGATAGAAATGTTATGCTGCAGGGTGTGCGTGTGCCCAAACTTTGAAGAGGCCTGATGGGTTTATAGCAGGGGTGCATTCGTGCTACGCCACACGTTTTCTCTCAGTGTCTTGCTGAATCTGATTTTATTCTTTGGCCTCCATAGTCCACCCTTTAGAAAAGCTGCTTTTCTTTTACTTCCTAGTTGTTTCCATTATTCTGGTTCCCTTTTCAATCAAAATACAGTGGGTTAAAAAAAAAAAAAAATAAGGCAAGAATTGCTCCTACAAAACCAACCAAAAACTCAAACTTCATTCTAAGCCTACTTGTTGCAAATTCTGTCGAGTCTGCAGAGGCAATACACCTAGCTAGATGGTAATTTCCTGTATTTGTTTTATTTGTGTGAAAAACTGTATAACAGGGAAGTGTTCTGTTTATCAGGATTTTAAGCACAGACTTTGAAAAGAGCAGCAAAAAATCTCCAAGGGCCCATCTGGGATGGTATCCGTACTTTGCATCAGACTTTTTACTACAAAATATCTGTTGTGTCAGACTCCTCCCTGCTCTCTGTTCATGGTCTTGTCCAACGTGCTTTCAGGCAGAATAGTGGTGGCTGTGCTGTTTTCCCTAGTGCTCTTTAGTTTATTGCCAATATACTCCAAAAACTTGGATGGTTCATCACACATTCATCTTCAGAGTGACCACTCCTAGTGGATTAAATCTCTCTCACAAGAATAGAGATTTACATCTAGATCCTGCACATCCTTTTTTTGTTCTAACAATGGCTGTTTTGGCAGTGAGCTCTCTTTAATCTTCATTATCTGTTAGACCATGAGCACTGTCCAAGCTGTCATCTTTAATGATTGTTCTGCAGACCCTTCTCCTTTGTGTCGCCTGTGTATCTAATTTACTTCTTTTCAGCTTCATTGAGTAAACATTTTGGTTCAGCTGTTCAGTGGTAAATTTGCATTGTTTTGGCTACTTTGAAGGCTCCAAAAGTTGGGGTTCTTTTGCTTTCCTTGAAAGGCTGTCTCTTTCCTTCAGATCTCGATATACTGCTTTTATCCAACCACCTCAGTATTTTGTAATATAATGTTTCTTATTTGCTAATCTCTTAATTATCTGTTTGACTGACAGTGAGCTTTCACTCTCTAGTCCATAAGCAAAGGGTGTCTGTTGTACTAGACACAAATGCATTTCTGATTAGTACTTGGTCTTAGAAACAAACAGAAACCCCATTGTGTAGACATTCTTATGTCTACACAGTGTGACCATTTAGCACCGTCTTGGATGCAGATGAAAATTCTTGCTCCTCAATTATCTGAAGTCCATTTTCCTGAGAATCGTCACTTCTTAGGTGAAGGGTTCAATCTGCCCTTGTTTTCTGTAATGACTTATTTAAAAAAGCTAGGTTAAAGCAATGCAAACGTGTCTGCTTCTTTGGTTTTGGCTTTGAGCTTATTTGACATCACTGGATGACTCCTCTATAGAGAGGGTACTGTTCTTATCAGCCCTTGAGGAAAAGGAGGTGTTCAGGACCTCATCCTGATTTTGGTGTCTTGCATATTCTGAAAACATCACTGCCTTTTAACTGACTCCAGGATGCAATGTCAATAATTGCTGTTTGATTCCAGTACTGTATTTTTCCTTGCTACTCATCCTTTTCAGCAGTAGTTATCAGTCACTACAAACTTCAGTACCTTCCAGTGTTGCAAAATCCAGCAGAATTAATCTATCAAATGGTATCTGAGGTACTAGCATTTGACATAATCACAGATTTTAATCCCAACAGTGCTCAGCATACCTCCTTTGCCTGCAATAAATATTTGGAGACTCTTTGGAGAAGCTACATAGAGTATGTTGTAATACGAATTATTAGCAGATTGGTTGAGCAAATTCTTACCCAAATCACAACTGGGATATGTTTTCCATATTGATGAGAGACAACTCTCTTGCTGCATGCCGATGACTCTGACTAGTGACCTTAGCTGGGTTTCTGAAGATGAAAGACAGCTTTACTTACCCTGATTTGCTGGATTTGACTAAAGAATTTTAGTACGACTGCTTTTTGCCAGGCCTGTGGAATAGATGATGTCATTCTCAGTTTTGTTGAGACTGAATCTGTAATGTTTGGGTGACACATTGTCTACCTGATTTTCCAATAAGTGAATATTAATGTGTTCCTTTAATCTTTAGTGCTTCAATGGTCAAAATATTCATATGTGTAGTAGAAGAGAAAGAAGAGGATCAAGGGGTTTGCTTGTGTTTTTTCACGAAAGGAAAGGTATTTCAGATCATGCTGTGATCTTGAGAAATCGCATGCCTCTGTGTACAAATGCAAACAGTATTACAGTAGAGAATGTGAATATGCTTAAATCGTGATGATGTTATTAGAGGTGCTGAACAAAGAGTAAAGTATGGTTTCAGGTTGTTTTCAGTTTCAGCACCTTAGAGCACTGTTATTCATATGTTACATATTTGACAACATTTCAAAGTTTTATTACTTTTGTAAGAGCTAATAAAGTATATTTTGATTTTAAATGAGGTTAGTTATTGTCATTGAGTGATATGTTCACTATTATTTCATTACATTTCTACATCTGTAGAAAAATTTCCATTTTTCTAAGAAGGGCTTCAGGCTGCTGGATACAAGAGCTCTTTCAGGAGTGACAAGTACAAGCAGTGCATTGCCTTTGGGACATTTTGGGATACCCCTTGCCCTGCTGAAAGCCTCTAAGCTGCAAAGTAACTAGTGGTGGCCACAGAGTCCTTTTTCCTGTATTCTTTATTATGCCAATTTGGCTGTGAAGTTAAGTTAGCAAATGGTTGCAGAACTCATTTGATCCTCTGAGGAACTAAGAATTCATGTTCATGAGTTTAAGGAGAAGAAAAAAAAGCTGCCCTTGAGAAAGTGACAAATGGTCCTTAAAGATATTTTACGTAGAAGGAAATTATAGCTGCTGATAACTTATTCATTTAATGATTGTATGATTAATTTCCCTAACAAGTTCAGAGAGTAAAAGAAAATGTGTCCAAGGAGTGTGCATATCCAAGATTTCTGCATAGAATTTCTTCTATAATCCTCCATTACTTCACCCAGACAGATACTGTAAAGGTAGCACACAGCCTTTACAAATCAAGCAGTGAAGTGTTTGTTTCAGGCTGCAGTATATAACCTGTTTGTGTGGGTATACCTCCTCAGCACACACAAATGCTAAGTTCTTGGTGTGGTGAACAGATAGGGAGCTGTTATGGGAAATCTAGGAGTAGGTACATAATAGGGTAGTTCAAAAACTAAAAAGAAGTCTCTTATAATGCATGGATGTTTTTAATATCTTGCAGACAGTGGATTTTTTTCTATGTGGTTAGGTTGAAAGGGAATGCACAGTAGATGAGACAAATGTGTGTAATTGTGGCAGGGATTAAAATTAACAAGCAATAGAATTCTTAATTGCTTAAATTTTTAAGCTTTTACTTCATTTGTTGTTTAAGGGTTTGGCTTTTTTTCCAGCTTAGTGAATTTTAAGATAAAGGCATCTGTTAATGTTAGACTGTGGTGAAATTTAAAAGAAGCAGCAAGAAAATTACAATAGGTCATTTTGGTTCTAGGGATAGAATAATTCCTCACTTACAAAATTTGATAGAAAATGAGATTTATTAAATCATGTTACAGGAAGAAATAATCAAAAATAGTTTGGTCTTAGAAAAAGTGGCATTAGAAATGCTGTTTTGCATTTTATTTTATTATATTTTTTATGAGAAGCTTCAATTGCTCAGAACCATGGTCAATAACAAGAAAATCCTTCCTTAAAATCACTCTGATCAATGTGTGTGCTTTTCTTTGTAAGAGTAATGGTGGTAATCATTGGGTGAAAAATTAAACAGTGATGTCAAAAGAAGGACACTCATTTTATTAGGAGAGTGCCTTGCTGCCTGTATTGTCAGTAAATGTTCAGTAGAGAGGATAGACTCTTTGCATGAATCAGTTAACATCAAATCTTCCCATTGTGTTTGTGGCTCATTCATTTAAAAGATGCCAAGTTTTTAAGAAGATACTCTTATTTCATCTTCATCTGTAAAACCCACAAGATTTCTTGTCATGTCAAAGATTTCTTTTCTGTGAAGTACAGCTCCATGTAGGAGCTCTCCATATTGTGTTCTTTTTGAGACTTGGTCTGTAATGTGATGGAACAACTTTGAAGCTCTTCAGTTGTGCTGATGGAAGACAGGAACTTAGAGAGCACTGCAGAACTGAGTCATTTATGGTATTTGTTTAATAATACACTTAGCCTGATATTTTCAGCATTGCAAACATCACTCCAAACAATAGGCTTTTGAAATAGCCAAATGGTTTTATTAGTGTTTACAGCCTGGAAACCTAAGCAGTGGTGTTGTCCAAGTCTAGAGAGTAGATCAGTGAATTGAACTGATATCGCCAGGTTAGCTTGTGCTGACTTTGCATCTCCTCGCCTCCCACTTCTTTCCGTGCCCTCTCTAGCAGTCTCCACCAAGCCCTTTGAGGACAGTGACTAGGAGATGATACAAAAGAAATGTGATTTCTTTACCAAGAAAGGACTGGAGGAGGGTTGCTGTTTTCCTTAGTAATGTTAGGGAAGGTAAGCCTGAAAGTATATGTATTTATCCTATCTAGGAAATGTTTTCTTCTATAATAAAGTTGGCTAATATTCCCTGACCTTCTATTATGCTTAGTGACAGTGACATTCCCAATGGTTCCTCTTTCATGTGATGTTTTTGGACATCTATTTCTATTTTTATCAATCAGGGAGTAACTTCTAGGCTTATGACTTTCAGCTGAGAATTGCTTTGATACAAGAAACTGCTGTAATTGCCCTGTTGTATCACAGGTTTATTGTTGTGATGCACAAACGAGCCAACTATGCAGTAGATTTGTCAATTTATGTCTTCAATAATTTCTATGGAAAATGACATGGAAACAGCAATATAATTTTTTGCTTAATCAAATTTCACTTGCTTTTTCCAAATGAACATCCTCTATTTTAATAAGAGTGCTGTAAAATTAGTTGATGAAAGCAGGCCCTTCTTGCACAAAATTTGACTGGCTTGTGTATCTGATGTGTTACTCCTTTTTTTCTGCTGCTTCTGGAGATCATCTCCATTGGTCAAAGTATGGTGCCAAGGTTACAGGTCTGATCTCTGTATGGGTTATTCACTTAAGAGCTGGACTTGATGAGCCTTCTGGGTTGCTTTCAGCTCAGACTATTCACTGATTGTATGTGATACTGTGATCTTGCAGGTGTGCTGATTAATGAGTACCAATGAGTGCCCAGTCAGAGGAGGTGAAAATATTACAGAGATGAGGGATACAAAAGATGTGAAGAAGGTAAAGATATCAAAATCCAAGGCAGCAGACTTTTAATGCCCTAACATACACATCTAAAAGTTGTATATTTAAGTTTGTGTTGCAAGTTGCCATTATCTTCAGTGGAGTCGAGACTGTTAGTTACCAAATCCTCAAGTTAGAACTGGGAAACACTGGCTTGGGCTAGGAGGTCAGTGCCATAAAGATTTAAAAAACAGTAATAATAAAAGTACCTTTTACAGCCAGGAACAGTGTGTGGTTTTCTCACAGGAAGCTGTGCAGGCAGATAGGATGAGGAAGGGAAGTTCAGAACAGCATTAGAAAAAATTTTTGGGCAAAGACAAATGAAAGCAAATAAGATTCTATCCTGTGATGTCTTTGAAGAGATGGTTGGGGTGTGCTGAAAGAATATGAGAGAGGCAGACTAGTTGTTGTGTCTATAACTTTTTGCTTGGTTGATTTAAGGAGCCAGGACAGCAATTCTGAAGTTCTTGTAAATCTTAATCTCCCACTGGAGAGACCTGGCTCCTCTTACTGACTTAAAATGAGCTGGGGTGAAGTGACTGGTTTAGTCTTTGAAGCATAGCATCCAGGAGTGTTACAAAGTTAGACATATAAATCCAAGGACCACAAAGAGTATCTGTAAGGGATTGTTCTTAAACTGTTCCTAAATTCAGCTCTTCACAGTATCTAGGCAAGTCTCTGTACAGTGTCATCCTTTCTGTCAGTCTAATTCAGTAAAAGAAGTTACTCATTACTGCAGCTCTGGTAGGTCTCCTTTTGTCCCTGAGTTGCCTGTGAGACACCCTGTTTTAGGTAAAGCACTTGTAAAAGTCAATGAAAGAGTGAGATGTGCCTGTTTCAGACATACAGCACAGTAGACTGTAGCTTGGTTGATCATATTTATTTATCCATCTTGACGCATGCAGGTCCTGTTGCAAATTAAGAGACTTGGGTAGACTTCTGAGCATAAAAAAGCTTTATGTTGTTGCTTTGTGCAGCCTGTATCTTTTTTTAAAAAATAAACTTGCATTGCAAATGATCTGGATATACTGTGGTATGTTTCAGTACAGTAATTTATCTTTTTTTCTTCTATTGTAGAAATTAAATCTGATATTCATGTCTTAAGCCAGGTAGTACATTTTTAAACTCTTTTTTTGCAGGTCTATCTTTCCTATCCATCCTTCTTTCAGAATAGTGGTCTTAGCAGAGCCTCCTGTCATTGGAAGCAGTACCCAACAATGGCTGGGTCCAGAGCTTTTGACACTGTTTCTTTTTCATAATGTTCGATCTTTAAGCAAGAGCGAAGAAATTGAAGTTATTAAACAAATGGTAAGTACTTTCAGTACCTTAGGCAATTACTGGCTTACTGAACAAGATTACATATCAAATATATTGCTATTTCAGTGTAAAATAAAGGAGCTGAATTTTGAAGCTTATCAACATACCTATTTATCTTCTAATGGCATAATTCTTATTTTAATACTAAATAGTGCTGTAATAAAAAGTACTCTTTGTCATAAAGCAACTATGGAAATGCCATGGTTATTGCATATGTGGAACTTGGATATCTTGATTGATAAATAAAATTAATACTGGTTTTCTTTCAACCAGATTCCAAATGTACCCAGTGTGGCTGTGGAAAAGTTGTTGTCAGTAACACACAAGCTTCGGGAAACAAATGATACCACCGTGAGTCCTTTTTTTTTCTTTTTTTCTCTTTAAATTTACTATCTTCTGCTGTGCCTGTATTAACAAATTCTAGGTGAAATGTGCTAAGCTACAGTGTTTTTTTCAAAGGCTGGTTGATTGGAAAACCAGCCTCAGAAAGCTATTGCTGGCAATTACTGTGCTGCATACTATAAAATTCTTTGATTTATGATGTATGTGTTTGGAATCTCCATAAATTCTAAGAATTTGTACAAATCCCAGAGAATCAAGAACAGAACACAGTGAGTTTAGGTATGTGGCTTATACATGTGTTTGGGTAATTTTTGATTACTTTGCTTTAGCAATTGGAAGATTGATAGCTGAAGTCATTGGGGTTTTTGAGCAACAGGAGCTATGTAGTCATTATAAAATTACAATGGGCAGCAGCAGAGATTCAGAAAATAGGATGCTCCAGAACTGCTGTCTGCATTGCTGCTATAGGCTATTCTATTAAAAAAGTAATGTCAGGAAAAATAACTTCTGCTGACAAAGTGACCACGGAATTCTTTAACAATACAGTTAAATCATTGTGAAAAGAAAAAGAAAGTATTGCAATGGCAGCTAAAACACAGCATGCCTTGATGTAAGTAAAATGTAAAACATTTTTAGTGGAATCCAGCAGTACCAGCTTAACTGGTACTTAACAGATTTAATTTGTCGTCCTTAGTTTTCACTATTTTAACATTGGCAATAGTTTTTATAGTTTTGCTATAAAGAAGCTGAGAGAGGCTGTTATGTTCTTTTGAGCTTAAAAAAGTAAATAAAAAATGGACTTCTAGGTACACTGTTGGGACAGTTGTTATAATCATTGGTTGATCTTCCTAAATCTAATGTATAAATATATCAGTTTTGATATACTTGGAGACATACCATGCCTAAATAGAGCATCACAAAAATCTTTTCTAAATATGTGGATATCTGTAGAATTGTGAAATATTTAAATGAATTATGTGATACTGAATGAGGAGTGAGTCACAGTATGGTTTGAGAGAGGATTCTTATAGATGAGCAGAGACATGAGACATGGTGGGAACAGTACACCTGTGCAGAGAGATGAAATGTGTGGCTTATATACATCAGGCTATTTATAGAGTTGTCTAAGTAAATAAGTCTCTGCCAGAGATTCTGCTGAAATATTAATAATTGTTTGAAAGGATTGTGTTAACAATAGAATACCTGTAGACTGTTCACTCTGTGGGTGTTGTCCACGTCATTGTAATTGTTTGCTTGATTTACAGTAGAATCTGGCAGCCACAATCAAGATCATGTTGAATTAGATGCCTCATAGAAACATATTAAAAAATTGTCACTAACACAATTTTGAGTTTGCAGTTGTTCAATATAAAAAAACCCAAATCAGGTAATAGACGAGGAAATTTTGTTGACAATACTTTCAACCACAAGTTGAAAATACTCAGAAGATGTGATACAACTTTTCCTCAATGGTCATATCCTCTATGGATAATAAGGATACAATATTTACCCTTGCTCTTGCTTCAGGCATGGCTGAGTAGGTCTTGAAGTAACTCATGAAATGCCATAATTTACATCACAGTGTCCACAGGCTTGTAAACTATGGTTGTTCAGAGGATGCTTCACAATCTCCTGTCAGTAAAAGCTGGAGGAACAGGAATAGTAATCTTTGCAATTAGCCCAATCTAAATAATTCTTGCTCATTGCTCAGAGGTTTGCTAAAAAGTATTATTCTTTCCTTTCTCATAATTAGAGAGAATTTTTGAAGTTTTGTGTGATTTCATAGAGTCGACTTTTTTTTTAATTTAAATGCCTTTTTATCAAAACTGCTGTTTTTCGGGGGAAGGAATTGGTGTTAAGATATTTCTCATGCTTAAAAAATAATAAAGGGGGAAAAAAGGCTCTGAAATTCATTAAGTGTTGTTTTTCTCATTTTTTCCCCTATATTTCAAATGTCAAGATTTTTTTTTCCAATTGAAACAGAGTCGTATGCTAAGACCATTTTAATGCGGTTAGAAATTTTATATAAACTTGTGTAAACCCAAACAAAACATTTTGAATTACCTAATTAAAATATTTCACTTGACCCAGGCAAAACATGGCGTGACTTATCAGATCATACTCATTGTTGTGTGTTTCCTGCTAAAATAAGGAATCTATTTGTATTAGATACCTTCATCCGGTAGATATAATTATAGAATGATTTCTTTCTCAGCCTTTGGATCCTTCTTTAAATACATGGTTGCTTGTTTTGTGGTTCTGTTTCTTAGGTTTTTTAAATTGTGCCATGTTTGTTGTCTGCCTTCCCAAGCATTGAATAATTTCTGTAAATCTTTGCTGAATCATGTCCAGTTTTTAGCATTTGTTTTAACATGTGGACAACGGCAAAGGACACAGTGTTCCAGTAATGGTCTGCCCAGAAGGCGTGTGCAGAGGTGATACAATCTCCGTCCTGCTGCCCAGTGTTGTCTTGTTTATATGTCTAAGAATCCTGCCAGACCTTTTTGCCAGAGAATTACATGTGGAGCTCATATTTAGTTTGTGAAGAGCAGATGACTTTTTAGCACAATGATCCTTTCACAGTAGCTTTTTATTGCTGGTATTAATGTTAGGGTTTATATTGCACATAAAATTCAGTTCACAGCACATTTTTTTCCCTGTTGCTTATCAAGTGATATTTTAAGACTAATCTTCTGGTGACATAATGATTTCCATGACAGTGACTTACTGCAAAAAATACAGAATTACAAGCTTGCCTATTAAAAGTGCACGAGTTGTAGAAGGCACAAGAAGAAGTTGAAATTATTCCTTCTGGATTGCGTTTTTCTCCTGACTTGTTTGCTCTAAATCCCTCACGTGGATTAAATAATTAAACTACCCTGTATTTTTTGACAGGCACAGTCACTGGCCTCGTTTTTATCTACTCGACAACTGTTGCGAATTTGCCGTCGACTGTCACAACATCCAGATGAAAGCCTTTATGATGCTATTAATAAAGCCTGCCTTTCCAGGTAGAACTGCTAGTTTTGGTGAAAGTTCCAAGAGCTTCTTGTTCAGTTGCTAGCATGCAAGATAACTTTTAATGTGTTTCAGTAAATAAGGCAATAGCTCTTTTGCTCCTTGAAGTTGGTCATTTCATTAAAAATATTTCTGTGGTATTCTCAAACCTAGAAGGTAAGTAGAAAGGACTTGCTACGCTTTTCCCATCTTTATGAAGATACATCATTACATTATATAAATTAGGTCACCATTATCAGCGTTGGTTCACTGTCTAAAAACACTCAAAGTGGAGCCATATTAATGTCTAGTTTGACTTATGTTTCATGGACACTTGGTTTCAGTTCTAAAAGCTGTGTCTAGAAGAGTTGTGAGGGCTTTGTTTGCTTTGAGATTTTGTTTGTGGGTTTTGGTTTATTCAGGCTTTTGTGATTTGGGTATTTTTGTGGTTTTTTTGTCTTTTCAAAAGAAAGCAAATTATTATTATCAAAAAGTCTGGAAAACCGAAAGGGTTTAGTTCTAGACACCTTAGAGCTTACCCTTTTTCTCTGGAACCTGAGATCCAAGTGAATTGAGTAATGAGAAAAGGTATTTCCAAATAACAGTTGTTTCTGTTGTGGCTCTTACTTGCTATGGAATGAGGATATTACATGCCTACAGTTCTAAACCACCCTACATTGCAACCCTATTGCAATATTTCATAACACTGAAGCCTTTAAAAAAGAGTGCACTGCCACAAGTGTAGTTCATTGCCTGTGAAAGAAGCTCAATTCCTCTCCTTGTGGATAGGTGAAACGTGGAAGGCTTTTTTGTGCAAGGAATAGACATTCAGGGTTTGGAGGTGCAAGTGAATCTTCATTTTATATTACAGATTACATTAGATTTAGATTTTTAGATTACAGAAAATACTGAAAACTTTAAAAAGAAAAACCTTAAAATACAACCTCCCTATTATTTTCCTTCTTTTAGATTTTTGCCAAACCTTGCCAGATCAGCTTTACATAAAAATCTGCAGGATTCTGGTATTGAAACAAGTCCAGATGACACAGAGAAACTAGAGGGAAAGGATTGCACATGTAAGCTTCTGCTATTTTTTTTCTGCTCTGCATGAATGTTATTCAAATTGCTGGATTGTACTAGTGGTGTACTAGTTATACTCAAAATTAAATGTAATTTGCTTCAGTTGTATCTCTGTTCTATCAGAATGTGTTGCTGCTCTCAGTATGTTGTATTGTCTGCTGAGTTCCCTGCTCATGGAATTTTGTTTTCCATCATGTTTAAGTGTTTCTCAGTCTATAAGATCCATGGTCTCAGGCTTCTGGTGCTGCTTTTTCGTTTATTTTCATCACTGATAGTTCGTCCTCTGTAGAGTTACAACCATAGTTTGATCTTAAAATTTCTCTGTTCTGTTTTTTTTTTACCATTGGTTCTTTCTCTCCTCTGTTAAAATCACTTCTTGTAGACGTTTTGTGCTATCATTTCTTTCATTCATTTCATTGCACACACTTCTTTGTTATTCCCTTTATTCTCTTTAAATTGCTGTAGTAGTTGCATGTCGCCTTTATCGAGCATGTCTTAGTTTCTTTGGCTTATCCAACTTGTAATCATTTGTAATAACCTTCAGGGCTATGCATATATTTCTGCTCCTGCCATTTTTCTCACTTCTGCTTTCTCATTCCTGTATGACCCCCTTCATCCTAGCTGTATATCTTTTCATATCCTCTGTCAGGCAGCATACTGTGAGCAATTTGCCATTTTCCATTCACTGTGCTTTTCCTATTCTCTGCCTCACCAGTGTTATCTCTGCTCTTATTCTTCTGTATGTTTGTTCTCAGTTTTGTGATGTATTAGATGTCTGTATTTTTACTGTTAGATCTGTGCAGTGGTAAACACATGCTTGGTTTTAATTCATGTGGATTCTATTTTTATAAATTTCTTAATGTCTGTGTATATAGAAGTACATATGTAGATACTGATATATTGATATATAGTTTCTATTATATGCAATACAATACATGTATATAACTATATACAAATATCTATGCTGCCATATGTATATACATATAGATCTTCAACCATCTATGTATTATTATATCTCAAAATAATGCTATCTGCCTACTTTTTTATTTTATTTTATTTTTAATCTGGATACACATCCCTTGAATTTTCTGTGTTTCTCTGTTTCATCCATAATGGCAAACAGCTAAAAAGTTATGTCTAGAAATAAGAGTATTTTCAGTTTTATACCATGCCAGATTAAAAAATTAGTAGCAAAAAATGGATTATTTTTATTGCATTTGTTATTAATTACACCTATTTGTTATTTTCCTAAGTACTGAATTTATGGCTCTTTTGATCTAAGAAAGGTTTTTAATGTACTTTTTCTCTCAGAGCTATAGTTGAGGGATATTTCAACTATGCAGTGCTGAAAGGAAGAATTAGCAGTTACTCTGTACAGTTGTGGTGGGTGTGCTTCCCTCTCAGCTGAGCACCCACACAGCTGTTTGTTACCTCGCCTCTGTGCCTCACTCCACAGTGGGACAGGGGAAGACAGCAGAAGAATGGAAGTGTGAAACATTGTGCATTGAGGAAATATAGCCTGAAAGTACTGGTGATGTTCCAGTAATACAATGAGAGTCAAATTAGACCAAGGCAGTGGTCACAACTTCTGGTGTTTCTTATGGTCCTTTTCCTGTATGATCATCTTTTCATCATTTATTGTAATACACTTCTTTACAGTTTTAAAGCAAATTCAAATTAATGATAATGCAGCCTTTTGTAAATTGATACTCCTCCAAGTGTTCTCTTTCTTTAGATAGAAATCATTTACTCCAAACCAGAGCCTTGTTAAAAATCTGTAAATCATTACTTGCAAATGTTAATATTGATTGCATTGTCTGCTTAGAAGATGTTGTAACATTTTGTAAATGACATTTGCTTGTTTCCTGAAAAATGACTAGGTGAAATAAACAACGGGATTCTGAAGATAGGGTCTGTGACCATGCCAATTTATAACTCAGCTGAGAAAATGAAAGTGCCAGATGTTTTGTTTTATGAAAATGCACAAGTAAGTACAAATCTCTGACTTCTGAGTTATAAAAGTTTGTTGAATGTGTACTAATAGGTATGCTCATATGTATAGTAAATAATGTACTGACTAAATTTTAAGGATGTATTTCTGAAGTAGTTTCTCTAGTCTTAAATTTTTCTCATAGAATTTGCTGATGATTACAGATACATCTTCATCCCTGTGCAAAGAGATTATAACAATTCTGTTGAACATTTTGTTTGTTTACTGCTGCTGGACTGATCCACCCTTAGGGCTGGATTGTAGATTGCATCCTGAGACTGTGTTTTACAGGCCTGTTGCATAAAGTTGTACTTCCCTAGGGTGAGTTGACCTTGGCTGAACTCCAGGTACCCACCAAGCCACTATCATTCTCCCTTCCCAGCTGGAAATGGGAGAGAAAATAGGCTGGAAAATAACTCGTAGGTTGAGATAAGGCAGTTTATTAAGCAAAAACAAAAGATTGTGTGTGCACAATCAAGAAGAAAAACCAACAATTTAATCCTCTACTTCTCAATTTAATTCTTCCCACCAGCAAGTGATGTTCAGCCACTTTCCAGGAAACTGTGGGCATCAGCACATGCTGTGGTTGCTTGGGAAGGCAAACACTATAAATAACAAATGCCCTTACTCCTACTCCTTTTCTTAGCTTTTGCATCTGAGCTGATGTCATATGGTATGGAATATACCTGTGGTTACTTTGGGTTAATTGGCCTAGGTGTGTCCTGACCCAAGATCTTGCTTACCCCAGACTACTGATGGGGAGGAAATACTAGGAAGACAGTGCTGATGCTGTGCCAGCCCTGCTCAGCAGCAGCCAAAACACTGGTGAGGCTGACCCAGCTCAGAGCAGAGTGGGACAATCCCCTCCCTTACCCACTGGCCATGCTGTGCCTGATGCACCTGCAGGACAGGGTTGGCCCTCCTGGCTGTCAGGGCACTGCTGACTCATGTTCAGCTTGCCATCAACCAGGACCCCCAGGTCCCTTTCCATGGCACTGCTCTCCAGCCTCTCATTCCCCAGTCTGTCTGTACATCCAGGCTTGTCCCATTCCAGGTGCAGAATCCAGCACTTGTCTTTGTTAAACTTCATATGGGTGATGATTGCCCATCTCTCTGATTTGTCAAGGTCTCTCTGCAGGGCCTCCCTGTCCTCAAGGAAGTCTACAGATCTTCCCAGTTTTGTATCATCTGCAAACTTGCTTACTACCCCTTCCCATTCTTTAGTATCCCTTCCAAGACATTTATGAAGATGAGGAAGAGCACAGGAGCCCTGTGGAACCCCACTACTGACTGATGTCCCCTCATTCACTGTAACCCTTTGCGTCTAACCAGCTCCAACTCAGCCAGACCCAATACACTCCTTTACATAAGAATTAATATTGCATATTTGAAAATCAAGGAAAATAGTACTTAGAAAGTTAGTTATTAGAGTTATTAATTATTTCTTTTAAATAGTTTAGCTTATTAATTAGACATTCGTGTCAGTTAGTTCATAGTAGTAGTAAAGAGTGGTTAATGAATACAAGGAAAAGGAATATCTTTATGACTGTGGGCTTTTTGGTTTCTATTTCTCCAACACCCCATTTTGTAGAGCAGCTTTCTTCTCTGTCTAGCATAAAAGCCTCAAAACCATCAGACAAAGGTATCTTTAGGAAGAAATTTACTATCTTTGTTACCTTTAGAATATTTTGCTATTGAAAGGCAATACTGATAGCATGATCTTGTGAAATACTTTGCTTTTAGGGGCCTGGTATGGGTTTCCATACTTTCTTTTCCTAATCTTTTTTTGTACCTCACTTATAATTTTGTGTCAGAAAGACTATGCTACATGGGTGTCACCTATTGAAGGTGATGACAAGCCATGCAAGGGGAACAGATGACAGACTTCTTCATCTTCTCTACTAACATTTCATGTGAGATTTTGTTCTCTGTTGCCATTTTGATAAAGCACATAATTTGTGTCTCTTGGAAATGAAATCCTGAGTTCTCCTAGGACTTAACGCCTGCTTTGCTTTTTTCACCTTCTTGCTTATAGCTTCAGGAAACCATAGACAAAACTGTGTTCAGATTTTATTCAGGGAACTTCTGTTAAAACTGCTGCAGAGAATGACCTGCTCTGTATCTGTCTTTGAATAGCTATGCCTGCTAAAAGCTGAAGGAAAAAGCAACCAAATACCAGTCAGGACAGGTGTTCCAATTTCTAAATTAATTCTACTCTTATTTTCTGCATTGCTACTTTGCAGTTTGGTGATTCAAGTGCTGTAATGATGATTTAACAAAACCTACTGGAGAACAAATTTGATTTGAGTTTAGTGCAGTGCTTCATTACCCAAAATCTACAGAAACAAACTGAAAACAGAGAAAAAGATATGTCCTTAGCCCTTTGTAGTGCTGCACAGTGTAATGAAACACGTACATTTTTGCTTTTATATGTTTGGTCTTGAAACAATTCACATTACAGTGAAATTTAATATTCACAGAACATTGCTGTTGGTCCAAAACAGGTGTCATAGGGATGGGAATAATTTTTTTACTTAATATGCCAAATGCAATTTTCAGTCAAGGCACTGCGGAACATGGATTGATAAAGGTGATGGATGTGTCTACTTACAAGTCCTTTGCATAAATAGCTAATATTACATGTCTGCATGCATCATAATGCAATGCTAATTTAAGTCCTGGTGCAAAAAAAGAAGTATCAATACACAGTATTTCTGGTGGGTAAGCTGCTTTGCAGGGGAACCATAATGTACGCATATTTGTTCAATTTAGGATTAAAAAAAATCATCAAAAGGATGTATTTGTGTTTTAGCAATAAAATTCAAAATTGTAATCAGTGTGTGTGGTAAACTGACTTTCTAGAATTTCTCCTATATCTGGTCATATTTATTCTCCTCAGTTATAAATTTCTAGTATATACACATGCCAAAAAATAGAATCATTTTCCTTGAAGTGCTCTCCTTACACTGTGTGTTGAGCATTCATTAGTCTTTTGAAATGCCTGGTTAGGATTTCATGGTATTAAGCTGTGTTTACAAGAGTTTCTTTCCCCACCCCCAGCCTGTGTTCTAGAGAGATTTGGAAATTTAAAATATCCTTCACACAGAAACAAACAGGTTTTATGCTCAGAAATTATAAGCAAGCTGCTGATTTTTAATTTTTATATTAATCAAGTCCTAGAGATGAGATGATCATGTATTTATTTAAAGACAATCATTAATTTCTCTAAGTAGGTTGACTGACCTACTTACAGATGACCTATTTTTACTAGATGCAGTGGAGAAATATACATGACTTTATTGCGAGTAAAGTAGTCTGCATTGCCAGATTATCCTGAAATCCTTTCTATCCTTTTAAACAAATCACTTGTGAGAAGTGAGATAAGGTTAAATGATGTAGAGTGTATGTTACCTGTTTTGATACTGGATACATATAAAAATATATGTCCAGCATTTTGGCTTCAATTAGGCACATATGAACTAATAATTAATAAAAATGGAATAGTTAGGCACATATTGTAAGACACATATAAACACTTTCAGACTTGTACATGCATGTTCCTATCTTTATCTGCCTAGAAAATAAAGTTTGATTGGAACATAAAAAAGTATATTTGTTATTAAGTTAGACCTGGTGTTTAATAATTTATATATTTATATGTGTATAATTTATACTAATGTCTTTCATTCTCTCTATTTGGTTTCTGTAATGTTCTACTAGGATATTGCTGGAAAGTTGGCACAAACTAAAAGAAAGTTCTTACTCCCTGGGTGACAAGCATTCAACTAGGCTAAAAGGAAACATACAAAGAATGATTACAAAGAATTAGAAGTATTTAGGAAAATCAGGCTCCCACAATGAGTTTGAGCAGAGGATGTAAATGCTTCCTTGTTCTAGTCACTGGATATATTGCCTCTGCTATTATTAGCTGAGAGGCTCTTGCTATGTAATTAATAGCTGTAAGTATAAAGGTCAAAAATATTTGGCCCCAAATACTTCAAGTTAGGTTCCTGTTGTACCACTGTCATTACTGAATGCATAAACTTGAGAGTATAAAATCAAGTGAAAATTATGGTTTTGTTTCTCTAGCATATGATGGTAATGGAAGATATGCTCAAGGACTTTCTGCTGGGAGAACATCTTCTTTTAGTTGGCAACCAGGTGAGTTAAATATTTCTTGCAATGCATGGAACAAACTCGTTATTCAGTAATGAAATTAAGTCTCTGTTTTGCTTCTTTGTAATTGCATTGATTTCTACTACTGAGGTATTTGGCCCATTTTTCAATTCCTTATTTAACGGTGTCCAGGGGTTTTATGGGCACACATTTGTGGAAAACGTAAATGCCATAAATGTGTTGTATATGGCTGTCAGAGTAAAAAGTCAAGGCATTAATTGCAGAATATTCTGAGTTGGAAGGGACCCACAAGGATTATCAAGGTATAACTCCTGGTCCTGCAAAGGACTATCCTCCTCATGCTGTGCTTGAGAGTGTTGATCAAATGCTTTTTAAACTCTGTCAGGCCTGACCACTCCCCTGGGGAGCCTGTTCAAGTGCCCAAACATCCTGTGGGTGAAAAACGTTTTACTGATATCTAATCTAAACCTCTCCTGACATAATAATAGCTATATGTAACATCGTGATCATTAAAATCTTCAGTTAATGGCTTTGGTTATCGTTCTTGATTATGTATCAAACCACTCCTTTAAAATCTCCAGTGGTAGGTAAGAGGTGTATACTTCAGTATTACCTAAATCCTATTGATAGCTAAATATTGCTTTTCTCTAAAAGAGTAGCAAATATGTATGCTTCTTTGACTAGAATCTTTGCTGATCAATACTTCATTGGAGAGGTTTGTTTTTCCCCCAAAAAGTAATCCCCCTTTAGTTTAGCTGTCCCTTAGCAAGGATACAATCTTTTTTTAGCAGATGTTTCTCTTTTTGTTTTGCAATAATCTGTAGTAAATGTCTAACACAAAACACTTACGATCTAACCAACATGGCAATGAATATAAAATGCTAATTATTATTGTGTGTGTGTTGAAGTATATATGCTGTTTAGCATCCTTGTTATCAATTTGAATTTACAAAGATGGTTTATTTGAAACCTCTGTAGACTTTTTATGGATAATGCCAGCTTCTCCAAAGGGTTTAATCTCTTCATAAATAGAATTTGATCTATTTCATAAATGAAACAAGATCTATTTATTTTATTTCATAAACAGTGCTGTCTATGCCCACTTCCAAGCTGCTGTTGAAAATGTTATGTAGTACAGATTGCCTGCAGCAACTGCTGGCAAGGAATAGCAGGAGCAGGCTGAACCAGCAGAGACAGAGTCCTTAATGACAATTTTTGCAGTCCCTCAGTGCCGAAGCTAGAGTAGCAGGCCTGGGGACAGCAGCCATGGTCATCTGAGTGCTCAGTGGCTGCCAGACAGGTCCATGGTGAATGAGGCAAGTCTGAGATCAGGTTGGGATCAGCGAGATTCCAGACTCAGGGCCAAACACAGCATCACCACAATGCAGGTTGGGAAGGAACCAAGGCAAGGGCTTGAGTGTAAATGCAGCTCCCAAGGCATGGGGGACAAAAGGAACCCTGGCAAGGGAAGAAAACCATGTCAGAGCTGACCTTCAATACTGACCAGTAAAACCCTAGGTGTGGGGAAAGAGCTTGTGTATACCAGTGGTAAATCAGAGCTCTGACACATGCCTCATTTGGCAGAAAAGTTTGAAGACTATGCAGGTATAATTATTAGGAATAAGGGATTTTTCCAGCAGTTGTATTCTCATCTCTAATAAGTTAATGCATGTCACATTTTTTTCCATCTTTTGAGTCTCTAATTGAAGACAGCATTAAAAGATTTTACTGAAGTATTGGAACATAGTGCTTTGATTCCAGACATCAGCTCAGCTGTACCATTAAGTTGGAAAATTAGTTGATTTGCTGAGCTTTCTCTTTGGCAAATCAGCAATGCAGTTGGTTTGTTTTTGTGGGTTTTTTTTTTTGTTGTTTTTTTTTTTTTTTTAATTGCTAACATACTTTTGAGTACTTCCAGGTTTACTTTTTACAAATTTGTTCCACGGTTTTTGTGTGTGACTAAGAAAAGGCCAACAGGCCTTTTCCTTTCAAAATGCTGTTTTTAAGTTTGAAGTGCTTTATTTGCCATTCTGCAGTCTTTTCAGAGCCACAGCAATCATTCTTCTTTTCTCAGGAATGAGCACTAACCACTTAGAAATGCCTTGGCTAATTCCTTAAATATTTTACTGTAAATTTGTGAAGCTCGTGATGAATCATGTTCAAGTACTTTAAAACCAAGCATATTACATCAATTGTGCTTTCCTGCAGTATGTGTAGATACCTCATTTAAGATATTCGTGTTTTTGTCCATTTTTTGTAAAGAAAATGAATTTTTAAAAGCATTCTTTTTTTTTTTTTTCTGTTCAGTTATTTTTATCAGTTCAGTCTGTATAGGAAGATAGGGTTTTATGATGCCTTGATAGATATATTAGTGTGTACCTGTGTTTTCCATTTGGAATAAACAGGTAATGATTTTATTTTGAGGAGATACAAAGTACTGTTTTGAGTTCCTTTCTCTTAAATATCTTATTAGTGAATAAGTGGATAACTGAATATTGAATAACTGAAAATTCAAATTCTCTGAACCTGAGTATTTCAACACCTAGGAATAACATCCCTTTGAATCCTTGTGTAATTTCCTAGATATTTAATTGAGTTGGCATTTACCTTAGGACATAATTTGGTCTTTCAAAATGATGACGGTGTAAGTATCTCCACTCAAGTGTAATTTAATGTGCATGGCTTGACCTCTAGTCTTTCTTTTAGAGTCTGGATTTGGTTTTGGTTGGTTGGTTGACTAAATGTGGTTTTCCACCTTTGCCTCTTCTGTTTGCACAACACATGTACGCTTAAGGCCTCTGTCTTTTCAAAGACTGTAAATGTGGTTTCTTCTATAAGAGCTGACTGATGAGAAACTTTTTACCAAGACTGTTTTCAAGATACAGACTCTGACAATTAGTATCAGTAAATTATAATTAAATTTTCTTGGTGGATGTTAGGGACTGGCTTTCTTAATGAAACTGAGGAGAGTTTGAAGACAAGTGTCAGATGGCAACAGATATTTTTAGCAGTACTCAGCTTCTGAAGTAAACTGCTTTACCACACTTCATTCATGTTTGTTTCATGGGGTTTATATGGCCCAGGATTTCACAGCATAAATGTTTTACATGAAATACAAGTATTTGTTTACAGTGGTTGATGATTTACTTTGGATGTTAACTGGAATGTGTTTCCATTTTGTATTCAAACAAACCGGTTTCTTTGAATTCAGTGGATAGATATGGATTTTCAGCTATAAAATAGTTTCCAAGTAAAGGACATGCCAGTGCCTTAAATATGGATTCTGATATTGCTTGCTGAATAAGCCTGTAGTCTGAGCGTGAATGAATCCATCTATGACCATCTACAGTTTTTCAAAGCACCTGCAAAGCAGCTTCTTCTTTGGCTGAGAGCAAGAAGCTGCATATTACTCTCACACCAGCAGGCAAAGAACAGCAAGAGCCTCCAGTTATTTCAAATGCTGCAGTTACAGTTTATGTACTCATTAAATACAGGTCTTGCAGTAGCTTTTGATCTTTATGAGACAGACTGGAGTAGTGATTCTTACTACCTAGCAAAATTTTTAGACTGTTTTTGTGATATTTTTCCTGATGTACAGTGCGCAGTTCATGGATTGGCCACAACTTGCTATCTTTTACTGTCTCCTTGGATTTTCTTCAGCAACTGCAAGAGAAACTATATTAATAAATAGAATTTGTTTATGTGGAAAACCTTGGAAAATAGCATTGTCTGAAATGATTTTATTTTGTCTCACAATTTTACATGTTAAATATAACATTTCCCAAATAGTTGCATTTGGAGGTTATGTAAAGGGATGTGTTGGATGCTTTTACCTTTATTAGTCGTAGGTGAGGTCTTGGCAGCCATCAGCTGTCTTTGAAAATATGACACATAGTGTTTATAGTTACACAGAATCTGTGGCTTTCTGGATAGAGAAGGCTCACAACCCTCTCACTTCTGAATTGTTTTATTGCCATGAAATTCTAAAACATCCAACAGCAAATTTGAGGTTATTTTATTTGGCATCACTCTGTTGCCATGAGTTATTGAGTGAGCTGTTCAGAAGTACAATGAAGATTTCTATGAAGATGCTAAATGTTGTAAATAATCTGAAAGAAACTCTGGCAACACTTGTTAAAAGTGTAGATGTGAACCCACAGTTGTTGGGAAGGGTAGATAAATATGATTAAGAACCACAATAGTACAGCCAGGACAAATATAACGCCCCCTACTGGCTGGACAATCACCCTCACCGACAGCGGGGTCCAAAAGCCAAATGGACTGTTCCATGTCACCCCCCAGAATGTATGGTTCACCCCACACCTGTAACCCTCCCCTGAACCATCAGGTGCCTGTGACCCCATTGGCCCAGGTCCTGTTCCAGCCCACCCTGGAGCCCCCCTTGATAAGGGGTCTCCGGGGGGCTGGACGTTCTCTTGGATCTTCCCTTCTCCTCCTGGAGAGTCCTCCGGGAGTCCCTGCTCCCCTCTTTGTCTTTCCCCTCCCCCATCACCCGAGGCCCAGCCACGTGCTGTGTCTGGCAGCTCGAGGCAGGGCCACAATGCATCCTGAATAAACCTCATCCCCCAAGAGCAACCAAAGAGATCTCGCTTGAATCTGTCCGTGGAATACAAATATATGCCTTCACACACAGTAAGCAGACTATCAAAAATACATTAGTTATGAGTACTGTGTCTGGTCTGTGAAGGCTATGAGTGTCCTATGGAGTGGACTGGAGCATCTCTCTTAGTGGAAAGGTTCAGGGAGCAGGGCCTGTTTAGCTTGGGGAAGGGGATCTTGTCAAATCTTGATGATCTTGTGTACACATACCTTAAGGGTGGGTGTCAAGACAACAGGGCCCAATTCTTTTCAGTGGTGCTCAGTGATAGGGCAAGGGCAATGGGCACAAACCAAAACACAGGAAGTTCCATCTGAATATGAGAAAAAACTTCTTCCCTGTGAAAGTGAAAGAGCATTGGAACATGCTGCCCAGAGAGGCCATGAAGTCTTTCTTCTTCCCTGGAGATTCTCAAAACCTTCCTGAATGCAATGCTGACCAACCTGCTGTAGGTGAACCTGCTTTAGTGGGGCAGTTGGACTAGATTATCTCCAGAGTTCCCTTTCAGCCCCAACCATTCTGTGATTAAAAGGACTTAGAAATGTAATGGCATTCTGGTATATATATATATTTGCTAATATATTTCCCTGACAGAATGTAATTTCATCCTTTCTGCTGCATTTCTTTAACTGGGAGATCAACTTACACGAATTCTTGGGCTCACACTAGGAATTCATTTTATTCTTGAAGAATTTAGTTGGACAAATGATTGAGTCTTTCTCAAAGATATTTAAAATGACATGCTTGATTAGATCTTTTCTTCTAATATAATATTTTTATTTCTAACTCATTGTGAAATTGAATTAAGTACAAACAGAGAGTGTAATAATATCACTCATCAAAAAACTTGAAATAGCAAATGCTTGGCATTTCAACTTTTCTAGAAATAAGTCTTGTTTTCCTACTTAAACTTGTTTAAAAATAGACAGCTTCCTCTGCAAGTCAAGAATGTACTATCCCAAACCAAATTTTTATTACTGTTGTGAGCATGAAGAAACTCAGCTCCAAATGAGCTAAATTGGGCCAAATGCTATGATATTTCTTGTCTAGGGAATTAGGTACGACAGTTGTGGAAAACTCGGAAAATATTTCTCTGTCAGTGTGTACACATATGAGAATAGGCATGCCTTTAAAATGTGTCGCTGCTTACAGTATTGCTTTCTGCCTTTACACATTAAACTGAACAACGAGAATTACAAAAGAAAAACTTAATTGATTTTTCTTTTGGATACGTCTTCTCTCTGATTCTTTCCCTCATAAACTTTTCATATGCTTCTCTCCATTGGACCACAATCGTCTTACCTCACTGGAAATGCAATGATTGTATTTAGCCTGACAGGGCTCTGGGTTGAAGGGCTCTAGTTGTAAAGTCAGAAAAAGGCGTCAACTCTACAAGCTTGTCAACAACTACAGTCAGAGATGTATCCAAAGCATCCCATTAATGATTTCTATCAGGCAATTAAGTTGATTATTACAGTGAAATTTTCTTCTTTTGCTGTCACTGTAGTTTTGGTGTGCCCCAGATGATAAACTTGTATTAAAAAAAAAATGAGATCCTAAACCACAGAACACTTACTTTTGTAACTGATAAATATGTGATTGTATCTGGGGTAAGAGTTAAAATCACCACTGCTTTTGTATTTAAATTTGTTGCTAACATTCAAGCAAAGTAGGGTCAATTGCAATGGTCCCCTGGTAGCAATGTCTAGATTTTGCTGCTGGCACATATTCTGCAGTTATTAAAATGCATTGTTCCCATTTGTTCTAAGCAGGACTTCTCAACACCTGGAGTGTGTGAAATAATTCTGCACAGGTACTGCGAGTTTCTTTGCTGGTAATAGTGCATTTTTCTTGAAAGCCAGAGACATGTCCTCCAGTCTAAAAATTGCGGCCTCAGCCAAAATTGCCTCAGTAATACATGCATTGCAAATGTCTTTGTTGATAGAAACACGAAAGCTGTGGCTTATGAAAGGTGGTTTGGTGCCAGACCCAGGATTAGAAATGGAGCATTATGAAAAGTGTTCTCATTTTCTTTATTTTCATTGTTCAGCTAAAATTTCTGTGATAATAATAATACAACACTTTCTATGATGTTAGAAACTGAGAACTCTGACATGAGGGCTCTGTGTACTGAAATTATTAACTCAAATTTGTCTTTCATTTTCTAATAATGCAATTTAAAAATTAATTATAAAATGAAACTTCTTGAGATGAAAAAATTATAAACTGCTTTTTTTACCAGTTTCGAAATCTGTTTCGTTAATTTGTAAGGAAACTGGTGGTCTGATAATGGATAAGGTGTGATTGCAGTGTTTCAGCTGAAGGGCAGTACTGAAGAGCACAACATGGCAACTTCTTCAGCTGCTTCATTATGACTTGCAAATCATTTAAAAGAAAATAAAAATGAGACAGCCTGGTTTAGAATTTTTTTTTTTTATTTTTTTTTTTTTTTGCTAAGAGGCAGACTGTTAACTTCAAAAATTTGAGTCCAGTTCCTTTGGACTATAAATTTATTGTCTTTATTTGGGCTGTGCAGGGGACAAATTTCAGTTGTCAGTTCTGCATCCTGAATTGCAAAATGTCTCCTGGGACTTATAAAAACCTTGTTTATATTTGAAACTGCAGCTTCTGCTAGGAAATGAAGCCATTTCATCCTTGGTAGCAAGTGTTTACAGTGTCAGTTAGAAGGATTTTTAACTAACGGATTATTTTGCCTTCTAATTGCATAATTTCTTGTTTGTTATTCATTAGTGCAGATATTTACTTCCCATTTTTCTATTTCAGTTGTCCCATATATCTGATGGAGTAAAAGTTGTCTAATATTTGCTTTCTGAAGTATTTTTATTCTGTTCAGCTGAAACACCAACACAGATGTTTTTCTCTCTAATTAGCATATGTTTATATTTCTGTTAAATTAAGTAACTGAAATAGTGTGTATCTAAATAGTACACATCAAGAGTTAATGGCAAACTGGCTTGTCCTCTGAATGTTACCTTAGCCTTCAATAATTGCAAAATTACATGAGATTATGTTGTGAATCCAATCCAAGTTCAGTTCAGTCTTTTAGTATGTTTGTATGAAAGGTAGTTCAGGTTATTCCTGTTCAAATAGTTTCCTGCTAGCTGGGTGGATGTTCAGAAGATCCAGCTTGATCTTTGGCAGTCAGGGCCAAGGAGGGTGACTTAGTTGTCATTTTTATAATTTCTTTTTTCACGCCTGTAACTAGAGTTGGTTTGGTTTTTATTTTTCCAAAATGTGTTAGCATTTTCCACATTTCTTGTTCACCTGAAGAAGACTACTACCCATATTGTTTATCCCATGGAGGTCAGGGGAATTTGGAACAAACCTGCTCTTTTTGGCCTTACACTAATTAGTACTTAAGGAAAAAACTCATCCAAACTCTGTTTTTTTGGAGTTTTTTAATGGTGCTTAAAGAGCCTTCTGAATATCTTTGGTCTCTTCCTTCCTTTCTATTATATTGCGACTTCTTAGTGGAGTAGCTGAGACCTAGATGAATGGTAACTTGTCATGAAGTAGGAATGTAGAGGGATGGAATCAAAAAGCTTTAACGTGAACTTTGCTGCAGCTACTGTTGCCAACCAAAGATTTTATGTGGTATACCACAGCCTCTGTGAAGGCACACAATGTACCCTCTGAAGCAGTTCAGTCTAGAAGTTGGGCAATGTTAACTTGTTTATAATAGCTAAAACCTGGTGGGAATGCCTTTTGGCTTTTAAATACTGCAAACACCTTTTAAAAAATTTATGATGTTCTGAAATTGAAATATACATAAATAAAAGGAAATATGCGGAGGGTGTGGAGAGATGCACAGATAAAAATGAGGAAAGGATGAGCTGTGGTAACCGTAATTTTTTTTTTTTTTTTTTAATTACAGTAACCACTTTGTGTAATATTAAGTATGTTTTACATTGATTCAGTATGTTGATCTCTTTCATCATCTTTGTACTGGCCAGAGCTGGCTGGAGTCCCACTCTGCACTGAAACAGGATCCGCAATCTGCTTGGGATCAGTACAGAAACTGTGTGCAGACATCTGCCCAGCCATCTTTAGCTCTCCTAGGAGAGGAAGCTGCTTTCAGCATGGGTGTTTTGTGCTTGACATTAGAAATATTCCTGTTTATTCACCCATTTATGATCTGACTGAAAGTAGCAGGAAACATATGTGAATAAAACTGTCTGTGTGCACCACTCGGGGATTCTTAGCCTGTTTCTGGTTACTTTTAATGTCACTGATAAAATTTCTGAACTTGAAAATTTCCCATCAAATGGTTATGTCCTATAAGTTCCTGCAAGAACCTGTGAGCACAATTTCATCCACTTTCACAGCAGTGGAGAGCTGTTTCAGGTGACAGTTTTCAGAAACTACTGTGAAAGGTGTTAAGTGTGTTGCAGCTTCTTACTACACCTATATAAAGCTGTAGATTCTTATGAAGAATCAGATGGAAGAAGATTTGTCAGGAGGCATGTGGCAGAGCACTAACAGAGTTGGCTCCTCTGTGTGGGAGTCAAGTCTGCAGTAGAATATAGGTAGTTCTATTTTTGTCTCCTCTGCAGTATTTTTTCCTCTGCTCTCATGGTGAGAACTCTCCTTCTGTGATTTCATTATATATATGTGTGTGATTCTCCATTTTTACAAATGTAGTCAAAGGAGAGACTGTGGTCCCACTTTAAGAGGCTGAAACAGTTTGCAATTCTGCAGCTGGCAGTTACCATCACTCAGCTAGAACTTACAGTCATAAATGTCATAACTTGCAGCTCTGAAGGCTCCTATTCTGTTTCAATGCCAAGTCAAACAGATTAGTGAAACTCAAGTTGGTTTAATCTAATCTCTTTAATCTTTCCTTGGGTTATATTTATCTTCTTTACACTGGTGTGGACCACTAGATACATTCATGCAGTCAGAGTGAGAATCTCAGCAGGGAGATAGTGTCTTGTCAAACAGATTTTGGCTGGTCTACAATTGATCTTTTCTTTCTGCTGTTTCCTTTTTCTTTGCAACCTATAGCACTCTCACTGGCATTCTGAGCTTCCTGCAGCCACCACCTTGCAGGAGGGATAAGAATTTGTGCATGAGAGCTGTCATCTTGGTCTGCATCTACATTAGCATTTCAGACCAGATCTAGAATGTACTTTTGAAGGGAATTTCCTTACAGCAGTTCATACATACTCATCTCTCTTAGAATGAGAGTGAAGTGGAGGATGTTCCCCAGCAGCGCACCTAATTCATGCTCTTTGATAATTCCTTCCTTGGGACTAAGTTAGACCTGGACTGAAATACCAGTTCCTAAAACGCTTTTATAGGGCACACCAGGGTCTTAGCAAAACATAATTCACTGTCATCATTTTCCACAGCTTGCTAATGCAGACATCCTTCAATAGAGTTATAGATCAGTTTTATCTCCAGCTGAATTCTGATTCCATCTGGGTCTCTTTTTGTAATTCCAGTGGAATTTGATCAGCAACTATTACCAAGGCTGTGCCCAAATTCCATGTGACATTCACAGGATCTTTCCTATGACCACCAAGAATTAACTTTGCATATTAAGTGCAAGACAACTTCCTAGCATTGACATTGCAATACCTTTGTGAAATAAAAAGGCTGGAAAAACTTGTATTAGTTAAAGGATACATAGCATGTGTGACATAACTCTAGGGACACAATCCTATTGTACATTATATATTCACAAAATACCTATAGGTATTTTGTGAATATATATATATATATATATATATATATATATATATATATATATAAAATAAAATACATGTAATCAACTTGTGTTCAGAATTTTCTGAAATAGATTGCAGTTCTATTTACCTATGAAGTAGTATGGGAGAGTATTTTAACCATTTTGGCACGTTATCTTTTTTGGTTTTATAACTCTTATTATGTACACCTGTATTATGTCTTAATATTATATTTGTTTACTGCAGGGTGTTGGGAAAAACAAGGTTGTTGACAGATTCCTTCACCTTTTAAACAGACCCAGAGAGTACTTACAGCTGCATAGGTAAGAATGTGTTAGATTACCATACTTCTTTGTTTTTGTCAAATTGCTCATGTTATTAAAACTCAAGTTTCTGAAGTTCATGTGTGTTTACTGTTTGAACAAAGACCCCCTATTTTGGCAAGTGACACACAGATCACAGAATGTGTCTGGCAGAGGCAGTAAGCTGACAGGTTGAGGAGTGGGTGCAAGAATGTGATGCAATCACCTGGTTTGATACATGAGGAAGTAGAAGTCAAAGTGTGCTGATACTAAACCTTGTTCAAAAAACAAGTTATATTTTGCTGTCATTTCCAGAAAGATTTCCCTAGCATGAGGTACTGTGTGAGGGAAAAGTTGTTTGAATATATTACTCATCAGACAAGAAACATTTTACATAGTAAAGACGTTTTGGCTTTTTCTCTTTGGCACTCCTGCTACGTGCATGTATTTCTTTCTCACCCATTAACAACTTGGATAAGAAAATTATATCATAAGCAAAAAAACAGACTTCAAGACAATAAACCAACTGAAAACAATTCAAAAGCTGAAATAATAGGAAATTATCTGCCTGCTTTTTATAACATGAACGTGAAACTAATAAATGGAAATAAAGAATAAATGTATCTAGAAGACTCATTTTCAATTTAACTGAATCCCATTTTAGCTTCATTCCTAATCTTTATCTCTTTGTCTTCAACTTCCTAGCTTCATCACCCTGCCTCTTTCCATAATCACTTTTTTTTAAATATTGCTAATGAAAATGTCGATGTTTGGTATTTTGCCCATTAACAGCATAGTCTCTAAAACACTTTCTCACCCAGATTTTTGTCTTCAAATGTCTTGTACTTGTATTCCTGATACTTGGATAACTCTATCTCATTACTTTTCTACTGTTGTTTTCCTTTATACTACTTATTCTAGACTTCCATCGCTTCTATATGAAATGCTGCTTTTATGACCTCCTACTTTCAGCTTTGTGTTAACTTTCCCGCTTGGAACAGCCACCCACTTCATCTGCATAAAATACACTGTGGTTTTTGCAAATCCCAGTTATGTCACAAAGTACTACATTATTTGTGTCCTTTTGTGTGTTCTCCAGTAATGAAGAAGAACAGTGCTTAATATGAATTCATATACCTCAGTAGAACGTTGTATGAGCACCATGTCTGGGGTTTTCATGTGGCTGTAGAATGTATAAATTACTGCATGCTAGTTGAGACATCACTAGGAAGAAAAATGTGCGTTTATTGTCTTGCCAATACAGTGTTCTACAATCTCTATAAGGTACTACTTATGATGACAGGGGTTTGGAGAGATGTTGAAGTAGAAAATGAAGCAGAAAATGATGAGCAGCACTATGCAATGATTCAAAAATAATTTGTGAATATAGCAAAATTAGAAATTTCTATTTCCTGGGTAGTATTTTGAAATGCTATGTGAAGAACTCAGTCTGTGTATTTTGGTTATACTTTACAAGGTAGAGGTGTTTAAACAAGGATTGCAGTATTGTTAGTGCACTCTTCTGGATTCAAAACAATGTAAGAGCAAGTTTACAAAAAACCCAAACAGTTTCCTAGTAAGCTTTTACATACTTTGTGGGGGAGATTCAGTCAGTAGTTTATGGCATAGATGTACTTTATTAGAAAATATTCTAGAATGTGCACTTTATCTGCGTATATTTCTTCAGATTTCCTAGCTAGCTACCATAAGTACCTTTAAGCATGCAAAGAAAAGTATTTCTAAATATAATACTTTTAATGGTGCTTCCATACCTGAATTACAGATCTTGACAAATTCATTAGGGTGGAGTTTTTTGTTGGTTTGGTGTTTTTTTACTGTCGTGCTGAAAGAGTGTAAGGAGTTCTAAGGCTGTTCTAACTCTACTTATGTTCAATGACATTCAAGCAGGGAGTATTTATCTTAGAGGCAATAAGCTATTACCAGGAGTCATTTTAAAATCTCACATTTTATGTCTTGTGCTTCAAGAGGATGAGAGGAGATAAAATACAGGAAAAGGGATGTCTGTATTTACTTGCTGTGCAACAGATTCACATGGGCAGGGTCAGCTTGACCCAAAGGTTTTGACTGCTTAAGGAGGTTATAAATCCTTTCTCTTAACCTTTTCTACAGCATCTCATTGAGAAGTTTTATATTCTTGAAATTTGTAAGTCTTATAATCATTTCAGTACCATAAAGCATAAAATCTTAATGGAAGGAAGCTGCAATTAGATTCAATAATGACAGAAATTAAGAAAAATCTGTGCTTATGAATTATTCAAAAAGTTGGCTGCCTTCTCTTACATACTTCCTAATATTAGCAGCTGATCAGGAGTAGACCAGCTCTCTCATTTCATTAATCGTGGGGTTATGGAAACAGGTAATATGGCACAGGCTCAGCATAGCCTCTTCCTACAACTGCACTTATGAAGCATTTTGCTGCTTTTCTGTGTTAAGAACTTTCATCTGCCAGGATTTCCCTGTCACTCTTTTCCTATAAGAGTAAGTTTCAGCAGAGAAATCCCAAATTTTGTTTACCCTCCTGGTATAGTTGTCTCCATTTTGTTCACCCAGGACACCAGCTACATGTTACAGAATAAACAACAGCTTTACTTTGTCTAATATTAAAGAAAGAACTTTTAAGAGTTCTTATAGAAATTAAACATGTACTGGTTTTACAGACAGTAACTAAGAAACTGGCTGTAAGAAAATGTGTTGTTCTCCAAGCTAATGTAACAAAGTCAAGTTGCTTCTAAATTCATGAACTCCGGAAAGCCTCATTATTTTATGAACCTTTCTGTTACTACTTTTGCTATCTCTCCTGTGAATTATATGGAAAGAATTTTCCAGTGGTTCTACACAAAAATCTGAAGTTAAATTTGGTAGACTAAGTTAGTATTTCATTAAATCAGGAAAATAATTTTCATGGAAACTGATAATCATAGAATCACAGACTGTGCTGAATTGGAAGGGAACCACTAGGATCATCAGAGTCCACGCAGGCCCTGCACAGGACCGAGAGTTCTCACCCTGTGCCCGAGAGCATCATCCAAATACTTGAACTCAGACATGCTGTGACCACTTCCATGGGGAAGCTGTTCCAGTGTCCAATCACCCTCTGGGTGCAAAACCTTTTTCTAATATTCAAATTAAACCTCCCTGACACAACTTCAGGCCATTCCTTGGTCACCACAGAGAAGAGTTCAGAAGAGCACCACAGAATGCTCCTCTGCTTCCCCTCATGAGGATATCTTGCTTTATTATTCTTTATTGTATATTTATGTTTCCTTGTATCTTGATTTTTTTTATTCCCTTGTGATATCTTGCTTTGAATTACAAAGTCTCTAAAACCAAGAAGATTCCACAGAAAGAATGAAAAAAAGATAAAACTTTAGAGAAGACTCAGGCAAGAAAATAAGCCCTATTAAGACTGTAAAATCCTTCTTAGCACTGATGAGAGCAATAGATAAGTATAAAACAGTAAATTCCCAGCTCTCCTACATAAAAATGTCAGAAGAAGGTATTATGGACTCTAAATAGTTGTCTCCTTTGATATGACCAAAGAAAAAAGAGATTAATTTTACTTCTTTTATCATCAAATTGCTAACTAATTTTACAGAAAGAATGATTTTGCTGGAATAAGAAGTTCTTTATCTGTCATTTAGACATTTAAGTTTGCGTCTATTTAGAATTAAGTCATAGTCTCAAGCTGTTTTTTATATTTCAATTAGAATGATTTCTCCTCCTTGCAGTTACTATTTTTATGATGACTATATATACAGAACTACAGCATTTATCCTTCTGTTTTTAGTTCAAACTTGATTTATTGTTCCAGTTTGGGGAATTTGGAAGGATTTCTTTTGTTTGTTTGTTTTGTTTTTTGGTTTTGTGGGGGTTTTGGGGATTTGTGAAGAGACTTTTGATAGAAAGTTTCCTAAAAGCCTAGGTTCTGACTAGGAAGATGTAAACTTTATTGACACAATTCTTATGGTAGTTTCTGGTGGTATAAATGAGGTGCTAAATGTAGAGAGGCATGTGGATTAATATATATGCATCAAGTTTTTTGGAGTCATATACTGTTATCTGATCTTAGCTTTCATCAAAATACACTGCTATGCTTAATACAAAAGCATAAAAAATAAAAGAAATATTTATATGTAGTTTATTCTGATATGCTAACTTAGGCAACTAAAAACAACTGGAAAAAATACTTGTGGACAACAAGAACTGGGAAAGCTGTCACCACTGTTGTACTGGTGTTGGATTTGCTTTAAGTCACATGCCAAAAAGAGCTGCTGGTAACGTGAAATCTCTGAAATTACCATCTGCCATCATTAATTGTGCTCTTAATTGCTCTGATAGCAATCAAAAACCTCTCTGTCTTGATAGTGCCTTCACAAAAAAACTTATTGCAGAACATCTGTGTTCTAAGAAATGTGTTTGTTTGGTTCAGGAAGGCATGAAGGTAATTTCTGTATGTCAAAACCTTTTCTTTAAAGTTTGGTGTACATTGTGCTCCTTGATTTTTTGATATTCAAAATCTGTATGCTGGACACTGTCTTGAATAGCTTGACTCTACGTGGCCCTCTTTAGCAGAGGGGTTGGACTAGATGACCTCCACAGGCCTTCCAACCTCAACCATTCTGATTCTGTGATTTAGTGTTTTCTGCAAGGTAGCAGCTGGATGACCCCTAGCTCTTATTCTAGATATGTTGTAGTAATGTTGTAGTCTGAAAAAAAAAAAAAAAAAAAAGTTAAAATGAGTTTATTTTACCTTCATAAAATTATATAATCCAGCAGTGCTTGTTGCATGAGAGGAGGCCATTTGCACTGTCCTTAGCCGATGCTCAAATGGGTTAGTAGGAACAGTAGCTCAAGTTCTGAGAATTAAGAAGCAGCTTCAGACTCAACATTCTTTTCAGAACATAGTGTGTTAATGAGATTAAATTTGATAACTTCTACATAATTTATTTATTGTTCTGATACACATGTAAATAATGAGTGGTTGTTAAGCAGAAGTTTCTCAGTTATGTTTCCATCTTCATGCTGTGTCAGTGACAGATTAGCTGTAGAAAATGCAAAATTTGGAGCCCACAATCTCCTCTGCTGGCTGTCTATCATGGATATTCCTCTGTACATTTGAAAATGATCGGGAGTAAAGAGTACTGATTCTTTTATGTTCTGATTCCTTTATGTTGTGATGGGAACTTGGTTACTCTTAGCTAGTGGGAGAAGTGGATCCCTCCTCTGAGCTACTACTGATGTAGCCACTGAAGTCATGATAAGTAAAGCTAGTCAACTTCAACTCTAAAGTTTTCAGTGTATAGATCTGCATAAGAACATCACCATCACTTACAGAAATAGAAGTTTTTGATGTGTAGACTGCAGTGTAATCTACATCAATAATTTATTGATGGCTATGAATGGATTTTCTGCTGCTCAAAACCTCAGTAAATCTGCAGATGTGAAATGATTAGTTTCGTTCCATTGTTCTCCTTCTGTGTATCAAGAAAATAGTCTTCTAGGAAGTTAGTTTCTTGTGAAAAAAGATAATATGAATCATATGACAAAAATAGGGAATGTTTTTTAGAGTATGAGGGTTGTTCTCTATGAAGTCAAAAGTGTTAGAACAGCTTGTAAACATGATGTGATGCCTTTTCTTGAAATAGAGAATGTAGGAAGTTTTCTTCTTTAGCTTTTAATAAAACAGGTTTACCCCTAAATTATCCATGTTAAGTTTTAGTTCTACATTTGACATCTTTTTCTTACAAGTTGAGATAATTTATTTTTCTAAGTATTTACATATATGCTACAGTAATTTATCTTTGTTATAAATGTGATGTTTGACACTGTCAGTGGAATACTAAATGCTATTGAAATTCTATTTTGTATCTGATGATCTTAGTACTCTCTTTCAAGATATTACACTACCTTGTTCTATGTGTCCCAATACATTTCCTTACAAAGAATTTGCTTAAAGCATCTTGATTTGATATCACATCTTCCTGTCAGAGTTACTGTATTTATTCTAGTGACTGATGATTGGAAAGTGTGATACAGGGTTCATTTTAAAAATCTGCTGCATTTTGTGTTGCACCTTTTCTAGTTCCCTAAAAAATTACAGTAATCTGTAATTTTTTTTTCCAAAAAATTAATCAGTAATCTTTTTTCCAAAACTTACCTGAGTTTGCATATGTTATCCTTTTCAAAAGAAACGTAATTTTGCTGTGGTCTTTAACAATCCAATTAATGGGGAGTTTGAGGTAGGAAAATGAGCTTATGGTGTCCCCATGAACAATATTTACTACAAACTGTGCATTAATCTTTAGATCTTGATTTTCTTTCCCTCTTTTTCAGCACATGTAATACGTATAAAATCTAATTATCTGTTTCCCCTATTGAGATAATTTAAAACTACCCTTTCAGCTTTATTGACTTCAGATTTTTAAAATTCCAATTTAAAAAGCTGTTTCAGAAGAAACAGCTTCCTTTGCCCCAGATACAGGTGGATACTAGAATTATATTGTACTCGTTCTTAGAATTACATTTGATTATCATGTCTTGAATATAGGACCCCATGAAATAACTTAAATGCTGATATAGCTCTGGAGGTCTGTTTTTAAAAATGAACAATACAGAAAAGCTATCTCCATAGTGGGCTGCTGAAGGAAGTGTTCTATAGTTGCACTGGTTTATTTCAGTTGAACACAGCAAAAGCAGGGGGAGATGTTGTGTTGTGTTTTTGTTTGTTGGCAGCCACAAAACAAAAGTCTGGTTAATTTTTCCTCATGATTAATGCATCATTAATGTTTAGATTATTTTCTTTTAATATTGTACTTTATAGTGTGTGCTTCATTCTTTATGTAGCTCATGTTTGGGAATTAGTAATAAGATGATACATTTTTGTCATGAAGATTTATGTTGTGAAGCACTGAGTGCATTGACTATATAATAGGTGTCTTTATGGTTTTTTACTTGTTTTTTGCCTGTTTTCTTAAATGCATTTTCAGCCAATACAGAGTTGCAATGCAAAGCTTCCAAAATTTCATGCCAGCCGATGGTCCCTTTTTCTAATGTTAGCTTTTCATAAACTGGCCAATTAGCTCTGTTATTGTCAGATTCCAGGTGTTAGAAAGCTACTTTGTTTTTCTTTTTTGTAGGCTTTGAATTCTGCTTTAATATCCTGCTGCATAGCTGTTACAGAGAAATAGTTCAGGTTAGAAAACCCTGTTGTTTCATTTTCCTCTAAAGCTGAAGTAAGAGTTTCTCACTGTTCACTCAATTAAATGTATTCTTACAAGCAGTAAGGGAAGCTGCAGGGTGTCATGTTTCCCCATTTATGGATCTTACAATTAGAGTGAGTGAATTTTGCATCTTGTTTTGGCAGATGGATCACATGCAAGTAATTTTGTACCTTCAGACTTAAGCATATAACATGAATTAAACATAATTCCCTTTGACCTTTCTTCTGCCACCTGCAGTCATACTGAGTAATGAGTACCTTTATAGTCGAAATAATTTCTTGCATTTTAAACAAACTTATGTCCTGCTGAGTAGCTTTAACAGCCTAGCAGGAAAAAAAAAAAAAAAAAAAAAAAAGGTGAATTTAATTATCAGTTCATACAGATAAGTCTAAAAGCCTTTACAGGGTCATTTTTAACAGAGCAATGAGACATCTGGTTGGCTTTTCAGATATTTCAGAATTTCCTAAACATAGCAGTCAGATCATGCAATGCAATGGCTCTGTGGTGGGTTGACTAAAGAAATTAATTTGTAAATGTCAAAATCGTGCAGATTGATTCTTTATGTTGGGATTGCCTGCTCTTCATCAGAATAATCTGTGAGTGGATTAACTGACCAATTAACAGCTTCAAATGGCCTTTGGACTAATTATTTTTCAAATACTCTTTTAAATTAAGTCACAGCAGATGGGTTTATTCATGTCTGATTGACATGTAATTGAGAAGAAATACGTATCTATGCACATAGGTATTTAGATAACAGATGTCTCACAGAAATGAAGGAGAATTTCTAGAGCATACACTCTACATCTTTGATATTTCCTTTCAACTACCATGAAGTTTTGTGTGGTGAATCAGAAGAAGGCCAAACCTGAGCTTGATTTATGTAACCTCGTTACCATGAGCAGAGACCCCTAGAACACAAGGTTGCCTTGCAAAAATAATCCCTTACCCTTTTAGCCTCAGTGTAAGTACATACAGAATCCAGGACTGTATTCTTCTGTGCCTGTCAAGATGGAGTAATTCCACAGAATGTGAGTGTTTGTGATGTTATCTGAGGCCCTGACACTGTGTCCTGCATGAGGGCATAAGCCTTTCTGGGGACTCAAAATAAAGCATTGGAACACCTTTTGTTAAACTAGAGAATAACAGCTAACTGTCTGAGCTTGATGGAAATTTTTCCTGACACAGCTCATAGTTGTTCTCCAGAAGGAAAGCATTGCTGTCAGTGAAACAGAAACTGTCACAGCAGTATGTTTGAGTCAGTCTGCAGACCTCAGAAATAGCTGCCTTTAGGGTAAATAATGCAGCAGTAGCAAAAAATAACTAAAAGACAGTGATATGAGCTAATAAAAAACATAAGAAGAATTCTCAGAAGTCCTACTAAGAATTGAGTGGTCCTATCAGAGTAGTTGATGTATTTCAGTAGTAATCATTTTTTTCTTTTTTTTTTCTTTCTTTTTTTTTCTTTTTAAATGGAGCACTTGTGAGAATGGCTTCCTTGATAAAAGTACATTCTTAGGAAAGACATTAGTGAGCTTTTCGTATTTTTCTTTTACAATCAGGTGAAGACAAAATCAGTTGAGTAAGATGACAGTATGTCAGACAGTTTTCTCACTCTACATTCCTACGGTTTTGCTTCTTTGTGGCAGACCTATTTTCATTGCTGAATGTGATGAAATTAGTAGGGTTTGGTATTCATGTCTTTGTTAGAGCCTGTTAGTTATTATTAAGGTGCTATTATTACTAAGTGGAAGTGAATTGGAGTTTTTAGCTCCTCTCCTGTGGGAATTATGAGTGTCAGACATATTTTGCATTTAGGAAATGCTGCTTGCCATGTTGTTCAAAAATATTTCGGATTTAGTGCGTTTTTATCTTTCTTTATTTCAGTGCCTTTACATTTACATAATTTATTACAAAGTGGGAATTTAAGAAAAAGCCCTAAGGAGACAGTTTATTTTTGGCCATTCTTTACTGTGTTTGGGTCATGGTAGATTTCTGAAGAACAGAAATTAATTTTATATAAGTGTATAGCATATAATTCTGAAAGGAAAATAACATGAATCTGTTACAACCTTTGTAAAATCATTCATACATGTCTGAATAGCCTCAGCAAATACAGGAGTTTTGCATACACTTAAATTATCAAGCCAGTGGGATTAATGTTTGATTTACATTTAACTTCTGTAATACATTGCAAATCCCCCAATGTATTTCCTTAAATATTAAGGCTGACTATCAACAAAGCACAAACAACAACAAAAGATAAAGATAAGATAAAATATTAATTTCTCAGAACATTTTTCCTTGAATTATTTCTGACTAATTAGTACCTGTGACTGTGATCTTCATATACTGTAGCATTTGATTTATACATTTTAAAATTATTTTTCATCTGCAACTGTATAGGCTTTAACCAGAAATGTTAACTGATAGTGGAGGTAGGCTGATACATACCAAATGAGAATTTAGTCCCTAAATAATGTGCGTTCAAGAAACAAAAATCATTGGTTTGTTGTTATTTTTGGATCCATTATTGATTTCTCTGCCCAGCATATAAATTGCTTAGACACACAGGATGACAATTGAAGCTGTGTTTTTATGTTCACAGTATGATTTATAAGATAATAGATTAGTGCTACTGCTTGTTTTAATGATTTAAAAAGTTATATGTTGCAAGTGAATATGATGTTAAGATAACTATTTGAGGCAGGATTGCCTACTTGTGACAGGGTTAAATGAAGTAGATGTGGTCCCATCTTTGTAACCTTTCCTCTTCTGGATTGAAGTTCAGATCAAGTAGCTAAACATTCAAAGCCTCTCTTTCTGCCCTTTGCTTTATTTCTCTGCATGGAAACTGTGGGATAAATCAATTGTGGGCTTAAAACTAAACAAGAAATTATTAGTGATTAGGGACAGAAATTCTGCTGACAGCAGTTTCAAATAAAGGAAAGGTGCAAGTTATCCTCTCAGTTGAAAATTGTAATTGGAAGCTGGCCACTTAGTGGTGTGCTGCTTACAGTACTGTTTGGTTTCCTGTACCCATGGATCTTATCAGAATTGTTGGTTTTTACAAGGTGTTGCAAAATTAAAGCTAGAACTAAGTGGATATTTGGAAGAGTGAGTCAGCTAGGCTTAAGCAAACAGTTTTGTTACACAGCACAGTTGTGAAAGGTAAGAAATTTGTTGTATCAAATGTTACATACAGTGCAAAATTTACCAACCTTACCAGTGGACCAGTATGTGCATCTCAAGCAGTGTTAAGAGAGATTTTCTGGATGGGTTTTGTCCTGTGATCAGCCCATCATTCTTTTGACACAGACTAATCCAAAATTTGAAACACAGGAGGAAAGGGATGGCAAAACCAGCTTGCCTTAAGACTGAATTTCCTGTTGCCCATGAAAACATGGGAGCCATGAGGATCTTCTGTCATGACCCATGTCTGGATTATTCTCTAGCTCATTGGTCCATCTGAGCCCCAAAGTAAATGGGGTTGATTATGCAGATTGTGATAAAGGTCTGGTATTTTAAGTATATGTATTTTGTGCAATCAGGAGGGGCTTTCCCTAGGTTATGGGCATCATTTATGTCGGTGATTCCATTGTGGTGATGTCTGTTGCTTCACCTTTCTGAATTGCAACTATTTTTCATTTATCTATACATTCAGTGGTGGTTAAAATAGATTAAATAGTGAAGATTAAGGAATATTCTAATTACAGATTTTATATAGCACTATTTTAAATTGGAAGAAAAAGTAATTGAGCAAAATCAAACACAAAATTTCAGAAAGAAACCCTGCTGCTGAAGCCTCTGTCCCATCTAAGAGCTTATACTGTTCATGATACAAAATGTAGCAAGCCAGTAGGGCTTAGAACTAAAAATAATTGATTTTAAGAATTCCACATGACAGGTTATTGGATTTATTTGTCTGTAGGCTTTTTCATGATGATATGTGGAGAACAGCTAAAACAGTAACAATTCCTGTTTGTCAGATAAATGACAGTTTCAGCATAATTAACTAGAAATAGTAACATCAGTAATGTGCCTGCATACAAAAAATACCAATTCTTTTCTAATTGGTTTTGGTTTAAGGGTTTATGAGAAATGGAGAACTACTGTGAAAGTCCTGGCAGAGGAAGGGATATTCACATTTGACCACTAAGTAGGCATACTGTTGTTCCTAGTTATTCAAGTATTCTAAAAAAAATATTTTTTCCTCCTAGTAAGAGACTATTCAGTTTTTCATTTATTAATTTTGCATTTTATTGTAACTAAAATTCCTGTGTATTTTTAATTAATACCATCTGTTTTTCCACATTTCAGGGATACCACTGTCCAAAGCCTCACCCTACAACCTTCTGTAAAAGATGGTCTTATTATATATGAAGATTCACCACTGGTCAGTAGTAGCATTTGGATTTTATATTTGGAAATGTTTTTAATTTAAAATGTTGGTGATTTGATTTTTCATGGCACAGTGAGTAAGTATAGTAACAAACATTTTATTAATTTTTATTGGTCACATTTGTCACATTTGCTGTGCCAAATGTGAATAAGATTATAGTCTTCGGATTTTCCACACAAAAAAATGAGTATGGAAAATAATTTAATATTAACCTGACACATTCTAGCTGGTAGAGTGATATTTGCCTCCTTCTCCTTTGTAGCACCTCACACCTACATGCTAAGTTGGGCTCCAAACAGCTGTTGCAGCCATTCTTCAGTTCTTTCAGCTACTGAAAGTCTAGATGCAAACTGGCTTTGTACTTCTCTGTCTGCACTCCAAGTTGTTCACAGTCACTTCCCTCCCTGGCATATTTTTTTCATCCCTATCCAGGAGAACTGGAAACATTCAACTTTCTTGCCTCACCTGCCTCCTCTTTCTTCTATTGTGATTTGGTCACAGCTTATCCCTGTTCTCAGTCCCTTTCTTGTCTCACTGCTGCTCACTGAGAAATCAGTAATGCAGCTCCTTGCAGCTCCCAGCAGTGATGTTATGATTCCTTTCTCTTCTAGGTAAAAGCAGTGAAGTTCGGACATATTTTGGTAATTGATGAGGCGGACAAAGCACCAACAAATGTTACCTGTATCTTAAAAACTTTAGTAGAAAGTGGGGAAATGGTTTTGTCAGATGGAAGGCGAATTGTTGCCAGTAAGTAGAGTGAAAGTGTTTTCACCATTTACAGTAAAATGTAACATGTTACTGGTTTCCAGTTGCTCTGTAGCAACATAGACCAGTCCACATGGATAAATTGTTTGTTCCTAAGTTTACAATTAAAGAAGTTGCAGTACTTTTCTTTACTATTTTCACAATAGCCACTAAGGTGTTTTTTTTTTTAATTAGTATTCTTTTGAATACTAATTAAATTAATTTTGAATACTAATTCAAAATAATTAGTATTCAAAAGCTTCTCATTCACCATAAGAAATGAGAAATTTCAGTCCTGTCTTTCCAGATCAAATAATGTCAGACCTATATAAAATCACATTTTATTCACCATTGGCTTCACTATTTTTAGTGAAATTAAATATAAAGAAAACAGGTAGTCTCCACCCCAAGAACAGTGGATGCATTTTTATGTTTTTTCAATTAAGCCTTTTGGTTAAATTTTTTGTGAAACCAACTATAAAACTTTAAAATGAATGCTAGAAAACTCAGTTGAATGACATGTAAGAAGCTCTTGAGCCCTTCTTTTTGTAACTGTTCTTCTAATTCTAAAAAGAATGTAGTTAAATAGGAAGAATTTTTCTTGTAATTCTAAGAATTCTTTGCCTAATCTAATTATGTTCATTCATTTAGTATTGCAAAGCTTAAATATGCAAGTAATACATTTTATTTCTTTTCCAGATCATGCTCATGTAGAGGGGAGAGAAAACGTAATAGTTATTCATCCTGATTTTAGAATGATAGTTCTGGCAAATAGACCTGGATTTCCTTTCTTGGGTAATGACTTTTTTGGTACATTAGGTAAGTGATTCATATTAATTTATGATCTTTAATAGACTTGACTACTAGAATATTTATTAATTAGATTTCATGAGGAGAAGGGGCCTTATGCATATTGATACTTTGTTTCACATGAGACATTAAGACTATAATGTAAATTTATGTATCTTAATAAAAGTGCCCAAACTTGCCCTGAATGAAAAAGCTGTATGTGATCATCTGTGTTAAAACTATTTTGTTTATGGGACCTGGATGGATATTGCAAACACAAGGTTATGGAAATCTTGCTTAATGAGCATATAGAGTATACAAATACTGCAAACAAATTAACTGTAAGCTTGACACCTGACAGCTCTCTCAACTGCTCACTATTTCTTTCCCCATATCAAACAAGCCGCAGCTCGCATACTGTCCTGTTTGGTACAAGAGATGGTAGCTTGATGGATGTTTTTTTCTTTGCTTTCAATAGTAAAGGCCACTATATTTTTTGCTGCTAGCACTGTTCTACCTGCTTCTTAATCTTTATTTGCTTCTTCATGCATATGGCCTTAGTAAAATATGAGTGTTTGACAAGATATTGAATTTTTCTCAGTATCAGGTAAAGCTGTCCAAATTTCACATCAACAATTTTCATATCAACAGAAGCCTTATTTTGGAAAGCTCCTGCCTAGGTCCCAGAAATTCTGTGTGTCAGCAAAGATTCCCTAGAGCTTCATCTCACAGCAAAAACAAGAAATTAAGTTGCACAGGGGCAAGTGGTGAAGAATTCCTTCATCTCTATAGCCTACAGTTAGTCTAAGTGGGCCTCTGGCAAGGTTTAGGTATTGTTGTTACATTATGGCTAAAAACTGAATACCCTCCAGACTCCCCTGACTGTATTATCTATGTTAGCTTGGACATTTATATGCAGGAACCTTAATTTATGTGGTTTTTCCTGTTAACTTTGGCCATAATGCTTAATCTGCAAAAAATAACATACTCAAAAAAGCAGTTGCAAACACAATTCCATATTACCTGATAGTTATTTTTTTTTCAGGTAAGGTTCCCACTGAATGGACATTCTCTGTCTGAAACTCATTGGTTCTGAATTTCACCAAGCTATGTTGCCCCAAGAGAATTTATTGTTGTGTTTCTTTTTCATAGCCTAGTTTCCTTCCTTACATGGTCCCTTTACACAAAACCAATCATCCCAGTGTTACTGCTCCTGATCCACATGTCAGAGGTGTGGTTGAGTCTTTGGGGTTCTTTATTGATATTATTTTTTCCAACTTAGGGTCTCTTCTGTTTTTCTGTAGGATGTGATCATGCTTCTTCAACGTTTTGTACAACTGTTCAGAGACTTTTTATGAATAAACTCAATTTATAGATTACATGTTTGGTATCAATATAATGCAAATGTATGGAAATAATGTCTTGCGAAATTTCTTACCATACTTCAAGACAGGCAGGAAGAAAAGATAAAATAAATTAAGTCTTTCCTCTAGACCTCTTAATTGGGTTTGTATTCGGGCCTTCCTGCATTTCAAGATTTCCCTGCATTCTATGGTGTTTTGAAGGAGTTCAGAAATAGATTCTATTCAACCAGTTATGTTTTCTTAAAATCTTTTTTCTCTTATTTTTTCCTGCATTCATTTGACTTGTATTTCTTCTTGAAGTTGATTTCTCCCTCATGATATCAGCTTCATTAAAATGACAGGCAAGATCTCTCTGTTTCCAGAAACCTCAATGTTCTTTACATTGTACTTCACATTTTTCACAATTTTAGCAACTTGGTACTCAGAATTCTTTTGAATCATATCTTTTTTATTAAAGATCCAGTACTAAACTTAAAGGGGCTGTTGTGATGCTACTTCTTTATATATTATCTGACTTTGTGCTTTTTCTTTTTTTCTTTGTAGGGGACATTTTTAGTTGCCACGCTGTTGATAATCCCAAACCACAGTCAGAACTGGCAATGCTTAAACAATATGGTCCTGATGTTCCAGAGGCAATTCTGCAGAAACTGGTAGCTGCTTTTGGAGAGCTCAGGAACTTAGCTGACCAAGGAATTATTAACTACCCCTATTCAACTAGAGAAGTTGTGAACATTGTAAAACATTTACAGGTACAGTACATCGGATTTAGTTGAAAACTTGAGTTCGTCAATACTAATTTTTTAATGCCTGAAGGTTTCAGAAAGAAGATGCCACTACTGTTCATGCATTTTTATTTAATTCTTGTGAAACACTTTACATTTTGAAAGAAGCATAATATTAAAAATGCTCAGATAGTCAGAGGGTAATGATCACAGATGTATATGGGCAGATATTTATTCTGCATATTTTTATTGATAGAAAAATAACCCTGTAAATCTGTTTTTCTACTGTGTGAGAAAAAAATTTCATACTGTGAAACTGTGGGCAATGTTCATACTGGCCCTCATTATAAAACTCCATATTCAACATACAGTACTTCCAGGACAGTGCAACTGTTCATTTTATTCTGCTATAAAATTTGTAGGTTTAATATTTTCCTGTGAAAAAAACCAAAAAATTGTCTTAATGCTTTTTGAAATAGCAGTGCTCTTATTTTGTTCTGTTTGTAGTTCTAAAATTGGTAGTTTGTTAATTTATAGGCCATTTCTTGAGTTATTGAATCCTAGATATTTTTTTTAAATAGTGGAAATTAAGTTAATTAATACAAATAGAATGTAATTTCTCACAAATTTGGACCTACTGCTCCTGTGTTTTATACTGCATAGTATAGCAGGATTGCATGATAAGTTTTGTGTTTGTGGTCATGTACATATTTACACACATTCAGCCATATACACTGACATTCAGATCCTGCAGGGTGGAATTACTACTTTTAAAAATCTTCATCTAGGTTTCTGAGCAGTATAGATTGTCTGCTGTGGTCTCCAGAGTGCAAAAAGATCTCAAGACAAACTGGTGCTGTTATGTTATCAATAATATAAATAAAAAATAATGCTCTGTGACTTTGTGGTGAGGGTTAAGAAGATTCAGACTTAAAGGCTGAGGAATCCAGATAAACACATAAGCAAAGCAGTCTATTAGGATCCATTACCAGCTGCTAGGTATGTGTTTACTGAGCTGATAGAACATGTACATGCTGATCTCTAAACACACAGTTACATTCAAAATGACAGTGGAAAAATTAAGACTTGAGGAATATTTGCTGTGCTGCCGAAAAGCTAATTTTTTAGGGTGTTTGTTAAATTAACTCCTTTTTGTCTTCATACCTTTATGCTCTTCCTACCTTCCTTCCTAGCTTCTTTCCTTCATCATCTATATCCAAGTAACCTGACGTTGTACTGATTTCTGTTGGCAGCCGGTGCAGAAACATAAGACTTAATTCTTGTCTTACTTGAGTGTGAACAGCATCTAATTGGAGATTGAAAGAACTGCATTGCTAACTGTCTTAAGGGCTCTTACTGTCTGTTTCTGTCTCCTTCGCTTAAGCACATTAGTATGGTCACTTCAGCCTGGACACTGGGTGCAGTTCAGCGGTGAAGTTTCCCATCTGCTAAGCTTTTACCTCTTTCAAAGTGTAAATATCCAAATACATCTCCAACATGCAATGTCCAACATTTGATTTGTTTTGTAACATTTATTTTCAAGATCCCAGTCTCATAGCAAGAATGCAACATTTTGTTTACTGTAACTTGGTTTTCAATCTGAATAATAAAAAGACTGGGAGTAGCCAAATGTCGACAATGAATATAAACATAATGGTTATTCCAAAGTAAGAAACTTGTAGGTCTTCAGGTAGAGAAGAAAGAGGAAGGAGGGAAATGAGTCAATAAAATTGCTGGTCCTTAGGAAGGAAGGAGGGAAGTTAGTCATGTTGTTAAACAATTTCCCTTACAGTAGTTCCACAGCCCTGCTCTCTTTGTACTATTGTGTTGATGTCTTTCACATAATTTTGGAATTTTTTGCTTATGTAAAAAAAAGGTTGGATGTTTTGGAGGAAAAAATTGCTCTTGATTACTGTTGTCTGAGAGCACATCTGAGCATCAGGACTAGTCAGTTAAAATATATTGATTGCTATGGTATCAGCAAATTGTTAGGTGAATCTCTGACTCTGACTAATTGTGATTTTCAGCGTTTAGGATGCACATAGGGAGTGCAGTTCCAAGATTACCCTCCCCTAAAGACTATGCAAGTAGGGAACCTGTAGTTAAGTAATATAGTTGTAGCTGAGACATTGTGCTCAGAGCTAGGTTGCCTCTATACTAACTTTTTCTTAGGGAAAGGTTTTTTGGTGATGCTTGAGACACCAAATATTTTGAAGACCCAAAACTCCAGGCATAGAGAGAGTTCTCTAATGCAGGTACCTGACACAGTTGCTACAACTTTTTCTCCTCACATTCTGTATCAGGAATTTGGGTCTTGCAACTCTAGTTGGCAGCTGACCTGGATACAGCCTTTTTGCCTTGCTTGCCTTCAGTTTTCAGAGTGTCAAAAATCTTTATGTTAATTGTAGCTTATGGGTAAGCTCAGAAGCTCTGCCCTTGCTCTGTTGGGTTACCATAAGGTGCCTGTAACCAGGCACCTTATGACTGCTTCTATGACTGCTTCTCTGCAATCTAACATGCTGTTTTTCATGAGACCTTGGTAGATGTTAATCAGGAAAGCCACATTAGTCTAGATAAAATGGCAATAGCTTTTTTACTAACTCTTCTTTGGTTTCAGAAAGCTCAGATTTTTTCTTCTCTGTCATCTTTCTTGTTTATATCTGAGATTGCTTCCTAATAGTAGGAATTAGTATAACAGTTTTCAAGCAGTAAATGCCTAAGAAACCTTCTGGCCCTGAAGTCTACTCATCATAAGGTTTCAATGCCTATTCAGTAAGCTTTTGTGGTAAGATAGTGTCTTTTTTTTTTTTTTTTTTTTTTTTAATGTTCAGCCTAATCTCAAAAGGAAACTAGACATATCAAATAACAGTTTATATCCCCTTCTCATTTGCTGCCTAATAACCTTTTGCCCTTTTGGCTAATCACAATGGATCTCAGTTATCAATTTTTAAAGATAATTAGGTTTCTGCTGGTTTAATCAAAGTCAGTGGCTATGTGACAGAGAGGAACTGATTGAAATGGCAGGGGGAGAATTCAGCTGTTTCGTTTGGCAGTCAATGATGCCCACTAAAGACATGAGTACTGGTTAATCCATTAGTATGTCTGTCACTCAGGATGAGCCATAGACATGGGCTTCTGGCCCTGCTGAAGGACAGCTGAGGAGGCACAGAGAGAGCTGGCTACATTCAGCAAAAGGACATAGGGGTGGGTGCAGGGGAAAACCAAGAGCACAGGGGGACGAACAGATATCTGAAGGCACCAAGATACATAGGAAGTGAGCATTAGTGAGAACATAAGGTAGAAGTCTAAAACAAAAAGTCTGGACTCATTACAGACTGAATACCAGATAATTTATCACTTTTTTTTCAGGGCAGGAGTAGAAGTACAGTAGACCTCAAGCAATTCTTGATTTCTACTGGAAATTGCAATTTTGCATATAGATTTTACACAGACTGTAGCAATACGTATCCTCATGGAATGTTAGATCAAAAAAAAATATGGCTTTTTCACCAAGGCAAATTCTGTATCAAATAAAGCATACAATACATAAATAAAAATATAAAATTTTTGAAGGCAAAAAACTATGTTATGTACTATTTTAAGGAATTGCCAAGAATCTAAGTTGTGAAAATAATCTAAGGTACACACAGAGGTGTTAGTTATAAGGGGAAGAATAAGTGAATGACAACTAGACAGACTTATAAGAGATCAATCTTTTCTCTAGTAATCTCATTTTAAAAATCAATAGAAACCAAATGACTTTTTTTTAGATGTTCAATTCAAGCCCCAAACATTCAACCTTTTTTTTTTTTGTCATCTTGTATTTTTGTTTTTTCCCTTTAAGTAAACTGCCATTTGCTTTCTTCAGTAAGTTGTCCAAGCAGTTATTAAAGAGAGCTTGGATTTGTTCTGGTTGAAACAGGGGAGTTGTGATTGTTTTTTAATTTCTGAAGTAGAGGACCTTTGTACAAGTGGCTTGTGTTCCCAGAAGCCATCTGTTGTACCTCAGGAAATTTTTTATTATGTCCTGCTGACACAAGAGGCATGGAAGTGTTGAGGCAATTCATTGCAGAAAAGTGTATTGATGACAAAAGTTATGCAGTGATTCAGAAAACTGCAAACATACTTGGAGACTTCTAGGGAAAACTGGATATTATTTGAAGTACTTGACCAAGGTTTCTGCAGTACCTAGTGCAGGGAGGTAAAAGCATAGTTCATGAGTGAATTAGATAGCTTGGTGCCAGTGTGTTGGTTGTGTTTTGCACTGAGAAGAACAGAGAAAATGCAGTATTCATCATATAAATGTTGTTTCAGAATGATTCTCTATTTTTGACTCCAAGGTACAATTAAAAATATAGAAGTTAGCTACTAAACATTATCACAAAATTTTCAATTCACCTTACATATGAAATGTTTATACATTGTTTACTTAGAAAAGATGATGGGAGAATGGGTTTAGTACCTGTTTCATTGTACTTGTTACTTTGTTAGAACTGGACATTGTAACAAGGATGGCACAGGCTGTATGACAATTTATATTATCTCACAATAACTTGTATCTTGCTAAGTTGTAATGATGCAGAACTTCTAATAGGCCCGTCATAGACAGGTTTAAAAAGCAGAACACATTTTAACATGCTTTTATGGCAACACTAGTACTGAAATTTTCTGTGCCATGTACGCTACAGATAAAAAAAGGTTTGTACAAGCTTAATTTAGCAGTGGTATTCTAGTCTATCACAGCGTCTAGCTAATTTTAGTATTGCTCGTGTCACAGGTATTTTATTTTTGAGATTAGATATTTATAAAGTTGGGAAAATATTAAACTCCTAATGCTGATAATTGATTAAGGATATAGGTCAAAACATTTCTGAAATTCTTCTATATTCTTCTGTTTCAATTTTTAATCAAGATTCAAATATCTTTATTTTTAATACATTTATAAACTTCTCTGACACTTAAGCCTGTTTTTCAAGTTCTCCTGTACCAGCCTAGCTCACTAATGGGCAAAAAAACAATTAGGACTACAACTTCCTAAAATACCTCTCCACAAGTTTATGTTCATCACTGTAAATGTGCCATACTGAGATGGAAGTGTCTAGGTCCTTGTCTGAAAAATAGAGTATATGAATGAAAGGCCTGTGGAGAAAAAGTGAGAGATTTTTAAATAGAAAGATTCTCACTCCCATCTCTTGCCAAAAAAAGGATAAAATTAATCAGTTAAGCAGTAAAGTTCTAGAATATACAGCAAGTTTGTAATTATTTTTTTTTTAATTCTTTATTTTTAGTGTGCTTCATTTACATTTATAGTGGGCTAACCCTGGCTGGATGCCAGGTGCCCACCAAATCTATTCTGTTGCTCCCCTCCTCAGCTGGGAAGAGAAAATATAATGAAATGCCTGTAGATCAAGATAAAAGCAGGGAAAAATCACTCACTAATTACTGTCACAGGTAAAACACACTTGACTTGACGAAATTAGTTTAATTTATAGCAAATCAAATCAGAGTAGGAAGATAAGAAATAAATACAGATCTTAATACACCTTCCCCCTACTCCTCCCTTATTCCAAAGTTCAACTTCACTCCTGGCTTTCTCTACCTCCTCCCTTTCAGCAGCACAAGAGGATGGGGAATGGGAGCTGTGATCAGTTCTCCACATGTTATCTCTGCCACCACTTTCTCCTCAGAGGGAGGACTCCTCACTGACTTCCCCTGCTCCAGTGTGGGGGCCCTCCCATAGGAGACAGTCTTCCATGAGCTTCTCTACTGTGAGTCCTTCCCACTGGCTGCAGTTCTGCAGGAACTGCTCCAGACTGGGGCCCTTCTACAGGGTCACAAATTATGTCATCCAGCAAACCTGGTCCAGCATGGGCTCCTCTCCCACAGGGCCACAAGTCCTGCCAGGAGCCTGCTCCAGAGTGGACTTCTCACAGAGGTCACAGCCTCCTTTTGGCATATAACTACTCCAGCTTGGGGTCCTCCACCTCAGTGGCTCTCTTAATCAATGACATCAGTTTCTCTGAGTGGTTTTGTGATACTAAAAATCCTTCATTTCTCTTATTTTAACTCATAGAATCCTAGAATAGTTTTGGCTAGAAAGCACCTAAAAGATATTCTAGTTTTTACCCTGCTGTTGTGGGACAGGACACCTTTCTCTCTAGACTAGGTTGCTCAAAGCCCCATCCAACCTGTCCTTGAGCACTTCAGGAGCAGGCCATCCACAACTTCTCTGGGCAACCTATGCCAGTGACTCACCACCCTTAGTAATCCATTTCTTCCTAATACCTCATCTAAGTCTACCCTTTTCCTATTTAAAGCCATTCCCCCTTGTCCTATCACTATGTGCCCTTCCAGTCCCTCTCCACCTCTCTTATAACCCCTTTTAGGTACTGGAAAGTGTTATAAGGTCTCCATTGTGTTTTCTCCAGGCTGAGTAACTCTCTCAGCCTGTCTTCACAGGAGAGGTGCTCCAGCTGTCTCATCATCTTTGACGCCCTCCTATGGACTCAATCCAGCAAGTCCGTGTCTTTCTTATTTTGGGAACCCCAGAGCTGGATGCAGCACTGCAGGTGGAGTCTCACCAGAGCCGAGCAGAGGAGCAGAATCCCCTCACTCGCCCTGTGCTGCATTCAGTGCAGACCAGGACACATTTGGCTTTCTGAAAGTGCACATTGCCAGGTCACATCCAATTTCTCACCTTCCAGCACTCCCCAGTCCTTGTCAGAGCTGCTCTCGATCTGTTAATCCCCCAGCCTGTGCTGATACCAGTGGTTACCCCAACCCAGGTGCAGGACAATGTACACAGCCTTGTTGAGCCTCATGAAACTCCTGTGATCCCACTTCTGCACCTGTCTAGGTCCCTCTGGACAGCATTCCATCCCACAAGCATGTTAGCTATATCAGTCAGCTTGGTGTCATCTGCAAATTTTCTGAGAGTGCACTCAATCCCACTATGTCACTGATGAAGATAATAAACAGTCCTGGTACCAATACAGACCACCATAGATGTTTGTGACAAACATTTGTCACACATCTGCTTTGGGACCTTGAGCCATTGACCACTACCCTCTAGATGCAACCATCCAACCATTTAATTCTTCATTCAGAATAATCAATCCATTACAGTAACAAAACTTTAATTTCTGCTAAAGATACTAATGAAAGTCTGATAAATGTTTGGGATTTTTAAATAGACATAGCGCATCTCTAAGGAAAAAAACATTGTGACTCTTAAGTGAATTTCTGTGTCTACTAAAATTCATCATGACCTAAAATAGTTTTTCTTAACCAAGCAGTGTATTATCTGCTTCTCAATATTAAATATTTAGAGTCAGAATTCTTAAATTAATTGTATGAGTGAATTATATGAATGTGTGTCTTTCTATCAGATCTTCGTGGTTTACAGAAAGCAAATTTTAAGAATACAGGCTAGTATTAATTATATTCTCCAATTATTACACCATCTTGTGTGTATAATGAAAGCAATTCCTTAAACCATTAATGATGTTTAGTGTTAAATAATTGTCACATGCTTTTTTTTGTTTAAATCAAGTTTAGTGTCAATAATTTCATTCTGACTTGGAATTATGTCCTGGAAATGAAAAGTAAAGAGTACTTCAGAACTTGTCTGTCAAAGTTAATGTTACAATTGTTCATTTTAGGAGTATATAATGATGTGCTGTGACTTAATAGATAGTCACTAAAAGAAATTTGTCGCTCTGTTTCTTTACAGAAATTTCCATCTGAAGGACTCGCAAATGTTGTTCGAAATGTATTTGACTTTGACTCCTACAACAATGAAATGCGTGAAATTTTATACAACACTTTGCACAAATACGGGATACCTATTGGAGCAAAACCAACCAATGTACAGCTGGCCAAGGAGTAAGAATAACATAAGATATATATTAAGAAGACATATTTCTCATGATCACTTTAAAAGTGTACTATCTTGTTGCTAATTGATTTGAAAACAACCTGAAATTCTGGGAAGTCAATCCTCCACTGATTCAAATTTATAATCTTACAAATAAGTTACAACAATATGCATTACTTCATGATCAAGTATTTGCTTATTATTAATATTTAATCTATAACATCCATGTACATATTAATAGCTTGTAAGGTAAACAGGTATATCTTAATAAAGGGAAATACTTGTTTCTTCTCCTGTGTTTTTAATTCAATTGCAATACACTTCTGTCCTGTTACTTACCACCTAAGTCTGCAGAAAAAAAAGTTGTCATTGCTGGGTTTTGTCTTTGATGCTCACAGAGAGCTCTACAAAAGTATTTCTCCTGAATGGAGCAGTGCATGTAAGCTCCAAGAGCAACTTTTTTATGTGTCTGTAAAAAAATGTTGTTCTTTAATTATACTACTACTTAACATATTACATCTTATACTTCTTTTGCAGAGGTTAGAATCAAACCAGCTGCATTATGTAGTAATGCCCTCCCATCTTCATGCCACCCCCGACTCTCTGAAGGGGCCTTACCAGAAAGCTGGAGAGATACTTTTTGCAAGGGCCTTTATTGACAGAACAAGGGGGAATGGCTTTAAACTGAAAGAGGGTATGTTTAGATCAGATATTAGGAAGAAATTCTTTACTGTGAGGGTGGTGAGTCACTGGAACAGGTCGCTCAGAGAAGTTGTGGATGCCCCCTCCCTGCAAGTGTTCAAGGCCACTGCAAGTGTTGGGCAGGGATTTGAGCAGCCTGGTCTAGTGGAAGGTGTCCCTTCCCATGGCAGGGGACGTTGAAAGCAGATGATTGTTAAGGTCCTTTACAGCCCAAACTATTATATGATTCTGTGAAACAAATGTAATACATTCTTCCAAAATTCACAGAAAACAGGCTTAAGTAGATCATATTAAAAAACAATTAGAAAACTTACTCTGTCTTGAGCTCTAATACATAATTTATTTATGAAGAAACAAATATTTCCCTTTCATGGAGAAAGCTTTATAGGTATATGGAAAATTGAATTTGCCACATGACATACATACTTTATATTTGCTAAGGAGGGACTGATTTTTTTGGCATGATGTATTTATTGATGGTGATTCTGGTGCTGGTGAGTGAACACTGGAACAAATTGCCCAGAGAGATTGTGGAGTGTCTCTTACTGGAGATATTCAGGAATCTTTGGATGCAACCCAGTGCCATGTGTTCCGAGTGACCCTGCTTGAGCAGGGAGGTTGGAGCAGGTGACCACTGTGGTCCTTTGCAGCCTCACACTGTGGTGTTGTATGTCCATGTGTAGGTTTCTCCTGCTGCAGCACCACTGTTATCATATCTAATACCCTACATATAATTATTAAAACATATTGGCAGAGTGGTGCCTGTGGTGGACCTTTTAATTTTGATGATAGGACTATTACATGCCTGGGGAGCCAGTACCTGAACAATGACAAATTCTTTCAAATTGACAGAACGCACTTGAAATTCTTGCCATAATTTCTTTGCTGAACATCACTTGGTAATTTCTATTTTAATGAATCACAATGTTTGTCACAGTTTTTGAGAAATTTGGTCTTTGTATAATTTTAGAAGTATTAGATGTGGGAGAGGATTCTTTAGTAATGAGACAATCAGAGATTTAGGAAACATAACAGAAAGATTGCTATAATTGGGGATTGCTCAGTCTAGAAGTGAGAAGATAAAAGAAAAATTTAATGATTAATTATTGAATTAAAGATAATCAGCTGATCATTTTGAATTAATCACTGAGGTTTTCTAGGACATGTTACACCAAGAATGACAGACTTACAAGATCCCCGCAAGATGCTCATCAAAAACTTCACTAGACAGGCAGCTGTGAGCATCTAATTTGTACACTGAAGGCCCAGGGGAGGAGCAACTACAGGAGCAGTTCACACACAGCCGATAAAAACAACTTTTTCTTTGATCTCACTGTGCTGGGCTGAGCACTTGGCTTTGACGATCTGTCCAACCTACCTGTCTTGGTCTCAATCCCTCACTCTCATCCACTACAGCTGGCATTTCAGGTTCTTACCCCCTCCATTGTAAGACAGCCTTGATTTTGATCGTGAGTTTCACTCCTATGAAACTTGTAAGCCACAGGTAGATCACCTTGAATTACAGGCACATCTTTCATGTTTAGGCACAGTTGATTCTGCCTTGAGGTTAAAGAACATTGAGATAATCTCTCCAAATCTGTTCCAGCCCATATTGCAATCTCCCTTGATGGACAGACACATTGAGGTAATTGGGTCTATGATGTTTGGACTGCTGCAAGAACGATACTGGAGTACTGATCTCTCTATTGTTATCCATGAATCTGAGAATTGTGATAATGGTGTTAATCTAGTCTGGCCCACTTCCTTCAGAAAATATGCAGGTTATTCTAAAACCTTATCTCATTTTCTCATGATTCATGCCTGAAGACCTTCAGAGATGTTCTATAACCACCCAAGGCAAGTCAGTCTTGTTTCTAAATAGCCTTGGCACTAGAAAGTCACCTCTCAATCTTCCCTGTTTTAAAGGCCTCTGCTTGGTTTTACTTTTCTTTTATGCTCCTTGTCTTCACTTGATGTGTGTCTGTCATTAAGTACTGGGTGTGAAACTGGTCAAGTTCATTTTTGCTGAAGCCAAGTACAGTAGTATGAGAGTATAGAATAGAAATGTATTGACATTTTAAAAGACAAGTATGTTTGTATTTCATGCAATATTTAACTCATCTCTGGTTTTCTAAACATAAATCTCCACATTCTTTTTGCAAAACCCTCCATAGTACTTACCCCCTCTTCGCTTTATGTGATCAACTTTCTTCATGCTTACATTTTTCTTACTGTATTGAGTTTTTTCAGATTGGTTTTATGACATGTCAAGATCACTTTCTGTTTTAAGCTAGTTTTCCTATCTGCATCTAGGCTCTCACAAGCAATCTGAAGGTGTGATTTCTAGGTGTGATTTCTATGTTGTTCTAGCGACAGCAGCATATACTCACAGATGACTTCTGTTCCCCAGTCTTTTTTCGGTAGACTTTAAAGACTTACTAGCTATCATAATAAATTGCTCAGCACTTCTATTAAGTAACATGAAAACTGGAGTAACAGTCCAAACCAATTCTTCCTGAGAACGTTAGTCATACAATAGTAAAATTGTTGTATAAGAATACAAACCCTGAACAATCAAATTTTGCAATACAGAAGCATTTCTAGGAGATTATAGGGCAGGAAAATTGTTATAGTGAAATGCTGACTCCTTTACACAGGTGCTGTCTGGCATGTCTTGCATCAAACGATTTGTGAATTCTTATTTTAATAAGCTTTGGAGAAGTCTGTCGCCTATTACTGAATCAAAAAGAAAACTTGCATAAATCAGAATTATTTAAATTGCTGCTGCAACATAACTGCTGTAAATCTAGAAAAAAAAAACAAAACATGAGAGACACAAGCAACACACTAAAATACAGGGTCTCAATAGAAGAATTATTTAGGTATGTATCCAGCTGAAATTGTGAAATCCAGGGGAAATTGAACAGATGCTTGCAGTGACCCTTACAGGAATTTTAGATTAAATTCTGGAATTAATACACCTAATCTTAGAAGAGAAGATTAGAAAGGTCTGTAATTACCATTTACAGACAGATTCTTGCAATAGTTGTTTTTTCAAGACAGAAATTAATTTGTTGATACTAATTTATTTATTAGCAAAATGAATATAATTTATTAGACTTATAAAGGAATGCTTTACTTGGTCTTTTTGCTTTTGTCAGCTGTCACTTTTTCCAGGCAGGATAACCATTCTTCAAGGCAGACATGTTCAGTATTGTCAGGTGTTAAAATACTGTCTGTCTCTCCTGGTACCACCTGTTCACTAGTTTATAATTTTTATCAGTATTGTATGTAATTGTCTCATAGATGGATTGTCTATGCTGGTTTGACGAGACATAATAGGTAAAATGAATTATTCATGGTACTAACTTATTATCTTTCTTTATGTGTACAATTCTATTTTGTTTTTCCCATTGACATCTGTTATGTCATGTTTTTCTACATTTGTGTTAATCTGCCATTTTGGTGCACAGTTCAGACCATCTGCAATTTCTAGGTAAAATAGCATTTAATCCTAATTCTGACATTTATCCTTGATGAAATTGCCATTCGCTATCTTTCCTTCTGTCACTATTCACTTCCAGGTGTTTCCTATAAATTCAATATTTGTTTTGTATGAACGGGATTTTTTTATATTTAATGTAAATATGTAAATTTTAACAGCTTTGTTTTTCTCTTGGGGCTGTTCTTTCCTCTGGGATTTTTTTCCCCCAGGTAATCTGTAGTTAATTATTGGATATGTCTTATGTCATCCCTTGCCAGCCCAACCTCCAACTGTGTGTTGGAGGGCCAGCTGAGGAAGGGGAATTGTCAGGGAGCAGAAGTTTTAACATACAACTGTTCTGAATGTCTACTTTAGAATGTCTACTGAATGTCTTCAAATCAAAATATGTTTGGATAAATCATGGAGAACTGGTTGGCAAGGAATTCTCCTGATTTCAAGCTGTATCTTACTTAAGTCCAAAAAGGTTACGTGGGATGGAAATATTTTCAGCTAGATGGAGCACAGGCTGTTACTGGAGGCCTTGAATAATACATTCTGTGCCAGCACTGAGCTGGTTTACAAGATCGTATATTAAGCAGCTTTGTTGTATGTCATAGTTCATCTCCCCAGCTGTACTAATACGATGCCTGAGAGTGAAGAATTTGCTTTCGGTGGAGCTGCAGTTTTACAGCATTCATATCCATCTTCTAGTATGTTCTCTGAAAGCTAAACAAATAACTTTATAAAGCAGATTCTGTTGACTTTTTTAACACAGTTGTTTGGTGATTTAGGTTTTTTGTTGTTTGATAATTTTTTTAAAATACCCTAAAATGAATTTATTTTCTTAAATAAAAAATATAAAATGGAAAGAAATGTGTTCTGTAGGTGTTACTTTGAAAACTTTTCTAGCAGCACAAGAGAATTATGTTTTGACAGATCATTTCCCCTTTGATGGATGTGCGTGCAGAAATTCAGGCTAAAAAGTAATTTCTTGTGGAATTGCCCCATCAGCTGTAGGTCTCATGCAATCACTTTTCTGAACCCTGCCTATATATGCATTTCATGGACAGCAGTAATCATGTAGAATACCGGGACCTAAAATGAAGGGTGAATAAACATAAAAACAATTTTGAATTTTCTTTAAGAAACCGGCTTTGACGCATCCATAATCAAAGAGCTGATCAGGAATAATTCCTTAGAAATTGCTCTTAAATCTTGGATTTCTTACAAGATTAATGCAGTTTACCTGTAGCATTTCTGTTCTAGAAACCCTTCTAGCTTTTGATGAAGGCAAAAGTTATGGATTACTCTTTACACCCCAGATTGGAGAGACCAGTGAAGTTTTAGTACCATTCTTACTCCACCACTGCACCTTTTATACCTATCAGATCTCTTTGCCTTGCAGATTTTTGCCAGTGTTGACATTTCCATGTATTCTATCTGCCTTTTATTTAAATGATATTTGGTTAATTAATTTGAACTACAGCCATGTGGTATGAGCATCTAGTGAAGTTTTTGCCAGTCTTGTCACTTCCAGTTATTTTCAAAATTTGCTTGTTATAATTATAAGTCCTGGGAAAAGAAGGTAGTCTCCTTACTTTGATGTATATCATACATATTCACTACAGGAAGGCTGTTAAGATGTATACACGTTTCTAGTGTGGATATGTTGTTCCAGTTGTTCTGCACCCTCACTCCCTCCTGAAAGTCATTCAGGAAGCAGACTGATTTTAAGACATTAATACCACCAGCTTCTTCAATACTCTTAGTCTTTCTTAGATGAGATTTACACAAGAGAGCAGTGGGACAGCAAAGAAAAAAAATTGCCAGGCCCTGGAAGAATGAGATCCCTATTACTCTTGACAAAGAGCTTTGTATTGTGAACTCTGCTTTCTGCATTATTCTGAAATTCGGATCTACATTTCCCTACTCTTTGCTATTTATGATGACTAGCTCTGCTGCCTCAGAGAAGCTAAATCATTCAGAAACAGGGAAAAGAACAAAACCTCAAAAATCTAGTAGAAAGAAATCAGTTTTCCTGAGGGAAGAGAGGAACTATTAGCAAAGAAAATCTCCAGAAAGCTGAAACAGAGTGGAAATGTTTATTTGGGAATGAAATCCGCAATTCTGTTGCTATAAAAAGCAGGGTATTTGGTTAGAGGTGGTTATTGACATATGTTTTGTTTCAAATGTTAATAGTTATTCATGATCATTAGTAAAGTTCTTGATTTCTAAGATGTTGTCCATGGGAGTAATGTGTAAGGAATTAAAACTAAAGTCCAAATCCTTGTGAGAGCTGATGTTCCACTGAGCTAATGGGAAATAGCAATTGCTGGTTATAGTCATATCAGAGATTATGCTACTCAGAGTCATAGAGCAAGAAGAATTCTCCAGGGTTTTTATGCACACAAGACAGCTTGTGGCTCAAGATATAAACAATGCTTTGCCAGCAAATCATTTAGAAACCCAAATGGAAGCCTGAAGTAAAATTCTATTTCATAGACATCTAAACTGACATTTAGTCTGGTGGCTTGATTATTTGACTGTTTCTCTGATTACATTAATAAATGTATCTAAGAATTTTGTATATGTTGAAATACTACATCATGAATGTTTTTTTTCTAATGGTGTTGAATGTTGTCATTTGCCATGTAAAAACACAATCACATGTACTTGGGGTTTTTTTGTTTTGTTTTTTTAATCTGGCTTAATTTCTCTTCTTCACTTGGGAAGAATTTTGGCTATACTAGCTAGGTGTAAGAATGGAAAAATGCATAATGAAGTGAGGAAAAATGCAAAATTAATCACTCTGCAAACATTGATATCTATTGATATTTTTAGTCAGGCAGCAAACAGGCAATGAAGACTCTCCTGATTCTTTGTGAGAGGGAATTAATGAGATACTCTTTCCACATTACATGCCCCAGTGGCACATTGCTGGCAGCTGGCCATTTATTTATCTGTGAGCATCAATGATCAATAGCATCCAAACCATTTTCTGTTTGCAAAACAATGTCTTTGACTGGCATGGCAGATGGTCCAAAGACAGAATTGAGGCTGAGTGAATACCTGCAACTTCTGGCTTCTGGTTGCTTGAGGATTGGTATCAATATACCATTAAGAAATGGATGAGTAGCATAAATTAAGGGATATCTGTATTCATCCCCTGACTTTTCCCCTAAGTTCTTAGGGGGAAAATAAAATAAAACTAATATTCTCTAAGTTTTATATATAGTCCAAGTGATTTTTTTTTTATTTGTGATCCCTTCTTATTCTGAAAATAATATAGAGAAGAAATTAAACAAACCTCTAACATCTAAAAGTGCCAGGTTGGTTGGTGAGGAGAAGGAAAATAATTGTAACAGTAGGAACAGGCATCATCATATAGGACAGAAGAGACCAAGCAGATACTTTTAACAAACAGTCTGAGAGAGCTTCCTTAAAATAGACTTTGAAGATATTTATAGAAACTGGGAGAAGGAATGTCTTCTATTCTCTTGCCAATTCCTGTAGCTGTGGAATAATGTGCAACAGCATGTAACACAGAATGCTGTTTTGATAGGAGATCTCTTTAGGAGTGACTGGTCCCAAAAAAGAGAAGCCAGCAGTTATGAGTTCGTTAGCTTGAAGGTATCTGTGCCAATTAATGAAGTCAAACTGCTTTCAGTGGCTATAAATCACTTCAGCGGAAAGAAAGAAAATAGAAAAGGAAGAAAGAAAGGAAGAAAGAAAGAAAGAAAGAAAGAAAGAAAGAAAGAAAGAAAGAAAGAAAGAAAGATTGCACTGTCTGTATTTTGCTGTGACACTACATTGTCACACATCAGCATTTTCTTTTCCTGTGTAAATGAGTTTTGCTGTGGTCCATATATTTCTTCCTTAGATAAAAGATACAGAAATGAAGAAATTAGACCAAGGCAAGCAAATGTGACTTTTGAAGACATCCCTGTCCTTTTGTAGACTGTACTGGCCAGAAGACAAAGGGATACTCTCATGTCTGTATTCCTTTGCCTTTTTTAATGTGAGCAATAGTGAAATAAACAGAAATAATTTGCAACTTTCATTGTATGGTTAATGAGCCACAATGTTTACTGTGCTTATTCCGCTGGTCTTTTGGAAGAGTGAGCTACTGACAGGAGTTCATTTAAGGGCTTCTGACACAACCTGACCCAAATAAAGAAAAGCAAGAGATGGTCTGGATATATCTGACAATTCAGGCTGGAAAAATTTTCCTTTTGAGGCCATATTATGTATATTGCTTCTTCTTTTATGATACTGCTTAGATTGTACCTATTATTAGTCCAGAAGGCTACATTTTTTGTTATTTAAAAATGTAAAAATGAATTAAATATTTTAGCAAGGAAATACTTTCTACAAGAGAGTCTTCAGATATATTTTGTTGGAAAAATGCAGTTGTCTAAATTATTTATTCCATAACACCTACTGGTTAATAAATGTAAAAATTCATTTGTTCCTACCTTATTTGACAGACTGCCATTGCCAGATCATAAGTTTATGGGCTACTGGAAGGTTGATCAGCCAGGAAATGCACAAAAAAAAATGCTGTGTCCATCAGAAACTCAAAAAATAGATGTAAAGGTTTGTCTTTTAAATTATTTTTTTATTCATATAATACTGGTTTTATGTATTGGGTTGTGATGAATCTAAAATGTGATTAATTTCTTCAGGAACAAGAGTGTATACAAGGCATGGTATTTTCCTTGTATATCTTGTGTTTCATCAGTACATGATATCTCCTCATGCTACTAAGTGATATTGGTTCCAAACCATGAAAAGACTAAGGAGGAGAGGCATGAGGTTTCTATATTGTAAAGGAAATGAGAGTGTGGATATTCAGAAAGTTTATAGAAAAAGGCATTTCCTTTTCCCTTTAATTTGTTTATAATAAATATAAAATTACTTCGTAGTTTATTTATTGTTAATAGTATTACAGCATTAAGAAGATTTCTGTATTTTCATAAAGAATGGGGAGTGGTATATTTTAGGAAGCCCTTATGGTTATTATTTGTTTTAGGGCCCTGTGTACTTAAATATTCAAGGCTTTCCACTGGAGCGACATGAAGCCAGGTCCATCAGTTTCACGGAGGAACTTGCTTTTTGGACACTGCCTCTAGATGAAATTAACTTAGTTTGTGATGTCACAGTAACAAAAGGTACAGTAAGAAAAGCTACTGACTTTTGTAATGATCTGCAACGTTACAAAGAGGTGAGATGTCCTGGAGATGAGGAAGGACTGGGCTGTTGACTGCGTAAGTGCTTGCCAGTAGCCAGTGGCAGAATATAAAAGGGCAATATGAGGGATTTCAAGTGTAATAAGAACACTCCAGTGCATTTACAGTAGTGTATGTTTCTAGATATGCTTGCTTATCTAGTTAACAGTATAGGAATAATACTAGGAATTGTAATATGAGAATAAAAAATATAGAGTATGGGAATGCACTATAGGAATAATAACTTACCTTTTACACTATTTTTTTTATAGTACGTGAAATACAGAAATAATCCGCTGAAATCGGTGCATAATTTCACTGAGTCATTGTGGTCATTGTAAGGATATGCATTCTTTCTCAAACTAAGAAAATGATGTGTAATTAAAATAGAACACAGCCACAAAATTGCGAGTTCGTTAAATTTGTGTGTCCAACACTGCATTACTTGAGAAAACCAATTCTTTAACTTTTCCTCTCTTGAGGAAAAGTTAAAAAAAAACTCTGAACTCCATACAGGGGGCTAGTAAGCTCTCATCACATTTTGGTCAGATAAAACAATCCTTCCAGGCCTGGAATCAAGGTCACCCTCACAGCCTCAGGCCCTGGAAAGTGTACGGGGGGGAGCAAACTGGGGGAATATGACTTCCTTCTCTGAAGCTGTAATTGGACAATTAACCTCTGATATGCAAATAGACAAAGCATATCTGCCCAAAAAACTTGTGATCACTGTCCATCTTGGGTGTTGCCTCTGTAAGGCTTTTGCACTGCCCAAGGTGTATCTGTTAAAGACCTTTAATAAATACTTGCTTTATTCTCTAACTCTGTCAATCCTCTGTTCTAGGTAGCCATTCCAAGGCAACAGTCTAAACATCACTATGTATTAGATACAGGTATTGAATGTTCAATACTGGAATGCTGCTCTTTCTACTTGCAGTCCAGTTTACAAATACATTGGCAGACTTTTCATGGAAGCAAACCAGAAATTAGGTAGCTTTTTATTGGTTTCAAGAATTGTCTGAAATTATTCAGGAAGGTGGTTTATGTGAAAAGTTCTGTACAATGTTTGTACAATGTTTAATTATTAATAAATTAATTTGAAGGGAGGATAGGCTAAAGGAAGAAGAAGAAACAGGATTATAAACCAGCAAAATCAGATGAACATACTAGCAGCTGGCAGACTATTGCAGTCATGCAGACATGTCTTAGACTTCTTGTTTAGAGTTAATAGTGTTGTGGCAAGGTTCTTCCTGTTAACATTTAGTTAATAGCAAGAGATCATTTCTCTTTATCTCCCCTGTGGGAGTTGTAATTTTTCAGTACTTTTTGCTATATCATCTACCAAGTTCATGACATATCTATTTCCAGAAGAGAAATGCACAATGTCAGTAGCCTTTCACTATTTTGTTTTCTTATTTCAGAAGACGAACATAAAAATGTTCTTTATGTTACTACATGCAATCCTGTTTCCTTGTACTTCATGAACATTTCTAGTAAGACGGGATACTTTGTGGATCTTTATGACCTCTTCCCAAGAACAGTTGGAAGTGTCTGGCAACCTTTTGTGACTGCAGCACCACTAGGAAATCCACTTAAAGGTCAAGTGGTTCTACATGAAGAGGAGGTAAAAAAAATTTAATTCCAGCTAAATGTTTAGTATCAAGCGAATTAGTATCATGAGCATTTGTCACTGGGGACTCCACCTCTATAGACTGGACAAGGCCACCTCCTGCTGTATGTTCTCTCTTTTACTGTACCTTTAGCTTGAGAGTTGCCTTCAGCTTTAGTTTTTAAATGGAGATTTTTCTCTTGCACTCTTTAGGTGGACAATGTTCTCTTCCATTCTTGAAGCTGAGTTCTACTTGCTTATCTTCTCTTAATGATAGAGGGAGATTGAGCTTATGGGGGAAAGGGGGAGAGTGGGTCCAGTTCAGGAGTCTCAGTCACACAGCGTACGTTTGCAAAGTACAGAGTAAAGTGTTTTATGTGAACTTAAGTTCTGTTCCAATCTTGTCTCCCTTTTACTTTTCAACTAATATATGAAAGACACATTTTCTGAGTCACCAAGTAAAATGTTGCTTGTATTTGCTCCATATTTTTTTGTAAATCCTTGTATTTCTTCTTCTGTAACCTGTGAAGTGTTGAGACTAGAAGGAAGAGTAAGTAAGCCTTGACATCTGCAATGCAAATTGAGAACCACTAGCAATTTCAGTGTTGGTTTGACTTGAATGTTTTTTAAAGACAGCTATTGCATTCTTTGCACTTTCCCTTACTATCTGTGAGCTGATTGTAACATTTCCAATTCAAAATTTCTTTGCCCAGGAGTGGGAAGAGGCACCAGTATATACCTGCTGCTGCTGTTCATTTTTTGACATTAAAAATGGTTTATTGGGCTACCTAGCACTCACTGTGGTTTGACATGGGCATTAAATCAGTCATTATTGTTGGCTTTTTTTTCCTTTCTTTGAATTTCTTCTGTCAATGTTTCAGTAGGTGAGAGACTTCAACCTAGAAGAACTTTTCCTACATAGAGTTGGGGTGTTAATAGTTGTCAGTCATTTCTAGTGTTTCTGCAATGCTGTTGTTCCAGGAACATTTGTCAAGTGTTGCTAGCACTTTCTGGTGTCAGATGCTGCTGTTAAGTTCAGTGCCTTATGAGAAACAGAATTCTTCTGCCTTTGGTAGAACTGCCTATGCAGGTGCAGCTGCTTGTTGGATACTTTCCAATGCAAACTGAAAACAGTATGATTCTGAGGTTACCTGCTTGTTGAATAGCTATAGAAATACCATTTGGGCTATTTTGAGGTGCACATAGCACATTTTTTTGGTTCTAAATAATTCTTGGCTTTCTTTGGAGAAGTTGATGCAGGAAACTAAAACAGATGGCAGTCTGTCTTGTATCTAAGGATGTTTATTTAGGTCGTCTCACACTTTTTAATAGAAAGCCAGCAATATACTTAGCATTCCAAATCTCCAAAATTCCTACCATTTTGTTTTTAACCAAATGACAGCAGTGCCTGGTGTCAGAAGTGAAGGTTCTTCCATGAAGCTTTAGGTAATTATCTCAGAGTCTGGTTTTGGCTGTCCTCATGGAATCCACCTTTTAGTGATGGTATGATAGATACATTTTTCAGACTCTGAAATAAAATTTGTGACATGGAGAAACTGTGGTAGTTTGGTGTCCCTTTCCAGATGACTTCAATCATGCTAAAACCTCATGTTTTTCTCTTAACAAAGCTTAAATATTGCTAGTTTCAGACTTGCCTTTCTTAGCAAGTGCTACAGGTGGATATATCCTGTCCCTAGATTAGCCTGTTTTACACTGGAAAATAATACAGAATTAAAATATTCAGAATGTTTTGCATTATCTTAGAACTTTTTACATATTTTCACTATAAAGGCAGATCTTATTCACTGTTTGTGAAAATATGTTTCATTTAATTACAAACTTGTTTGCAAAAAGTCCTATTCTTAGGGCACCATTCAAAAGTAATTTTAGACTTCTTGAGAACTTAAGCAAGCAACTTAGAAAACAAAAAAAGAAGGAAGATTATTCTCTTGCATATTGCATTTTCATCTCCATGGACAACATTGATAATTTATTTGGGATTGGTCCTTAAGTGAGGCATTAAAACAAAGGTTAGATGAGTGCTGCTGCTGTAGTCTTCACAGCCACTGCTGTGAAGACTACAACACTGCTGCCTTCTTTATGTTGGGGTTCAAGTGTTAGGATCTCTAGCTCCCACTGAATCACAAGAGGGATTCTCAAGCAGTGTAATTTTTCTACATAGAGCTTAGGTTTTATTCCTAACTTTTCCTGCAGAGGAGCCATGGAAAAATCATGTGCTCTGTGCATCTGTGAAATAAGGTGGATGTTAATGTGTATGAAATTTAATCCATTATTATTTATGTTAGCAGATAAGCATATGGCCTAAGATAATCATGCAAGTACCTTCTGTATTTGCTGTGAGAACAGAGGTGACCTGAAGAGCATTTCATCTCAGCCAAAGTAGAACGTTTAATTGCCCTCTGGAAGTTGTTCTCTCCACTGGCTGCAGAAAGAGGCTTGACATATAGTCAAGGTTCCTACATTTTAGGTGTACTAAGATCATGGGCAGGCATAAACTCAGAACTTGCAGCATTCATGTGTTAAGAAAAGTAGATAAGTGGCACATTTGCATTTTGTGCAAGGCTACAAGAGTTAACTAGTTGTGCCAGGGTGCATCAAACAAAAAAAGAAAAACAATATATATAACATATTTGATGCTTTAGAGATTCATCTGTGTGTAGTTGCAGAAAGACTAAGATGTATTAACAATATTTGTAAAAAAAACAACTTGCATCTATTAAATAAAGTCGCCACTTGACAGCTGCTATTTCATAATAATCAATATCACCCATTAATTAAGACAATGCCAAAAACAGCTTTTTCATTTTTTTTCTTTTAATAAAGCCTTTGTAGATAATTGTTTCTGACTAAGTTATAAAAAATAACAATTTTTAATGGATGATAACCTTATTGGAAAAGATGAAATTATGATATTGTGGCTCTTCAAATAAGCTTGTAGGTTTTATCTTGTTCCCAGATGACATCCATCTAGATTAAGTAGATCCCTTCAGTGAAATAAAATGAAAAATCACCATTTCTTCCTGTCCCTTTAAATAAAAATTTACTGAAAGTAAACTCCTCAGAGAGTTAACTTAATGGCAGAAGTGGGAGATGTATCTGATTTTAAGCCACATTTACATCTTCTTGGAAGAAAGGGTAGATGATTTTATTCCTCATGGTGACCATTGGTCTCAGTGAGTTCAAGCAGTTTTGACTTTATCTTTTTGTTCAGACAAAACTCATAGACTTTGAAAGGACTCTGCAGAAATCTCAAGTAATTTCTTTGTAAGATGGGAATTGCATTCATCTGTTCAAAGCAGCAATACCTCCGCCATCTGTCCCCCCAACAAGTACTTCAGGGCCTACTCTTACTTCCTGCTAAAGCTTTGTGCTCTCTGTATGCTCTTTTCTTTCTACATCTCATACATCTACTGCTTAGAAGGAGAACAAGTACAGACAGAAAACAGTTTTGATAACTTTTATGCATTATTTTACAAGCACTTTACTGTGTTGAAAGGCTACAACTGGACAAACAGAGTAACCTACAGGCTACCTCAGGGAGCACAACAAGCTTTGTTCAGGCAGTGTCCTGCTGGTATCCTTTAAGTCTGCTTTTATCTTTCTTGGTCAGGAAGTGGGGTGGGGGGGAAGGAAATGCTTTACCCTGTCCCACGTGCTGCTGCAATTCCGTCAAAGCTCTCTGATAACAAGGGAGTGAGAGAGTCTGTGGCACAGAAACTCACTCAGAGATCCACCTCACTCACCACATGTAGGAGATGGCAACCATTTTTTAAAAGACTTCTTTTAACAGTTTGTGATCTAGCCTGAAGCTCAACTGAGGATCTGAATATGAAAGTACCAGTAACATAGTGGTAGTAACTTCTGTAACCTCTAGTCCCCAGGATATTCTGATGTATGTCGTCAGAACAAAGGGTGTATTTTCTTATTTTCTTCAAAAACTAGTTCTTTTTTTAATATTATATAAGACTTTCCTTTTCTATGAGTACACTTTATAGTAAAGGTCAACTTATATAGAAATGTGTGCACCTTCTGTAGAATGGGAGAAGGCTCATTTTCTGTAAGCACAAAGCTTATACCACTACTTGTTGTTCTCAATTCACTGAAATCTTGAATGCAATCTCCCAAATCATCTGAAAGAAACCACTTGCATTGATTAGAACAACAGTAATCTACTTGCAAACATCTCCCTACCTCTGAAGATGTGATTGTTTGAGCCTCAAGCCATAAATTTTTGCACAGACTTTTTCCAATTGAACCTGATGAACAGTGTGTTAATGTTTGTATCTGTTCCTATATTTACAGTGTCAGAGCTGTTATGTTTCTAGCACTCAAGGGATCCTTGAGTAGTTTTAATAGAAAAGGTGGGACAGGAGGCGAGAGGATGTATGATTACCCTGCTAGCTAAGGATCAGCCTCAGTCTGAGGCAGACTATGTATGCAAGCTTGCTTGCTGTGGACATGAGCATTGAGGGCAAAACAGATCAAAACTGACAGTGAGTTTGGGGAGAAGAATACAAGAATGTTAAATTGAGTTATTTGCACTGTCCCACTCTGAAACTTCCCCAAGCTCTCTCCTCTGTCTGCAAAACCATAAGGAACAACTTCCCATACCAGCAAAATGAAGTCACAGCCCTGTTTGGTTTAAGAACTTCTTAGAGGAAAATGCTGGCTAAAATAAAAACATCAGTAAGGAAAGGGAAACTTTGCAGTAACTAAAAATAAAGGCACACCACTTCACAAGATTGGTTATTGCATCTGTCCAGAGTTTGGAATTCCAGACTCTGGGGTCAGGAGGTTGCCCAAAGGTTACTTTTCTCCCAGTCAAGAACAAACAGAGTGGAATTGCACACCAATGTCTTCTCCCAGCCCACTTGAAGAGTTGCCAGAGCTGCTCTTGGATGTGTTCACAAGTGACGTAAAAATCTATTCTTAAACACAGACAGAATATACATCAGTCACTTAGCACAGAAGGAAACCATTAACATCAAAAGGGGTGGAGTAGAAAAGCTTTTTATACTACCAACTGCTCCCATAAATTTAACACTAAGTAGAAGAATGTAATTGATTCATATGTGCTCTTTATCTCACATGGAAGGCTAATGCTGTTTCAGTATTGTATAAATGAAATATGGCAGAAAACCAAAATCCAAAGCAAATGTCCTATTTTTTTTTCTGAATCACATTTCTATAATTTTAGTTTGTAATACATAAGCAAGCTTCTATTTTTAGAAATATTGAACTTGAACTGAAATTCCCAAATGCTCCAAATAACATGATAATATTTTAAATACTTTACCATATTTAGCTTCAAATTGCTGTCATTATTAAAGTTAACTCTCACAAATATTGCTAGTGAAAGTATGAAGAGTACCCAAAGAGAACAAAACTGCTGTGACTCAGATTGTTCATATTTGCTTTATTTAGGGCAATTCATGGGAATTTATGTTTTACTTCCTTAACGTCTATTGTGCGTTATTGCACATGTTGTACGTAGGCAGTTTACTTTTAGAAAGTCCTTGCAGAACCTAATGTCCTTGCAGAAGTGAATGTTTCCTTGAATGGCAAACAAAAAATTGAACCCAAGGCTTAATTAACTTACTCCTTTGTACCTTTTGAATTTCATTTGATGCAGTTAAGGTTGGCCCTGAATGACTGTTGTCTTGAATTCTTAGTTAAAAACATTAGGAACAGCTATAGTGCTTTGCAAAAAGAAATGTTTAAAAAGCCCCCATCATTTGATAGCATGTGTTGACTCTTGAGCATCAAGTAACAAATGAGAAATCTGAAGAAGTTCAAAATTTAGCACACAATTTTTATTCATGCGATGGAGATTTGCACGATCCCATCTGCTTCTGATCTCCATCCTTTTGAGTCATCCTGCTGTCTTCTAACAGCTGTCCTACCTCTGACACTATAAGCTGTCAGAGAGTGCATATCACAGAAGGATTGTTACACCCTGGGATATTTAATATCCACAGGCTCCACAGTATCAGAAGTATGAACTTGGAGAGAAAGTACTAAGCCATTTCTTCTTTCACCAGTTTGTCACCTTCAGTGGAATTTAAGTAATAGGTACAACAGAAAAAATGGTAAGAAAACATGAAAACTAAAATGAAGTATTTTGGTGACTTGACAGAACTAATTGGCATGTCTCTTATCTGTAGCTGCATCTTAGACATGTAAGACATACTAATCCAGTTCCTAGATGTTATGCAGAAGTGAATACGAGATGTATAGATAAAATGCTGTGGAAAAACTGTGGTATCATTCCAACCCTTCCATTTCTCTATAAGCTTCAAAATGAACCAAGAAAATCTAGCTTACGTTTTGCAATACAATCAAAATCATCTTTTCAAAATGTTATAAGTGGCTCAAAATCCAAAAGTGCTTCAGATAGATTCGTTGTAGTCTCTTAAGCAAGCTTGAGATGTACATGGATCTGCTTTTCATTTACAGAGCAATGTTGTGTTGTTGCTGGATACAAGCAACGGTGCCCTTAGCCGACTTTTGCTCTCACCAGATGCTCAAGACTCTCCTAAGAGAACATCTTGGTGGAGCAACAAGGAAGAGAAGGTGAGGAATAACACCTTTCCCTATTATACTAAGTTTTTTTAAAAGCAAATGTCAGTATTCAAAAAACAGAATCATTAAGTTTTTCCTGGTTTTACATCCCAAGCATTTATTTAATTGTTTACTCTTATGTATGTTTAAATGTCTTACACATAAAATAGCATTGTTATGGGATATTGATATAAAAATATAAACAAATTTTCTGAAGTTATGTATCTTTAAATATCCCTTTTTAGGGCTAGAACTGGAAATAATGGAATATTTTGTTACAATGAATTATGTCCAAAATAGTGAATGCAGTTATGATACAATTTATGACTAGGAACAAGGCAAGCTAGATAGAATTTTGAGAGGTAATTAAAGCTGTGGATTCTTCTAAATAAAGGAAAAAAAAACTAGTACAATTTCAGAGGAGTCAGGGAAACTCACTGGGACAAATCTAACAAATCTAACAAATGCTGATTGTCCTATGATGTATGTTTATACAGAACAACTACAAAATGTGCCGAGAGTTTTCAAACAAAAACTGGCTGGTGTTCTACAAAGAAACAGGGTGAGAGTAAATTATATTCTTGTATTAAAAATATTTAAATCAGATCTTCTTGTTTATATCCCTGTCTGATTATTTTTTTCTTGGCTTCCAATTTTATAGAAACCGCCTTATTGTACTGGATGTATTGGAGGGTCAAACTCACACCATCTCACTTCCAATCAGTCTGAAATCTGTTTTCCTGGTGGCTGAAGACCGGTGGCTCTTGCTGGAAAATGAAACAAATAAGTTAGTTCAGCCTAGTTTTCTCGATGGTATTATTTCTTTTTTGTGTCTCGTTTGTGTTCAGCAGTTTCACTCCTGGTCTCAAACTTATTTTTTTCTGTTTGTGAAACTGGCCTTAAAAAGTGGAAGTTTAAGATACAGATTTGTTGTGGTGCAAATGCATGTAGACTTTTAGAGTAGGAGCTAAAGAGGATATTCCAGCCTCTGAAAGCTTAAACTGGCTTTGATCATATGTGTGTTAATATTTATTTTACTGAGGTGATACTGATTTTTAGAAATGAGAATGCTGGTAGACCTATCTCTGGAAATACAGACATGTAGTCCAGATTTAGCACCTGCTTCCTTTACTTTCATGGTCACATGAAAGAAATGTTACTCTGCTGTCTCATTTTTATAAATGTACAGCAAATGAAAAATAGTTACCAGAAGACAAATCTGCCATTTGATGGCCTACCCTTTCCTAACTCACAGATGTTTGGGAAATTATATTTAGTTTTAGCAAAAAGTGTTGCTAACCTTGTGTATATAAATGTAGAATGTTTTCACTGTTTCAGAAGATAGAAGTCCTTATTTAGAGTGACACGTTTAATTGGGAATTATTCTAAATGTGTATCTTTTACAGGAAATTTCTTTTAACCAAGCATGCCGATATGGAATCTCAAGGCAGTGAGGTTTGCCAGCTGCATGCATTGAGTGAAGAGCCAGCTGACATGGGATTTGGCTTAACAACAGGTACTGAATGCAAGCTTGGCTAGTTCCTTTTTTTTTTGTTCTTTTTGTCGTTTCTGTTTGCAGCTGCATAAACAAGACTCTCTAACGGTCTGAGTAACTATCTCTCCTAATCTGTTTTTGCCCCCTTATCATGTTTGGTTAATAATAACAGCTTTTCTCAAGGCATGGCACATTCCATGCTCAAACTTCAAGTGGTTTGAATAAAGCCTTTTTGTTTCATTCAAGCATTCAAGACCCTCAGTCCTGGACTTTCAGCAAACAGAAAAGCATGTAGAATGGAAAAGGAAGAAAGATGACTTGGCAGGAATTAGAACAGGAATAGAAGGGAGCAAATATTCTAATGATTCCAGGCTGTAGACTGTTGCAGGTTTGCTACTCAAATGAGGTAGAAAATATTTCTCAATCCTTAGAAAAATACAAACTACCTACTCTTAAAACAGATCAAAAGTCACAGTTTCTCTAGTTTTGTTGATAGTGTGCAGGAGGCCATTGGGGCCATTACACTTGTGTTAGAAGATATGGGGAATTGGATCAGTATCCCAGCATGCCAGATGCTGCTAGGCATTGAGGAATGTCTTAGTTACACAGTAAGGCAGAAATCTGCAGTGGTCATCATTCTGCCTGGTGAGATCTGTCTGTCTTCAAATCTGATAACATTGTCAACCCTGAACATTTGATCGTGGTGCACAAAATCTTTAGTGTACTTGCTTTAATAAGATTGGAAGTACGTGTGCATCCCACCTAACAGTTCATAGGTTTTGGTCATTATATATCAGAGAGATAGAGGAAACAAACAGAGAAACCACTTTATATCTCTTAAAGAAGGAAAATGTTTTCTTCTGGTCCTTGTGACTAGCATAAATAAGAAAAATGAGATTAACACAGTGTAAACATGGTACAAACAAATGTTTTTGACAAATAAAAAGGCTTCATTCACATAAACAGCAACCAGGTGGATACAAAAAACTAACCATAGCCTAAATATCCAGAATCCTTTTTAACTCTTGTACAGTTTACTCTACCAACTTATCAAGTGCTATCAGAGCATAGTAGTTTCCTTCCTCTTACTACCTTATTTAGAAACCATTCTGGAGTACCATTCCTCAGATGGATAGAAATGTTATTATAATTTCCAGTCTCAAACTGTTTGTGGCCAGTTTATTGCTGCATGCTTTCTGTGCTATTTTTATCCTTTGTTATCTTGTTTCTTCTTTTCCAATCTGAAATGTTATCATATCCCCTGTTCACCTTTTTTCCAAATCATCCAGTGAACCCTAAATGTAACATCTTCAGCCTATTCTTGTTCTTTGAGGCAGAATCTGTGGCAGATGAACTAAAAAAAGGTAGACCAGTGTGCGTTTTATGCTGACCCAGACCATTTGTCCTTTGAGGGAGGAAAGATTTTCTTCCACTCCCATGTAAACAAGATAGTCTTGTGCCCATCAAAGTGGAAATAGTGCAGTTCTAAAGATAACAGGTTCTGTTGGACTGTTTTGGTAGTTTGAGACAAGGTTAAGGGCTCTCACAGATGCACAGAATAAAATTCAGTTTTTCTTGGCTTAAAGACAAAGAAAACCAGACCAATATTTAACAAAAATGCATTACAAACAACATTATTTGAATTACAAAGACAGCAAGAGAGTCACCAAGAAATGTCACATTGACTCTTACCTGTGCAAACCTGTGTTTTGCCTTCTGGTGCATTTGCAATATAACAATTTTCAATGAGATCACATGCTGTTTTGTTCTATTCCATAGGCTTCCTACCTCATTTGTACAATAGAGGGCAAAATTAAGTGGTAAAAGCAACTATAAAGCTAGTATTTCCTGATTTTAAGTACTCAACTTTACAAAAATAGGATTATTTCCTTCTCCTCTGTGTTGTAGTATAATCATGTCATCTGCTTTTTTTTTTATAGTTATTATATATAATTATTATATTACTTATTTTTTATAAGTAATTTTATGCTCAAAGTAATAGCCAATGTTCAGTGCTCAGCACTCTTACAGGTAATAGCGTTTCCTATTGCACATATGGATTTAATGACTTTTATTTTGTTTAATTTTGCTGCTTAGTGTCAGAATTGTGTGTGCCTCATGCAGTTTCAACTGACCAGCTATCTTCAGAAAACCTCAGTGCAGCTGTGGAACAAAAGATCAGCTCCCCCAACAGGATGTTCTCAGATGAGCATAATTATGCTACTATTGTCATTGGTTTCCCAGACCTCTTGGTAAATACTCAACATTATTGTACAATGAACTAATATAATCTCATTTATTCTGTAACCCATTAAGTATCTGTTTACCAAATTATTTGGAGAAAGAAGGGTGTGACAGCAAGGGACAAATTCATGTAGTGCATACCATTTGTTACGGTAGTCTAGAGGGATGTAGGTGGTCTTTTAGGTAATAAGAAATGGGGCAATACAATATCTAGGACAGACAAAATACATTTTCGGTAAGCTCTGAACAGTGCTGGCTGGAGTAATATTTTCTAAATCATGTTTTTACAGTTTTTTTAATTAAGCATAACCTCTGAGAAAAAGGATATCAATATAATTTTGAAGCGTTCGGTGTGAACTTCTTGCCAGTGTGCGGCAGATAGCAAGACTAGATCAAGGAAAAAGAAAAAACTAATACAGAAAATTATAGCAAAACTATAAAGCCCCTTCACTACTGAATAATTTAGTTAAGTGTAAATACTACATGTAAGTGTGCTCATTGCCATGACACAGTTAGAAAAGGACCAGAAAAGAAAGTGAAACTTAGCAGTCTAATGACTCGGGCTGTTGCAAGAAGTAAAGGTAAACACAGGGAAAATACAAGGAGTGTGTTTAATTCTTTGGACTTTTTGTTATATTTGCCACCTAATGGTACCTAAAAGGGTAGTGATTATGGAACAAATAATTGTATGTCAGGTTTATTTGATAAATTAGGGCAAATTAGCAAATGTAACTGTTAACAGACATGAATTTTAGGAAAGCCAAATGACAGAAGAAAATTCTTTGCAGTACAAAATTAGTCAAAAATATTTTTTGTCAATGAGACAGTCCTTGCAATTAGCTTTTGAATTTTCCTTGGTTTTGTTTTATTTTATTAGATGGTTTATTCAAGCTTTTCATATTACTTACAGTAGACATGAGTTTATTGCTGGAAAAGGGAGGTGGTCTAGAGCAGGGAGTACTAATGAAGCTGCACGCTTCAATACTAACACACCAATGCGGGTGGTGAAGCATTTTTGGCTCTGCCTGATTTAGAATGAGGTACCATCTTTCCTCATACATCGTTTTAGATATCCATGTGAATTTCAGAGAGGGAGTGCTAAGGGTGGATGGAAGAGTGATGGGGCAAAAGTTCAGATTCAGTGTTTAGTGCTGGTGGTGTAGGTGTTTAGTATGAACAAGGTATCTGAGCTTTTGTTTGTAATAAGCAGTGCTCAGTTGACCAAACACTGAGCCCTTCAAGATTATTTTTTTGCCAGACTCCTTCAACTGTAGTGGAAGATGAAGCCACTGGCTTTCATGTAGTGACCTACACTTAAATCTCTGAACCTGGATCTAGGTTCCAGCCTTATTACTTATCTTTGAATTTATTACTGGAATATCTATTTGTATTTATCTATATTAATGGAAATTTAACATAGTTTTTTACATAGTTTGATTCCAAATCAGGGTATTTCAATGATTTCTGTTCCTGGTTCAATTTAAAAAAAAAAATTCTATTCCAGTTAAGGTCTTCAGAGCATCTTGATGCTTAAAACTCATGTAGAGGGTTTGTTGATTTTTACTCCATAGAAATTTTTGATGACAAAATAATCTAGGTCATTTCTTGTCATGTCTTAGTATAAGAAGTAATGACAATAACTACATTTGATTTGAAATTAAATAAGAAATATAACTTAGCAAGAAGTGTTTGTTCTTAGATATAATAATAGTATTGTTTTCTTCAGTGAACACCTTCTCTTTTGCAGTCTCCCAGTGAAGTGTATAGCTGGAAGAGAAACTCCTCTCTGAGTCACAAACGTGCTTCTCCTTCTGATCCATTTTATTATGGAGCCCAGAGGAAAGCAGGAGCTGCAAAACAAACCAATTGCGTTACTTTATTGGCTTCTAATCAAATAGTCCGAATTTTAGCACCTGGAGATGTGCCTCTGAAAGACATTTACCCAAAAGGTAAGAGGTTCATAGACTTGTGCTGCAACACACAGATTTGTTTCATAATCTCCTATCACTCATTAATTTTTCCAGAATGTTCTTAAACAATCACAGAGAAATCATTTGAGAAGGAAGGAGTTTAGTGGCACTTAGATTTTAAATTAATTTGAATCTTATTAGAATGCTGAATTATACTTCTGAGAAATTAACAGGGTGTCTACACTGTGGATATCTCAGTAGATGATATTTTTCCTCTGTCTGCAGAGGAAACCCAGTAATAGAAGATGATCATTCCAGTTCAGCAATTGGCCTCCACCAGTATTTCTATCTTCTGCTCAGCGTCACACAGAGATGCAGTGATAAACTTGTTGTATGACTAACTCAGAATTCTATCCCCAGAAGGGACAATAGGGGAGGTTATTTTGGGAATGTATGTTAGCCTGTCTACTTCTTTGTCTTTCTCTTCATAATTTTTTAGTATTTGCACTTGGGATGTTGCAGAGGACATCCCTACCTCTGGCTTTAAATCTCCTTTTATGGACCTGTTGTCCACATGCTTATCTGGTGCCTCTTTGAAGCTGTGCATCTCCACAGCGAAGTCACAAGTTCATGGTTTTTTTGTGATCAACTGATCTCTTACTCCTTATTCTAGCATTGCAGACTTCGGTGAATAACAGTTCTGCAGTCACCTTAACCTTTACCTTCATGACTTGGCAAACTTCAGTCACTCCAGCCTTCTCTCCAAACTGAAGAGACACAGACTATTTCGTTCTTCTCCTGTCCAAGAGAATGTTGCATGAACAACATTAACATGCAGCAAAACCATCCTCCTTTCTGACACTAATAAAGCAGGTGTAAACTGCAGACCTTCAGACATTTTTGTGCTGCCATGCCAAGCTTTCTGTTATAATGATAACTTTAGCTTCTTCAGCCAATGACTGAAAATATACCAATTAGAGCTAAATAACAGAATTTGTGAGTTTTACATTAATTACCTTTAGAAATCTGCAAAGTTTACTATCAAAAGAGAAAATGCCCAAAATATTTTTGTATGGTAGAATGGCTGATTTCATCAACACAAGAAGCTATTCCTGATTTAATCCCTGTGTCCCTATTCGACCCAGAATGAACATTTTATTCCAAATTAACTCAAACAGAATGACTGATCCAATCTGTCTGTCGTCATTTAACACAGATCAACTACCCTATGTAGAGAATACCTTTTATTTATTACCAAGAGGATAAAACATTTACTTGACTAAAGAAGCTAAGTCAAGGATATCAACAAGGTAGAAAACTTAAGTTATCTATTTTTGTAACTGAAGGAAAGATTACCTCTTAAAAAGATTAAACTTAATAAAATTAGTTGGAGTTAGAATCTTGGAACTAATTATACAACTTCAGGCTGTAATCTTCTCATACTTTATAAACTGGAGAAGGGTCAGACTGGGTCACTTTTCTTCAGGCCTTCACAGAAAAAAAAAATCTGAATCTGAAGTAGATGTTTTAGAAGGTAAATCTTCTGAGCTTTTGTTAAAATTAATTTACTAATTTTGGAGTGAGGGAAGTATCTTCCCTCAGTGCTTCCAAATGATACCTAAATTGAGATCTTGACTGCTATTTCTAAAAGCCTTTAAGTTGTTCTGCCATATAACACCTTGTACTGCTAGGTTATTATAATTAAAAACTAGGAGGCATTCTTCATGAATCCAGGATACCAGTAACCTGAACATATTATCAGTCTGAGAATTGGCTTCTGTCTGACCAAGCAGTTTAATTTTTTTTCTCAGCTGTGATGAAATATATTTATGAATAGGGATTGATAGTTTTAAATGTATAGAAAATTGTGTGAGCTTTGCAAAGTGCTTTATGGCCACTTAAGTTGAAAGACTTCATGCATTGAGGATCGTTATCATTGATTTTTTTTTCTGAATGATGTTTTAATTTATGAATTACAAAGACTAATTTTAACTGAATCATATTTAATATAACCTTACTGATTCAATTAAACAGGACCTGAGCAAGACTCTAGGGAGTCTTGCTCCTTCTGTTCCATAGCCTTTTTCAGGACTTTTTCAAGACATTTCCCTTTATCATTAATGGCTGGATTTTCTAGTGGAAGAGAAGGTATGAGGGAAATCCCGTGGTGACCTGTGCTACTCAGCATGTCATGAAAAAAATTGAAAAATTAATTAACACTGAGCTAGCAGTGCTGATGATAGTGGTTATTATTAATGGTAGGAAGGATTTACCATGGAGAATTATGAGAAGGACTACAATTCTGGATGCAATAGAAATAACAGGTGAAATTCAGTGTAGATAAATACGTGGAGGAAGAAAAAAATCCTAATTCTACATGAAAAAAGGTGGGGATGATGAGAACATCTTACAAGCATTATTTTGCTGTCATGATAGATGGTTTCATTAAGATAGAAGTTCAAACTCAGTAGTACTTGGAAAAAGGCAAATAAAATGTTAAGAATTACTAGGGAAGAAACAGTTAAAAAGCAGAAAATCTCTTTGTGCTGTTGTTAAAATCCACGTGTCCTTAACATTGTTCAGTTTTGGTCCTCCATCTCAAGGTGGGAGAAGTCTGAACTGGGATAAGTTCAGAAAAAGACAAAAAGGATGAACAAGATTGCATTGGCCAACCCTCCAACATGTGAAGACAAGATCGGAAAAGGACATATGGTAGAGCTCTACAAAAACACGTATGGCATGGAGATGTGGAAAAAAACCAAAAATTTTGCACTTGGTAGCAGAGTTAGGGAGCAGCTAATGAAGCTATTAGGAAATTCATCAAAACAAACAAGATACAGTTCTTCATAGAGTACTAACCTATGAAACCACTTCCCAAAGGATGTTGTGAATGTTTCTTTTTCCAAAAGAAAATGGGACAATTTCCTGGAAAGTTAACTAAATGCATAGATATAAAAACATTGACAACACATTCAGTTTAAGAAGCCCCTAGATTGGAAGTGATTGGTGGCTTGAGGAAAATACCCTGTGCACTTGTCTGTTCTTAGACATTTCAAGCACCTGAGTACTCTTGGAGACAGGATACTAGTTTAGAGGAAACTAGTATTGCCCTTATTATGGCACAAATCAAAAATATTTCCAAGTGAAAAAGGGAAGACAGGAGAAGAGAAGCATGTGTCTTTGTGTTCACTTGGAAGGTGAAATAATAAGGTAGTAGCCCTTATGATGCCCATTTGAGATTTTGTTTTTGCAACCTTCTTTGCTGGGCTGTTGTTTCTTTTGGAGTTTGCCTCTCTGTCTCACTAATTGACAGAGTATTTGATTGAATACACATTACCTGTTACCAGTTGCTGCTTAATAGGCTTGGTCCCTTGAAACTCAGTGCTGCTTATTCCTAATTGTGCTCCATTGTTTCTGTATTGTAAACCTGTAGCTATTTACCTATGAAAGTTGTATCCTTTTGTGGGAGATGGTAAAATGAAGCAAAGTCATCCTATTACATGAAATCAAGTATGTGTGTCAGTCCCTTGAAGTTCTTGCACTGTTGTCTTCTGTTGCCTTTGAGAAGTTGTTTCATATTTTTGATTTTGTTTCCTTATCTGTCAGATTTTTTTTCTCCAGCTGGTCAGTTCTGGCATACAGCCTCCATTTCTATTAATAATTCAAAGTACTCAGCCAAACCCTAGCATACTCCAATATGTATTAGTGAAGCTGTTCCAGGAAAAATAAGCAAAGAAATATTTGTCTGTATGTTTTATTGGAACTGTAAACCAAATGATAGTTATTTTTTAAAAGAAATTATAAGAAGTAATAATTTCCCCAAAGACTGCCAAATAGATGTATAGACACAAAATATAAACTCAGACAAGAGATCATGGCAAAATCCAGCAAAGAAGAATTAATGTTTATTCTGAAAACAAGACTGTAAAGATGAGGGACTACTTGAGATCAAATATTTACTTGGATTCTCAGCATTTTCTATAGATGAACATAAAATAACACCCTATTAGCGAGTGTGTATCTCTGTGAGTATGACAGTAACTGGAACATGTAGTGTAACACAATGTTACCAAAATAGCCTTGACACATCATCTGGTCCACCTGTTTATGTACGGACAGGATGACATGTGTAGTCTCTTCTCAACTGAGATTTGTCAAACAACTGGCCTATTTCATTGCTTCATTCTTCTTGTATAAAAGCTTTTCATGGTATCCATATTTTCTTTCTCTAAACAAAACTGAATACTTCATGTCACCTTCACTCACTCAGGATAATACTGCTCTCTTTATAAGGATCTTCTCAGTAGGACTGGATATATTTTTTTTTAAAAAACTCTGTTTAGAAAATAAAAAAAATCCTTGCATTTGTCCTTATAACCCATCTGTTCTGACCACTTTGTCATCCTCGGGACTATTTCATGTCACAGAACCATAGAATGGGTAAGGTTGGAAGGGACCACTTGAGGTCATCTGATCCAATCTCCCTACTCAGCAGGGTCCTCTAGACTATGTTACTCAGGATTGGGTCAAAACACTTCCTCTCCAGGGAAGGAAACTCTACAATCTCTCTGGGCATCCAGTTCCAGTGCTCAGTCACCATCACAGCAGTTTTTCTCATCTTCAGGTGCAACTTTCTGTGCATCATTTTCTCGCTGTTGCCTCTTGTCCTATTGCTTGGCACCACAGAGCAGAGCCTGGTCCATCCTCTAACACCCTCCCTTTAGACATTCTCAGTTTTCTTTTCTTGAGGCTGAGCAAGCCTCAGTCCCTCAGCCTTTCCTCATAAGAGAGTTGTTTCAGACTCCTCATCATCCTCGTAGCCCTCCGCTGGACCTGCTCCAGGAGCTCCATGTCTCCCTTGTACTGAGGAACCAAGCTCTGAACGTTGTGTCTGTTTTCCTTAAAGTTTGATGTCTGGAGCTGTGCATAGCTGTTCTTCTCTGTCAGGCTTTGGCAAAAGAAGAACAAACTGTACTTGTTCATGTCTGATGTTCATGTTTCATCATCAGGATTCTTGACTGCAGTTCTGGGGCCAGGCCAGCAGTTCTCGTGTAGCATTTAAACATTTGATTGCTTTTTTGTCAGATTCGTACTCTGCAATCCTTTGTCTTTTTATTGTCTTTAATTTGTTTGATTTGTGTTCTTTCTCTAATTTATTTACTTAGTTTTTAATTCTTATCCCACAGTTCTATCCTTTCTAGTTCAGAATCTGCCCTTGTTCTAGATCTTTATCAGGATGTTTAATGTATATCTTACTCTTCGTTACTAACAAAAGAGAGAGAGCACATTTTAAAACAGTATCAAAATCTAGGGGAAACCAAAAGTGACCTTTGTCCCACAAACCTGCATTTTTCCAGACCTTTTTCCCTTGTTCCTGATGTGTTTGTTGTTCCCATTTTTATGAAGATGAGTAAAGTCAATAGACATGCTGCTTTAGGCATGTATACTATAGATATATAAATACATTGGATGAGGTGCTGCTGTGAGTTATTCTTTGTGCTCCTTTGAACATTAGATCTCCTCCTTTTGCTGCTGCTCACGTTGGTCTTTTCTGTGTGTGCTCTATGCGAGCACCAACGCTTCTGCGGGTAAGGTCGGACTCCTTCATTTCAGGGAGGTGAAAGATAGATTGTTTCAGAGGAAAATCTAGACTTGCTTTCGTCTTGTGACAGGGACATTCTGTATCCCTACTGGGCAATGGGATTCAGTCTTGTGGTTTCTTTTCTAAAAAAAAAGCCTCAATTTACTCCATGCAGATGAAAGCTCCTAACTGGAAGACACTTCCAAGTCCAGGCATATTGTACTCATAAGTTGGCAAAAGCCAATGTAGGTACATAAAAACAAATCTATTTCTGAGGGAAGGACTATATATTAGCTGTATTCATTAAACTGTCCATAAACAGAATATTTAATACATGATAGTCTAGGGCGTATAAGTTATAAAATCTTTGCGTACTGAGAATCTGCCTCCAAAAAGAGTGGTTCAATTTCAGGGAACAACATTTAGGTTGGTATTATTGAGAAGTTTTCAAGTGGAAATCATAAACACAGTGTTTTGAAATGTTCCTCAACATGTGTTTAAAGTCAGATTTACAACTGACATTGTCTTCTGTGACAGATCAAAGCAGCGAGGTAGGGACCGCAGTAATGCTTGAATAGTGCTTTTGTGAGCAGAGTGATATTTGTGAGTAATTTTGACACTTGCTGTAAAAATACATTGTTCTTTTGTAACTGTGACTGTCTGATTACTCACTATCATAATAATTAAACAATTCCTTATTTGCAAGTTATATTCCTGTATTAAATATGAAAGCTTATCATTTTCTGACATGTACTGTATAATAAAATGTTTAAATTTAATCTGCTAAATGCAAATGTAATAATCAGTTAATCATGCAGCTGGAAAATAACATGTTTTTTTTGTTTTCAGATGTCACTCCTCCACCAGCTGCTGGATACTTGGAAGTAACAGATCTTAATTCAAAGAAAGTCAAATACATTGCAATTCCTAGGTAACTGATTTTATTGATTAGAGCACTGTCATCTTAGAAGAAGAGCAAAGAGAATTTACTATCTATTATTACTTCAGGATAAGCAAATATTTCTTTTGATGTGGAAAGTAAGACTAATTCATACTAATTCATACCATTGCAGTTTATTTTTGTCAACATTGTTTATTGGTTTTTACTAGGTAATGCTGATGAAAATGTAGCAATTAATAGGTAAATATGAAAAGCAGCTTTATCTTCTGATTTTCATTCCTTTTGTTCCTTCCCCCTTTTCCATCCACTTTAATCTCAGCCCTCTTTCATTTTGGTTTGCAGTCTATATTTTCTTTTCCTTTTCCCCTGTCTTTAGGATCTGAGAAAGCAAGCTAGAAACTGCTTGGAAACTGGGAATCAAGTTCTGGTCCAATATAAAGTTTACTTTGAAAATAGCTTGAGCTTTTCTGTAGTTCTTCCTTTGGAAACTATACATTCCCACGTATCTTGCATGATACACAAGTATCTTGTATGATAAATTAAAATAGCCAGATTCTATGGCTTCTGTTTGGTTTTAACATCTGTGTCTCACAACTGTGGAGAGTATTTGCAAATGTTTGATTTTATAAATATATATTTTGGTCCCAATTTGTAATTTCCTACTGTAATAATAAACATTTTTGTTTTAAATGGCATTTTCTCCACTTTGCATATTTAAATAACACATGTATAAAACTCACACATTAAGAATTTTTTTTATTCATTCACATAATGTTGATTTTGACAGTATTTATTCTCATTTAAATTCATCCCGGTTCATTAATAATCTGGGGAAAGTTTTAACTAATAGAGAATTATTTTTGTACTTTTCACCATTTATAATTGGTCCATTGGCCTACATCTTACACAGTCATTCAAAAATGAAAGACATTACCATAAAAATAGTAAGGAATCACTTTATTTTTCAGTAGGATTTTATAGGCAATAACAGAAATTACAAAGCTATTTTTCAACACTAGGACTCTAAAGCTAGCATTAGGATTTAAACTATGTACAGCAGATCTGAGCAGCAGTCCAGGTTTAAAAATGTACTCCAGTAAGAACTGATGAGTAAACTAAGTTTTCATCATAAATGTATGAATAGTTCTCTGTTAAAATCTAACAACCTTTCTTCCTTCTGGCAAAGTTAGCCCAGTCAAATGCTGAGATAACTTTCAGCTGAGTTAGTACATGGTGGTTTCAGTAATAGGTAAAGCCTGTGTATTGCTTCTTCTTATCTTTTTGAAAATTATTAATTTTGCCATTAGTGCAGATTACCAAGTACTTTATGCATGTAATTAACAGCATTGAAAAATGCACAGATTCTTCCCTGCATTGTCTAAATTTCCTTTCATATTATGTACTTATTAGTAATTGCTATGTTCCCTTCTTATTATGTACTTATTACTACTTATGTACTGTCTTTAACAGTAAATTTTTGTCAGAAAGCTGACTGTTTAAAAAAGTGCTACAATTCTCTGTACATAAAGCTGTTAAATTATCATTGGTAAATGAGTATTTAAATCTTAATATTTTATTAAAGCACTAGAGAAAGATGGTACTCTAAGACGATGGAATTGTATTTTCCTCAGTGCTCAGATCATGTTCTCTTTATTTCTGTTTTAGTTTAATATTTTTCAGTAGCATATTTTAAAATTTCTTATATTTTTAATAGTTTTTTTTCTGTGTTTAGATAGATGAGATACATCAGTGTATCTAAACTACAGCAGTGGTTTTGGCAACATGTTGCCTTTCAGCCTGGGCTTTTATACTGCTTCTTACACAATCAGGTGTCTTTTCGTTATGTTCAGTTTCAGTAGGTGGAAAGTTTCAGACAAAATAGTGGGTCCTCAGGCCTGAGTTGTAGTCTCTCATGAAATGAGGATGCAATTTCATTTAATTGTCACCTTAACTGCAGAAATACAGCTTAAAAAAAATCACATTAATTCATGTTTTTCAGGTCACAGTCTCTCTCTCCATATACATCTTGGCTCTCTAAGATCTCAGATGCTGATGCCCTGCTGGCACCACTGGGCAAAGTGGGTTTGGTTACTGTGGATATGGGAGGAGGTGTGAGGCTTTGGGAGACTGGGCTGGAAAGCCTCCAGCAGTCACTGCAGGATTGGAGGAACATGATTGGCCAAGAAGATGGTCGTCCTGTGCAGGTAGGACTTTAGAAAGCTGAACTGGAAAATATAACAAAATAAGCTATGCATGAGTTTTCAGCTGGGAAAGGAGTTGAGGGGAGAGGTGTGTTGAAAAACATTATGAAGTAGAAGTGCACCTGTGAGAAAAAATTTCATAGATTTCTTCCCTGAAAAAAAGAGGCACAGTAGCTTAATTTAAAAACATTTTGTAACTTCTGTAATTATGGTTACTGACAGACTCTTTGTCTCACACTGTTTGTACTTTTGCCAAATTCCAGTGCAATTAAATGCAAATAAATGCTTTATCTCCTACTGATTTTTAAGTGTAACATTCAAAATGTAGAATAATTAAATTAATTTTAAAGAAAATTATATACTTTTCCAGAGTTCAAATTCTTGGAAAAACATATTGGCATTTTACTTTGAAAAAGAAACTTGAAACCTAGGTGAAAAATGCCTTGAATTCAGAGTAGAGCCTTTGGCTAATCTTGATAATTTTCCCAGCTGAGCAGAGTTGCAGGGATCTCCATACAGCCATGTTCTCATGTGCAATGTTTAGGGAGATTCTGAAAATACGCAGCATATACATGTATGGTGTGTGTGCATGTATGTATGTATATATATATGACTGTTAATGTACTGTTAATGGCTAACTTGTGATCACCATTGCAACACAGAGGGAACATTCAGGACTGTTCAGTTACATCTTTAATTAGAATGGGAAAACAGAATGAGTCTATTCTTAACTGGCTCCCTCTCTGGTGTTGGTTGGGTGTTTGTGGGAACGAGATATATTAGGCCAAAACGTCTTTTACTTTCTTTTCCCACTCTTAGCTCCTTTTCTACAAGATGTTCTGTGGTTACAGAGACTTGGGCAAGAACTGACATATTCTTGTTACTGGACTTCAGCAAATGCTATTCATAAAAGTCATGAGAAAAGGAATCTGTTACCCAGTAGCACCTTTGTACTCAACACTTGTGGCTTTGCCAGTGCCATGTTCATTGCCAGTGCAGTAGCACTAGCACCATCTTATGGTCATATATAGTATATATAGCCGGTTTACACCAGCCCGGGGAGTTTGACTAGTTTTATTTGTTCTTTTTTCCTTTTTTCTTTTTTCTTTTTTTAATAACTTGTTATTTTATTCAACAGTATTACTATATTGTCAATAATAGCCAACAAATTACTACACAATACTGGCTTGGAAAGTACACTCTGTAAGAAAATTTAACTAGAAATCTCAAGTAGCTATTTTAAAGAAGGCTAAGATGTTCTACACAGTCACAAAGTAGTTTTCAAAATCTGCTGTAGAATTCCTCTCCACTGACAGCCTGCCTCACTACTAGGCACACTCCAGGGTAAAGCCTCCTTAGAAAATCTTTTTTTTTTTCCCTGTATCAAGCCAGTGGTTTGTCAGAACTGAAATAGCATGCTCTTTTGTTGCCATATTATGTCACAGTACAAGCTGGCTTGTACTGGGCAAATTAATTCAGCTACCATTCAGCTCCATTAACTAGCCCCTGGGTTGACTGACAGGAACTCCAACCAGTTATGTTCCTTCCTAAGCTACAAGCACATCACTGGTCCAGGATGTGGGAGGTGTAAAAGATTAGACCAATGAGCTATCCAGACCAGGTTTTTCAAATGCCAATTATAAAGAAGGGCTGAAGAATAAGCTCTCTCTGTTGCCACATGAACATTGGGTGAGTGGTTCTCTTTGTCTCCAACCCACTCCCCCCCAGTATTCACACTCCTTGATTTGTGCTAAAGGACTGGAACACAGCCTCCTATATGATCTTCTGACTTGCATGATTATCACTAACTTCTGTTTCCCTACTTTACTTTTTTGCTTTGCTTTGAATGGAAAGATAATGAGACCTAAGAAGCTTTGTTTACAAAGGCATTGCAGAGCAATAAGAAATAAATTAGGTCTTTTATTTTATGTAATCTCAGATAAGATAATAGATATGTAGTTGCGGTGTAAACTCTGTACTTTGCTAATTGGAAATTAAGGCCTTCACCTTTCCTACTTGATTTCTCAATAGGCCTAGGCATAAAAGCAGTACTTTATTAAGGCATTCATTTCTGGAAATGAAATTATCCTATTACCTTAAAATCATATTCATGTAACTTCCCTGTGTAATTGAGCATAGCAAGAACATGTCTCTTGATCCAGGGACAATTACTTTGCTAAGAATGCTGCAGCTAAATATTTCCTGATACCTGTTTTTGCAAAGTTGGGCATATTTTGCAGCCATGTATTGATCTGATCAAGTGTATGAAAATTACTTCCTTTTGTTAATGTTTCATGCACATGCTCGTGTTAATTAACTTTGAGTCTAATTAGGTTTCTCTAGTTCTTTGACTAAACCCATCATTCCCAGTCATCCTGTAGCAGAAACTCACTTTAAGAGAATTGTCAGTGTTCCACATATCACCCACCCACCTCCAATCTCCCCTTCCCTTAAAACTGCCATTGTTGCATCCCACAAAACTGTGACAGGCTTATTATCCCTTCGTGGTGATGTTCTTAGGCCAATCCAAGACCTGTCTATGTGGTTGGGAACCACTGATCTGCAAAAACACAGAATTTTTTTGAATCTTCCTGACCCTTTAGAGAAAAAGGAATTAGAGGGCTTTCAATATAAATATAGTTTCAAAGAATTGCAATAAAATCTTCAACCAGGCTCTCCAGTTGGAACTATTGGTACTGTCTTCTAGGGCTGAATTTTTGCTTTCACAAACATGTTAGCTCTGAGAAGGAGGCTGAATATAGATAAGCAATGAAACAGAGGAAAACAAACAGCTGTTTCCACTTGTAATCAGTAATTAGGCTCCCTTGATATAATTTGTGGCAATCTTCATAACAGTCAACATTTGTTTTGTATTGTTGATGTACTCAGCAGAGTTCAAAATGCTGAAGTCTTGAGCTACCAAATTAGTTTATCAAAATATGGTATGTGTTTACATAAGCCTGCATTTATACAGACAGGTCAGAATTTTTTCTCATTTATTGAAGTTTTAAATTCAAAATAAGACTACAGTATTCAGAAGTTACTAAATTGGAATGTCTAAAATACAACATCTAAACAAAATATTGTATTTTCTAAAACTGTGAACTCTACTCCAAAAACAATTGAGCTTTTTCACTGTTTGATGTCCCCAGCAAAAAGGTCACTTCATTATCAAATACCAGAAGAGAATTTGAAGGACAATTTATTTTAAAAATTTTGCCCTAAAGTTTCATGGCAATAAGCAGACATTGATAAGCTTGAATTTCTTTTTTCATCCAAGGGTTATTGATGGAAATTAAATAGAACAGCACTGATTACATTCTGATATAGTTCAGATACTGTCTTTCAGTAAGCATTATTTAGTGGTACATTTAGATAAAGTACAATGCTTAGATTAAAAAAATTTAAAGGTACACCATTAGAGGTATTTCAATAGATGTTAAGGCATTTATCTGACTATTACCAAAAACATTTATTCTATATTTACTCCACTTAATGTTTTCCTGCTGTAGATTGTTGTCCAAAATGTTTCATGTTGCATACTCAGTATGCCATTGTTTGCAGAAATCCTAGGACATATCCAAACCTGTAGAGTGCATAAAAGTATACTTAGTGAAAGATTGCAAAAGCTTTGCCATCTAGTTTATACTAAATGTATCTTAACTCAAAGTCAGATTCACAACATTTTTTTAAATCACAGTATAGTCTTGGTCTAGGTCGTATCACCATGCAAAGTGGCATCCTGAGGCTGAGGATAGTCTCCTGTCATTTCAGATTGTCCAAAGAAGTGATCTGATTGATTAAAAAAAAAAAAAAAATTCTTGTAAACTAAGATTTTTAGGAGTTTATTTGGGTGGGGGATTTTTTTTGTGTATGTTGTTTAATGTATTTGTGGAACTTGCAGTAGTTGTATCATCTCCTACTTGCATAAGATGGATTTCTGAAATTGCAGTAGTGCCCTCTGTTTGTGGCTGTATATAAAGGCCTAATGAGTTAAGTAGTTGTAATTGTAACTTTTGATTTCTTATGGACTAATCTCTCTCATTTTTGGTATAGGAAGCCTTCCTCATAAACACTCAGGTACATAGTTAGAAATAAATTCATACTTACATCTAAGTGAATAGTTAGCAAGTAAAACAAGAGAGACTTTTTTCCATTTTCCTGTCTTTCTGCTGTCCTAAAATGGGGTCACAATTTCCTGGTACATTCCATATCTTAAAAGTCAAGGCCTACTTTTTTTACAGTACACTTCTTCAAGGATGGATATTGCTTGTGTCTCTGGCCTGTGACAGAGCCCCACTCTAACATAAGTGTTCTGTGTAAAGTGTGGTTTTCCTCGGAAACTTAAAAAGTTGAAACATTTGACTCAGATTATGTCTTCTGTAACTCTAGGAAACTCACCTGAGTTTCCTAGATGATTCAGGTTCAGGCAATATGATGTCAAGACCACATAGTGTAGGACTGAGCAGAGCAAAGATGTAGCACATATGAATTGAGTGGGCACCAGCTGTTTAAAAATAGATAAAGAACATTTACCCATGAGCAAGTGCAAGCGCTGTGTAGAACCTGAATAATACAAGACCTACATCATCCCACCTCTCTAGTCTGAAAACTGATCGGCAACACTCAGCTTAAAAAAGGATGTACTTCTTTGTAGGTGTGTCAGTCCAAAGGAAATGTGTAAGAGAGACACTGACACCTTAGTATGATTCAGGCCCTTCCAAAGAAAAGGATCAGCCTGGAAACGTTTTCTCCCATTTTTTCCTCACTTTGCTTTCGTGACTTTACCTGATGTAAAGGTTGAACTGGAGTCAAAGTTGAGTACACTTCTGGAGTATTCGTAATGCCAAAAGTCTCATATTTCCTGTTAGAGTTAAAAGAAGCTCAATCAAATTAAATTAGGTGATAGGTGTGCAAATGTAGCTGACTGTGTGTCTTACATATGTACACACAGGTACATGTATATACTTGCACACACACATAGACACATGTGCTCTTTTTTTTCCCCAGTTGTCATACCTAGACATTGGTTCTTTTGAATTAGAATTACCTGAAGAGATCATCATAACTTTGCAGGCAGCCAGTCCCAGAGGGACTGTATTTCATAATGAGCAAGAATTGAAAGTCGATTTGGATAATGATTGTCTTATTCCCTTCATTTAGTAGTCTCATTTTTTCCATTTGTATTCCATGCAGCTAATTGCATAGAACTCTACATGAAGTATTCACCCCTTAAGTGAATTAATATTGTTTTATTTTATTGAATGCATCCTTTTTTTCTCTTGTTATTTTCTGAAGCTATACTTTAAAATTCAGGTTAATGCGAGTTCACCTGATGAAATTTAATTTTTTTGGTTGGATGTTTATCTAAAGAATAATTAATTCAGGAGTTTCAGTGATTCCAATTTGCTTATGTTTACTGCTCAGAATCTACTTTAATCTATACTGATGGTTTGAGGGTTTTCTTCCTTTATAAAAAGTGACACTGTACTTTATAATGTTACAAAATCCAGCCTTTTCTTGATGTTAAAACTGAACTGGGCAAAGCTGCAGTTCTTGAATCGAGAAAAAAGCATGACCTTTAACAAGAGTGGTTGGTTCTTCTCACAACCACTCTCTCGTTCTCTTTTCTACTTTGCACCAAGCAGTCTTTCTGACCACATGAGGGCATCGGTGGGCTAATAACAGTGATTTCCCTCAGCTTTTAAATACTGTCTGTGCAAACCCCATAAATTATGAGAAATACATGCAGTGGAGAGCTCTGGCAAGTTTGGAATAACCATATGATGGCATTCTGCAGACCTGCACAGGATCCTGAAAATCTCGAATTACTGCAGATTGCAGAGTTATTTAGTTAATAGGTGGATTCCAAGATATAGTTTGATAGCACTTCCTGTTCTGAGATCCATGAGCCCCAAACACACAGTTTAGTACTGTGACCACTTCCCGGGCCATATAATTTATTCAGCTGAGGACTAGCAGCTGTGTACCAGCCCTTGAATGAAGGCATATGAATATGGGGAAGCTGTGAGACTAACAGAGCTAAATAAATGCATATCTCTAAAAGTATTTTTGGGATAAAGTAACTCAGATAAAGATCACTGGCTCTCTGTCAGATACCTTTTCTATAAATTTCTTCAGCTTGAGTGAGGCCCTTGTTAGAAGCACAGTACATACATGTCTAAAATACATTCTCTTTCCTAAGGAGATCTTCCAGTCTAATTGGAGCAGACAGACACAGCAGGACGGAAATGACCTTAACTTTCTATTAGAGCAGTCTGATGCAGCACAAAGTTCCCTTTCTTTCTCTGACCTTCCTGTGGAAGCCCAAACTTCTCATGGGAGAAGAGGTTATTACCTCAACACACCGTCTTGAAGATTTCAAAAAGTCTGGAGCAGTGCACTTGCTGACATAAAGGCTGGAGCTCCTAACACCAGTGAAATCCTGCTGTCCCAGCAAGACAAATGCATACTAATAATTATGCCTTTATGTAAGTGGTTCCCTGATTAGTGAAAGGACAAATATTGGGAAAACTTAAATAATCTGATATGTTACACTAATGCCAATTATAAGCAGCTTTTCTTTAGAAAATAAACCAATGTAATAGATATTAAATAACTTCTGCCTCTGCTTCTTAAGGACAGCATTGACAAGGTCCTAGGTATACAGAAAATCAGGCTTTTCTACATTCACATGTAATTTTTTTCAACTTTCATTTCACCCTGTGGTTTTCAGTCTGGAGTATTCCAAACTGCTATAATGTGTTCACTTATCTCATCTTTCTAGCTTGTCTAGGAGGTGTGTAGTAGTCATGATAAATAACCAAGCTACATGTCATCTGTCTGCTCTGGTAACATTTCATAGTGGATTAGAATACTAAAAAGATGACGACCTCACATCTTATAGTTGAATAGAACTGACTAGGGAATTTTAAATAATGACAGAGCAAAATTGACTTTACATAGGTGCTTACATAACAGAGGATCCATTAGATGAAATAAATGTATTATATTATCTTATTTCTTTATTTAGTTTTCCAGCTTTTAAGCCACACACTGTATATTTGTAGGCAAAATACTCTAATGCATCTGCTATGCAGAGTTTCTGAGTATGTTCTTCAAGTGACAGCATTTAGTTCAAAAAAGAGCCCATCACAGAATTTTGTACAGTGGTTAGGTTTTTTTAATTGGTGTATATAAACTTAATTTATAAGCCAGATATTTTTGTAAGTTTCACTCCAAATCTCCACCTCTTCCCCATCCAGATTCACTTTTCTAAAATGCTGTCGAAGTTTGATGATGCTTTCAACAATTCTGGTATTCAATACAAAAGCTTAATGCCTGCATGAATTTCAAATGCTACTTTTAGAATTAAATATTCACCCGAATCAGATGATGCACAAAGCTTTATTAGTTCAGTTTGAACTCTTGAAAAGTTTTACAGACAACATAGAAAATCAAAGTGAAGTCAAATGAAAAAGAGAAAACATTAAAAGTTTTATACTGCAGTGCGATAAATGTTTTTTTCATTTCAGGATACAAGTGAAGAAACGGGATGTATTTCACACATTTTTATTGTCTTATCTAAGATTAAATATCTTTTCTGTGGAAAAATTCCTGGTGGACTCAATTTTGTGCTGGTGTGAACAAGAAATTATGCTATTAATTTTTCGTACATAGAAAAAAGCAGTACGTGATACAGTACGAGTGAACAAAACAGAAGCCATTAGAGGGGGTTTTGCCTATTTATGCTGTTCTCTCACCAGTTTGTGTAAGCAGATTATAAAAAGTTTTCTTTCTCTCTTTAGTAGAATCAGTTTTACAGTAGAGTGTAAAACCACAATGGAACAGGCAGGTTAGGCTGTGATCTGCCTGATGCAGAACTTCTTTGTTCTTTGAGAATGTAATGTGTATATTCGTGCTGCTGATAAAGATTGTGTTAGAGGAAGGTATGTTCTTGTTCTTGTAAAACTAGGATGCAGCCTAGTATAGTATTGAGGGTTTAAGGTTAGAGCAGCTCAGGAATAAAAGAAAAATGATTATTTTGTTTCAGGGAAGAATCAGTCTTTTGCACATCTGCAGAAGTGCATTCTGCATTCCACGGAATACATTTCCTAATCCTTTGTGCCACTGTGGGATGGATTGCTTAATGCATTTTTCACATGGAGTACAGTTGTGTTTTGTTACAGTTAAATTCTATCTTTTTTCATAATAATGTATGAGAGTCAAAGCAGATTTTGTACTGATTTTGATAATGAAATTACCATCTCCCAGATCACCCATAAGGTAAAAATCTACAACATTTCCCTTCTTTTCCTGCAATATTCTACTGATACATGCTCAATCAGTCTACACCACTAATGAGGACAGTGAGTTAAGATACTTTACAGTCTTTCTAGTGTGTTTATATTCATATAACTAATATTTTTCAGCAATAATTTAGTGCCTTTCATGGAAAGTAACCCATTTCCTTCATTGACTATAAACTGCCCTGTTTAATATGTTTTATGGTAATGAAAAGGGAAAATATAAGATTAACTCTTTCCTTCCGCATCTCAGACATGTTATGATAAGAGCAGATGTCTTCTAATTGGATCTTGGAAGAGTTCTTTCCTTTATGTTAAGAAAAATAAATGAAGAATGGGATCTTGCCAGCCTACATCTGCCTACACTCCAAGACTGTCTAATCATGCAACAAATTAAGCTAATGCACACCTTCTTAATTTACATTAAAGAAAGCACCTGAATCGTACTAATTGTATTCTGCCTCGAATCTTAGTGCACACATTCTTTTCCTTCCCTGTTTTCTTCTGATCAACAGTAAGAAACAAGCAGTAATGCAGTATTATTACTAATAGTAGAATAAGTACTTTTGAAAGCAATATTTGGGCACCCTAGAATTTTCTTTTTAAAGATTTTCCTCCATAAATATTCTTTACATCTGTAAATACTGCAGCTGTGTCCCTGTTTGCTTGTATAAATTGTACACATTTATTCAGTTGTGACACATGAAATCATGCTGGTTGCATCTTTAGTAAATGTGTGGAATGATCCACTGAATGCTTAAAAGGGCTTAGTAGAGAGGTTGATTCCTTGTCACTGCATGCAACAAGGAGGAATTCCATTTATTTCTATTATGAAGTTGTAAAAGCCTGTAAGGAATGCCTAGCTCTGCTTAAACATTCCCAAAAGGATAAGAAATACTTGGTTTGGGGAGGTTGGTAGAATGGAAATATAGACTATTTTTGAAAGTGAAAATTTCATGCCTTTACACCTGCAGGATGTTATCCTGGAATCAAAGTGGGCTTTTTTCTGTTTTTTTCCACCTTTTTGTGCCTGGAGTATTAAAATAAGCATTGTGTTTTATGTGAGAGGGTTAGATATGAGTTCAGCCTGTCAGGGCCAGAGATAATTAAAACTAAGAGGTGAAAGGTCTGTTCCCCTGTACATGAGGCAGCTCGCCCCCATCGGAAACCAGTATTTCTTTGCCATTCCTGAGGCAGAAACTTGCTTTTGTTGCTGTGAGCCCCACAAAGGAGCTTTCTGGCAAGCAGTCCTGAATGGGAGGCACTAACACATCCTGCACCCTTCAGGAATTTTAATAAAGTTAACCCTGTCAGGATACAGAGTAAACTGCTGTATTAAAAGACCATCAACTCTCTAGCCAGTTTGCAGTGTTGCAATGTCAGTTACAGGGCAGGATGGCAGGAATATCTACAACCAAAAAAATTATCTGCATCCCAGTTGCATCACAGTCAGCATTAAGGAAAAAGCACTTCAGATTTTACTGGAAGCTGTCACTTGTTGATTACTTTTCTATTCAAAGCTAGAAATATTTTCAGGCTTGTGTGACTTCTGCTTGCAAATTCTAAAATATATTTCCTCACCTGTAACCATGAGTTCTCTATCTCCCAGCTGTTAAGCCTGAGTACATGTTCTGCCCATTGTTTTTAGAGAGCTAGCTTTTTAGACAACTGTAATGGAGGCTTGAACAGTGAAAGCTGTTGGCTCAATCTCTTGCATAAACCTGCCAGGAATAAATAAAATTTCAAGGGGGACAAGACAGGAGATTAAACTCCCTCTCTTTTGCTGTCTCCACAATAAACACAACTTGAGGAATTTTAGTCTTAAGTTAATTGTAACAGACTTGAAGAATGAGGAGCTGATGTATGACTTAAAATACTTGGAGGAATATTGTTAATAATATGAAACATGAATGGCTGAATAATAGATCTACTGAAATGTTCATTTCAGTTGACTTTGCTAAATGTCTTTTACTCATTACACTGGGTATTATTATAAACATGTTAATAATACAGCTATTAATATACATTTAATGCAGATGTACTTTGAATAGTACTTGCTAAGATACAGAAGTGCACAGTTGTGCTGCTTGGGACTCTCTTTAAATGATTAATCTTCTTTTTAAAGATTTTTTTTTCCTTCTCAGTTTTGCTGCAATGTGGGATTAAGATTACTAGATGCTAAAATTAGATTAAGATGCTAAAATGTCATTAAGGTCACCTGCACAGAATCAGCTGAAGCTAAATTTGATAATGCTTTTGGTCAGTTTTACTCAGAGAGACAGGGAGATTTTTTTTGCAATGCATTAGAAGCAAATTAATTCTGAAATCAAAAGGAGAGTACTGTATTGTGAAAATAACTCATATATTAGAATGAAATACGGGTGTGTATGGGGCATCAATAATTTTGATAATAGAGTACAGCATCTGTCTTCATAATTCCCACGCTTTTATTGTGGGTTATTTTCTAATGAGTTTATGCAAGCTCTTTTCTTCCCATAGCTGTGACAGTGTTTTGTAGTTGTGGCAATGCTTAGTGTATCTGGGTCAGCTGTTTGATCCTCAATACAGCCTCTGTCTCTTACTGACGGATTGTAAAAGTGTCAAAAGTATGCCAGTGCTTCCTTACTCTCCAGGGGTTAATGTTATTAAATTGGATGATTTCATATCAAAATTCAATAAAATTAAATCCCAAATTCACTTAACTGGCGTGAATGTGGTTCTAGATCCACTTCCAAAATAGTTAAAATTTGTTTTGTATACAATGTGCTATAGTTTGTCTGACCAGCTGAGGTCTAGACAAAACTACCAGCTTTTGACTCATCTTTGCAGTGGCCACTATTACAGATTGGTATGTGTTTAATGGGTGTTTGGCATAAATATGGTACAGATGTGAAACATCTGGTTTTACTATGATGCTGAGTGCAGTAAATCATGTAACAGACTTCTTTCAGCCTCTTTATCTTCTTCATGAAGAATGATAAGATCACTTAGTTTCCAAATGGAATATGTTTGTATCAGTTTTCCCTATGCAGTTTGCTCTTAGAATCCCAGTGTTGTCAGGGGAAAAAAAAAAAAAGTGTAACCATGCAAAAGCATTTTGTCATACATTCATATTTTTCAGAAGATACTGATCTAGAGCAGGTTGTTCAGGCACCATGTATCTCTCACTGAAAGTAAAATCAGTGTTTAGTTCTATTCCTGTACTGTCAGGAGTTAATGGGTGTATAAGAGGCATGACCAGAAAATTCAGTCAAAGAATACAAGCTGTGCTATTTGTTGTTATTTCTTTATTTCCCTTTTTCTTAAGCACTCCTTTCATGCCATTGCATCTTAAGAAAAGCACATTCCTTTGGCATCCTTCTGACCTGAACTGTTCATATTCTTCTCATACAAAATTTTTGTTTGTTTCATTGAATTTGGAAGACCTACAGAGCCTGCATCACAAAGTACTTATGAAAGTACCCATTACCTATTGCTATAAGTGCCTGAGAATATAGAAAGAAAATGAGAGAACAAAATTATTTGAAACCAGAGACTAAGATCATTGATGATTACTGACAATTAGGACTCTACAGAGAATAAAATATGAATTGTATATTCCATGAGAGGATGGTAGTTGTGCTACTTGTGTGATGAAGACTTTGAAAAAAAACCTTCCCAAACAGGGAGTGGAAAAGTGGGATCATTCACACTCGTCAATATGTGTAAACAAGTTTAGATAATTTACAATTCAAGTATGTGTGCCTTGAGTGTTTTGGAAATAGTGGTTCTTTTAGAAATCAAAAAGCAACTTTAAGAGGGAAAAATTCAGTTTTTCCAGCTATTCTTCTCTGACCTGTGCCTCATTGCTGGAGCTCAAGGCTGCAAGACTGAATTTGTGTGTTGTTTTACAAAGCCATAATATGCACACCAGGCAGTATGGAATCTGCACAATGATGCAGTAATGAATAGTGCCTTTCAATGCATGTATAGCTAGGAAGAGCACATATTTCTCTCAAGAAGGGGTGATTAATCAAAACTTTTTGAAAGGAAAAATGTTTCTAGAAGTCTTACAATTAGATTCAAATTGAAAATATTCAGGAAGGGACAGGTCAACTTTTAAGCAAGGAAATCATTTATATATTTGAAAAATACCCATCATAAGAGTAATAGAAAACCCATTGTAGAAATTACAGTCAGACAAGCTTGAATTTTAGGTTTGCTTGAGTCCTTTCTCTGCTTTTAGTACTTGTATTTCTTGTCCTCCTTCTCACTCTAGACAAACTAGATATTTCCTGCTGAGTGTTCTTCAGTTTCTCAGGTTTCTAATCCATCCAGTTTTGGATTCTGCCTGTTAAATCTATCTTTCCAATAGTTTCTAATGTCAAGAATTCCTCCAGTTCTCAGAGGGGTGATGTACCTATGGCTCTTCCATCTCTTTATATTTGTCATGCTGAAGAATGTATCATTATCCAAAATTTTTCTATTCAGTTTTTCTCCTGATCCTCCCTCTAATTTCATGTCAGGGCTCATTGATTTACTGTTTATTTATTTGTAAAATATATCTTCAATTCTAATATAGGTATTTAGTGGTCTAACTTCTAGTTTATAGAGGTGCTTTCAGAGTAGAGACAATTTGTTGGCTGTAAAATTACCTTCCATAGGTATGGAAATGGGAAGGGGAAAATGAGGTAATTCTTTTTCAAATTTACCATGTACTTAGAAATTGCATTATATTAGCACACCATAGAATCCTCTGAAGAGAATCTTCTGGATATACTTTTCTGGTTTTTCTTTGAGCTCTTAATTCCCTTAGTGACTTGTCAGACTTTTTCACTGAAGATTTAAACAACACTTGTATTTCAAAATGTTTAGTAGAATTTTTCAACGAAAAAACTTGATAAAAATAGAATATGACATTTGCATCACTGGTTATAGTTATGTTTATTTCATAGAGCTTTATTTTAAAGAAGGAATATTTTTCTATAAATAGTACATAAGCATGAACATGTAAAATTTTTGCCTAATTTCATGGTTCTTATTATAGAATAATATTTTATTTTGTTTCACAAGGCTGAAACAATCATCTTGGGTTTATAATTTTGTTTTAAACTAAATTCAGCAATTTTTACTAACCAGTTTTTTTTGATAGTTCTTAAATCTATCAGTTATGCAAAAAAATAACTGTTTATTTTAGCGGAAATCTCTTACACCAAAAAAAAGTATATAACCCTAAGGTATATAACCCTAGCATGCTGTTGTGGTTACATGTTTTTCCCTATACAAATGTTAAATGGATGTAATTTAGCAGATTAGATCTAGATTTTACACTAATGACATGGTTCACAGAGGATGTATTATACCTCTTTGAATTCATATAAATTCTGTAAAGGGAAAGAAAATGATATTTTGAATAGCTGCCAGGACGATGTTGTTAGAGCACATGTTTTCAGTTCAAAAACATGTGTGGAATTCAAGTCAGCATGAAGTTGAGTCTGCACAACAGTGAATTCACTGCTCTACAGTGAAAACCCTGATAATGCCAGTGAACTTCTGAAAAGGCAATAAATCATAGTTATTGGGACATCTAAATTCATTGGAGAATTAAATGTATTATGGTAGATAAGAAGAAAGTTAATTTTAAGCGGTTGCATACATTAATTTTCTATCTCAGTCACTGGGTTTTGTCAAAAAAAAATATAAAGTGGTGCTAAATTATAGAAGATTAGTAAGGGGCAGTTCACACATGATTCATTGATTTACTACATGACTCAGAGTTCATAACGGGAAGGAGTATTTTTGCCTTCAGTCACCCACTTAAATCCAGCCCCAGCCTAAAGTGACTCAGCCCTGACCATCTGGCAGCTGTTGGGCGTTCAGCTGTGCTGTGAGTCAGCGGTGAAAGTGCCGTCAGTGGGCAGGTCTGGAAAACCCAGCATGGGAGAACTTCTGTGGTCCAGGCAGTAGTGTTGAGAATTGGTGAGCCTGTCAATGAACTGGCCATTTGCTGACCAGTCTCATCTCTAGTCACTGTTCATGAAAGAACATCAATCTACCCATCAATAGGGAATGTGGAACTGCAGTTGGATGTATATGAAATGTAGAAATGGATGTGCAGTTCCGTGGATATACAATACTCTGAGAAGTGTTTGAACTGCAGGTGATTTTGTCTACAGGGGGATTTTGAGTTACGTTGGGCAGTTATCAGGAAGGAATTTCTGATCTGGATATGAACGGAATGCAGAGGGGCTCAGATGTGGCAGTAGCCTTAGTTCAGGTGTGAGTCTAATGTGCCACTCAGGAGCCCTGTTTTACTCTGCTGTCTTCTGAGATGGGATGTTGCATTTATTGAACTAATGCCAGTCCTACAGCTGCTCAGCACACCTGGAATATTATGATTAGGTTGTTAGGGTGTTCACTTTACTATAAGAGATATTTATGTCTCTCTCTCTCCTTTACAGATAACCATTGAGAGGGAAAGTGGTTTGGATGTCAGTTCCCCCAAACATGGAAAAGTGGATCCAGACAACATGCCACATGTTGGTGGAAATATGTGGGCTGGTGGAACAGGTTTTTCATTGTTTTTGGTTGTTTGCCTTTTTTTTTTTTTTTTAATTCGTCATTGACAGATATCTAAGGGAGATGCTGTACCAGTCAAAAATATGCAAGCTGTCCTCTGCCTAAAGTTACTTTACCCTATATAGTCAGTAAAATAAGAGAAAAGAAGGATTTACAATGTCTTACTTTAACTGTATGTAGCAGATGTCTGCTTCAATTATATTTTTTTTGTTTCCTTTTACTGGTCGTACAGAGAACAAGAAGCTTGCAGCCACAGAAACTAGGCTGAGCCATTTGCCATTATCTTAGATGTCCCTGTAGCTGCAAAAATTTAGATAGTGTAGGCAAGAGGTACATAGAACCGGCAAACTACCTCCTAATTGTAATATGTCATTATACTGGTCACAAGATAAAGTGATATGGAAGCAGTGTAAACCAACAAATTCTAGGGAGAAGACAGAGTCTGGAACCAGGAGCTTTGACTTGATGTGCAAGATTTATATGTTCTGTGGTATCCTTTGTACGGCATGGAAAGAATTATGAACCATGTCTCAAGGTGCTATAAACACAAGTATTCCAGGGGAGTTCTTGTTTACCATGATAGCCGTTAGGTTTTGAAAACTTTTGGCAATAAATATTTCAACTGGGGATTGTTAACAACATTTTTGGACAATGGTAGCTTTAAAGAAAATTTGTTCTTATTTTTTTTAGAAAATGTATATTCCTAATGGTTTTTTATCTCAACCATCTTAGGAGGGAGAGACACTGCTGGGTTAGGTGGCAAAGGTGGGCCATATAGACTGGACGCTGGCCACAGGGTTTACCAAGTATCTCAGGCTGAAAAGGATGCTGTTCCTGAGGAAGTTAAGAGAGCTGCTCGAGAGATGGGTGAAAAGGCCTTTAAACAGAGGTAATGTAAAAGTCTTTCTTTGCTTTTCCATTTCCCAGAAGAATTTGAAAAAGATGGCTGAAAATAATTTTCTTCCTTAACTGCATTTATCAGCTACATTACCGTGTTCATTATCACTTAACAGAGATTACCAGCACACGTTTTTCAGCTGTTCTGAATAAGATGTAAGGAATGTTTTATTGAATTAAGCCACAATGTTAAAATTACTGTGTGATTTGGTAAAACATAGCTAGATGGAGAAGGAGATTGAAATAAATATTTATCTTTTTTAAAAGAAATAGATTATATGAAAAATTATTTGAATTATGATGAATCCAGATTGTATGTTGTTAAGAATTAATCACTTAACAAGTGTCTTTCAAAATGGACCACTGCAAGCAAATTGCTTCTGTTTGAAAGATCTGTAGCCAGATGCTCAGAGCATGGTGCTAATAATATTGTGGGTTTGATCCCTGTATGGGCCATTCACTTAAGAACTGGGCTTGATGATCCTTGTGGATCCCTTCCACCTCAGAATAGTCTGTGATTCTGCAATTTGAACTATTAAGCTTCAGCAGCTAATTAACACAAACAGCAGGTCTTCCCAGCATGAATGTAATGTGTGATTACTGATAAACCCCGTCCCAGAATGTGCACAGAGATTCAGATTTCTTCCATCAGCTGAACTCTCAAGTCAATCTCTGGTATTTTGTATTTCAAAAAGCATCCCACCTCTTCAAAATTGCTTCTGAGCTGCTTCATAATAGAAACAATGGATATGTATGGTCTTGGATACTGTACATCTATCTGTGCATATGTCCACCTGGCATGCTTTGATGAGTTTCTACTGCCTATGTGGTAGATTTACTAAATTAGGTAAAAGGAGAAAATCCTGGCTACTGCTACATGCTGTGGGAACAGTGCAGCTATGCCCTGTAAAATTTGGGTGTCTGTACAAGAGGTAACAATTCCTGTCCTGTAAAACCCAAGCGGTCTGGCATGTACCAGCTGCAAATGTAGCTTATTATAAAACCACATTTGACTTGAATTATTATTCTGTTCCACTTGTACAGTTATGGGAACTAGCAGATAAAATTAGGGAGGTTGGAGTCCTCAGGCTGACAAATTAAAAAGGAAACTGCAAATTTCACTGCTGTGTTTATAGAGGATTATCTGGAGAGGAGAAATTTCTTATAAAAGTTATTGATGCTTTCCTGGCTAGATAGTATTTCTAGTGGTAAGCATTTTAAATTGCCCTATTTGACAAAACAAAATTAACAAACTACTCTGGAATAGATGTAGAATTATTCATGGTATTTTTCTGAAAATTACCTTTCACTTTGAATTTATGTAGAATGCAACAAAGTAAAACAGCATGTGAGGGTTTTGGGTTTTTTTTGAAACAAAATGTTTCTTTTATAGATATGAAGATACTGAACTCTGTTGACAGGATTCATGAAATTAAATGTACAGCACTGAAAGTTACTTTTTCCTACTTCTAATGAATAAGAGTTGGCTATAATGACTATGTATGTGTATGAAAACTTTAAATAGAAAAAGACATCATGATAGAGACAACAAAGATCTGATGTTTGATTTTAATATTATCTTCAAAGGGTTGGTCTAAACAGCAGTTCTCAGGCATACTTTATGATCCAGGCAACTAACTTGTCATTAGAAATAAAAATTAGCCTATACATACATTACTATCTATTTATAGTTAGTTAAAAACACATATATTTTTATACACCGTGAGTGAGATTCTACTGTTATAAAGTGCTTGTCAGAAATGGGCTGGGCACAGATAGGCCAGTATGTTTCAGCTCGGGACTGAACCCAGCCACATGCTGGGGTTGGGGTGGGCAGGTACATGACTGCTGCCTCTCTGAGTGATGTTGGGTCATGGCAAATACTGAACAGTGAGCACTCCAGGCATATCTGCCCGTCCCCTAGTTCATCTTCACTGTTGCACCTCTGTAATTACATTCCAGTGGTGAATTTCACCTGTTCTGCTAAGCTATGCTGTTCAAAAAGTGGTACAGAACTTGAAATGGACACATCTTTGCTTATAAAGAAAGCATGTATCTGTTTTCATGGTGCAGGCGTGCTCTCTGTCACAGGCCTCTGGACAGGATAGTGCATGACTCATTTTCAATGGGGGAGCACATTTTTGTTAATGTTCATTTAAAGCTTCTTTGTTTCAAGGTTGCTTCATTTAATGAAGCACAAAGATAAGTATTTGAAACAGTTACTATTTGTAGGTCTCAAGGACAGATTTTATTGTATTTTACTTAACCTTTGTGTTGAAGCATGAATCAGGATATGTTTAAAATACTCTTACAGTGAAGTAATGAATAGACACACTCGTGATCCTTTTATGTACAGATACCAGTACCTGAGCCAACAAAGCCTTTCAAATTTGATCACATTTTCAGAACCTCTGATTTACTTCTCAAACTTTAAAGCAAATTAGAAGAGAGTAATGTATTAGTAACTTTAATAAGTTTTAATGTGATACAGTCCCTGTAGACATTGGTGAACATTTGCCTTACCAAAAATTCACAAGAGCAGCTGCCACTTCTCTGGTTTGCATCTTCTGTGGGCTTGTTGGAGTCTAAATTTCCCTATTACAAAGTAAATAAACTTTTAGTTTACGTAAGTAAATGGAAAATACGCATGTTTCCTAAACTGTTCTTAGCTCCTTGTTCTTTCCTTTAGATTGAAAGAGATTCAGATGAGTGAATATGATGCATCAACTTATGAAAGATTCTCTGGAGCAGTCCGACGTCAAGTTCAGTCACTCCGCATCATCTTGGACAATCTGCAGGTAGTCTGAGATTCTTTGATAAAGGAACACAGGGAGGTTATTACATTAGGCCCCAAATACTATCCTGCTAATATCCTGTTAACATCTGGTGGTCATACCTTTGAAGGCTGAAAGTAGGTTCAGGTTATAACCAGTTACAAAAAACAGTTTCATACTATTGTTTTAAAAGGCAACCTACATGTGAATCCCAGTGCTCATCTCCACATGTTCCATTATTCCCATTCCACACCTTACAGAAATTACTTACTCAGGAGCACAGTTTTGTGACAGAAAATATTACTATGCATTATTAAAAGAATTTGTGAAGGTCTGTAGAGCCCAGTCTTTGTCTTTACCTCCAGTCCAACAGAGTATTTTTTAGCTGTGAAGAGCAAATGCTATAGATGTTAAAAGAGGCACCCACTCCAGGTAGGAGCTTTACTACAAATGCAGCTGAAAACATGGATTTTTCTCTTTTTTTTTTTAAACTCTTGGTAATAGAAATAGGTATAGCCCAAATCTCCTAAGTGGAAACTCACTGAAACCACCAGTTTGCCTTTCTTCTGCTAACTGGCATGGTGGTTGTTTGTTCTGGGTTTTTTTTAATACTAGTATTCATATACAGGGTAAATAAAATTGCAAGTGCATTGTTTCTAGGAGGCATCTGCTAATCTTCAGTGAAAATTAAAGGAAAAGTGATTTACTCCTTATAAGACTTATTTGAATATAAATATTTCTGTTGAGGGCTACTAAGCACTAGTGTTATATACCTTAGTTTATTAGTCATTGTGCTGTATCTTAAGCAATAAAACTGAAATACAGAAAGAAATCACTCTGTATGATAAACAGCGTCCTCCTGGACAAAGAAATCCAGTCTCCTGGTATTGCAAGCAAGAAGAGTAAGACTTCTTTGCTTTATTTTTCCCTTTAAACCTTTGTAGCTACAGCAGCTTTACTATAATCACATATATACACAAAGAGCCATTAGCCAGTTTTATTATGAATATACTAATTCAGAGAACTTCTCCCGTAGTGAACATTTAAGTTGGGCATAATGAGATGATTCGTGCACTTAATATGTGTCTCAGTTCAGGACACAGACTTTTGGCTTATAAAGACAGGTCTCTGCTAAAAAAAATTGGATGTAAATCTCAGTGTTGTCTACAACATTTATATCTAGGTGGTTTTTTTGCCATGTTTTTAGCACACATGCTATTGGAAGCACACTCTGGGTATGAAATCAAGAAGTAAATCTTCAGTTTGAAGTATTTTTCTGAGCCTGCCTCATCTGTCCCTTGGAGCCAAAATTGTTACATTCAGGGGTCATGTTAATCATAATAAAAAATTAAAATATTTTAATATAAAGAGGCATATCCTCTTGCTTTTTTAAAAAAAGGTAATTTTAATATCAAGGCAAAGTCTTACAAACTGCAGTATTTTATGAGACTTTGCTAACTTCCTGCCAAAACCTGTAACAGCTAACCACAAAGTTAGGAAATGTAATTTATGATGAAAAAAACCAAATTACTAAATTAGAAAAAGCTAGGCATAGAGTAAGATCAATAGTGAAACAAAATTTTTAACTTAATAAAATTTTATATAGATTTTGGTAGGGATTTTATTAGAAGATGAACTAGGAAAATGAAGATAAATTGATAAATTGTAATTGGAGATACTTAGTTGCAAAATGCCTTTTGTTAATAAGGAATCTAAGTACAAATATATTTCAAATAATCCCTCATATGTGATATTTTTGAGAGGAAAAAAGTTGTTTGAATTCTTCAGCACAGTAATTCATCCAGCCCTCATGCAAAACTGTGCATCTGTCTCCCATTAGTCTCTGTATAGTCCTGTGTACACCCTGAGTTCTCAACTAGAATAGTTTTCTTTCTGTTATCAGTCATTCCTCACATCTCAAATAAGAAACCAATAGCAAAGTTCATTGCAGTAAAATTTGCAACTCAGATGTCTATGTGTTTTTAACTTTGTGAAAATCCTAGATTACCTTCTCAGTAGAGAACATTTGGCTTTTTAAAAACGTTTGAGTTTCCTTTGTTTCAAACTGTGTTCACATAATCAAAATATGTTGCCCATGTTCACGTAACTTGGATTTTCTCTTAAATATATGCCTTTTTATTGTTAATTTTGTGGGTTTGTTTAAAATATATTAATTGAATTAAATTCTACCTCCCTAGAATCAAGAGGCTGGGGTTTGGGTCCAGTTGTCTATGGCTCTCCAAATGTTAGTAGCAGCAGAAAGAGATTTTTGGAATAGGCAGATCCTTGAAAGTGACACATAAACATAGTCTGAGAATGTAATTTCATTGTTCATTTTGCTTTTTATAACTTGCTGATCTCTGTCAGCTCTTTGAACAACATTATCAAAACATAATGAGTTTTTGTTTATCTTCTGTAGAAATAGCAAAGCCAGAAGTCCAGGAAATCCTGCCACTGATGGGCTCTTTCTTCTCTCCCCTGAAGCTTGTCTGTCCAAATTCAAACTCCAAATTCAAAAGGTTATGGCCAGTCAGTGACTCAGAAAGACCTTCTTTAATGTGAGGTGACTTGCTTTCCAGAAAGTACTTCTCTCATTATTGATTATTGCAGAGAGAACTAGGGACAACTCTCCCTGTAGCTTCTGAGCATCATTTAGGCCCCTACATTTAAACTGGGCAAACCTGAGCCTGAGTTACTGAGCCTGCTGGGCACTGTGATTTAGATCATGTAGGAATGGTCTGGTCATAGCAGCAAGAATAAAATAGTAGCAGTCCTGTAATAAGCATGGCTTGGCAAGCTGGAAATATGAAAAATCCTTTGCCTTTTCAGTAGTATTTTCATTATTTCAGCAGCTAAGGGAACATTTATGTAACATTTTCCCAGAAACAAATGCAGACCACAACTGGCAGTGTTTAATACATCCTCTACCGCTTTGAGCTACATAGTTAGGTCTGATAATTTCACATACAAACCTTTTTCTGTGACATTTACAGACATAACAGCTGTAATTTTTTTTTTTTTTTTTTTTTTTTTTTTTTTTTTTTTTGTAAATATGCCATGACATCTTCTGGTGAAAAGAATTACTGTAGTGGTGCGCTGTGATCAGCCACTGCCATACTGATAAGATACAGTATCTAGCACATTTTTCTAATTTCAAAAGCAGTACAATAAATGTATTTTTCCATCAATATGGTTGCAGTGTATTGAAATTGTAATATGTTCTATGTCCTTTCTAATCAAATATCAAAACAAGGTGTATATATATTAGTTACAACTTTTTTTTCTGAATGCTTTTAAACTTTCTTTTCTTTTCTGAATGCTTTTAAGCTTAAGTTGGTTTTTAACATATGAAAATCGCATATTAAAAAAGATGTGAATTTTCTCTGTCATATGTAAAATATGTGCATTGTCTAACACACTTGCTTAAGGGGATTATTTTTTTCAGCATTCATAAAAGGAAAAAAATTCTCAGTAGTTTTGCATAGGAGAGGCAGACAAGCCTGATTTTAGCATTATTTTGGAAAGAGGCAAGATCAGATTTCGCCGGCATTCTTTCCTGTTTTAGGATAGGATGTCAACTCCATGTTCCTCCAGTAAAATTTCAGCTCAAATTCTGGCTTTTGAGGTCACTGGGAATTCGCAGGTGAATGTTATGCAACTCTGAAGGCAACAAAGGGATCAGTGATCCTATGGAAGAAGGAATTTAACTTTCATCCCAGGCATATTTAATGATAGTAGAAATTCCCAGCTGATGGTACAAAAAAACTCATGGATGCCCCACTGCCAAAGAGGCTTAAAGCTCAGTTGACGGTAGCACGTGAAAATGTATCAGAGAACATAAGTGGCTGAATTCACAACCTCAGAAATCTTTTCAACTTTCCCTTCTATGATTTACTAAAAGGCTGAGGTTTCCATGTCTTTTGGGAAACATTGTTTTTCCTTCCCATCAGGAAGCATCTGCAAAGCTTTTGATTTTGTTATTCAAAACATTTTTCTGCGGCTCTGTAGTCTTTCTGCCCACTTATTTTCATGAGCAAGTAGTCCATTAATCTTGAGTAATTATAGGCCGTAGTCTGAAGTCCAGAACTCTGAAACAAAAACTCATACATTAAGTCCAAAGCAAAATCAAAGATTCTGTGATCCTGTAGAAGTCATTACCTGCCTATACAGAACTATAAAGAGTCATCTTTTCAAATCTCAGGCCTGCAGTTTACTGAGGATTTGTAATGTAAGACTTCCTGCTCATCAGAGAGGAATTGATTTTCATTACCGAAAGTCAATGTTTAAGGCAGTTTGTGTCCAGTTGGGTATTTGATTTACCTCCAGCTGGAGACCAGCAATTTGCTGAGACCGCAAAAGCATTATATGTATACAAATTCAAAATTGTCTTTCCTTTCTGGGCTTACTACTAGGATGAGCAATTTTAACATGAAGAGTTAAACAAATTAAATAAACCATAAACCCAATATATACAGACTCTACTGTCTTTAGGGGATCTAATGTATTATGAACCTATCCTACCTTATGATGAAGCTATCCTTGGAAAACATGCTTTAATATGTTGCTTATAATATTGTAACACTCAAGTCTTCAATCTTAACTGAATGCTCTGTGTACAGGAGTTCCATGAATGTTTGAGTTCATGGATTGTAATATATTTTCATCAAGTCGGGCTGTAGATAACCAATGTCCTTTTACCTAAAACAAAAGAAGTGTTTATTGGACTGTCTCTTTAATATCATGATTTTTAAAGTAGGTTTTTAAAAATATGTTATTAGTTAATACTGTTTTAAAAGCAACCATTTTTCATTGCCTTAAGTGAATGCTGTTTTGTTTTTTAAGTCACCCAATGACTTTTTCTTGTTTTGTGTGGATTGAGAGCACCTAACAAATGGTCAGTTATGTGTGTCCCTTCAGTTGTATGTGTATCTGAACAGGCTTGCCATACACATTTTCAGCATATTTGCAAGAAGAAGGGTTAACATTTCTGCAGTTCACAGTTAAATTCCCATAGATGAAACTACTGAAAAAAGACCAAGTTACAGAGGGAACATGTTCTTTGTCAGTGTTGATTTTTCTTTCAGAGAAGAAGACCAGGACAGCTGTGAACATGTGTTTGGATTTCTTTGACTTACACCAAAACTGTCACATCATTACAAAGAAATTAATCTGTATGTCATGTGCAGTATGTCATACATTGTCTAACACACACTCACATCTTTTCTGTTGTAGGCCAAAGGTAAAGAAAGACAATGGCTGAGACACCAAGCTGTTGGAGAGCTAGATGATGCCAAAATCATTGATGGGCTGACAGGAGAAAAAGCCATATATAAACGACGTGGAGAACTTGAGCCACAAGTAAGTATCCAACAAGAGCCAGGGAAAGGTGGAGAAGAGCTTAACCAGTTTGCTGATTTCATAGTGGCTGTACAGTGCCTCTCTTTGGAGTTTGAGTAGGTTATATGGATGAGAAACTCAGAAAAATATCTCTGGCTTGGGATGTCCCTGGCACAGAGGCAGCCACTGGATGGAAAATTTGCTGTATTGCTTCTTATAGTCTTGCATAAATATTTCCTGTGGGCCACCCTCAGAAAGAGGACACCAATCTAAGCAGTGCTAAGTTTTGATCCAGGGCAACAGTTTTTAACATTTTTATTTTGTATTTTAATGATCAGAAGGCAATTAGAAGAAAACATTTATAAAAATTATATAAAAATAATAATAGAAAAAAAAGTGTGAGTAAAAGCCATTAAGATATTATAAAGTTGACTGTCCTATAGCCCAATTCAGCCATTCCTTAGAAGGCTTTACAGTAAGATCTGTGTGAGTCAGCAACAGAGAAACCACTTGAATCAGACCAACTGAACCTGGCCAAAACTAGTGGGGCTAGTCCATAATATTTAACAGTAATACTTAATGACAGACTGCAATTTTTAAGTACACTAAGATTTTTTTTTTTTTAATGGCTGAGTACAGCATATTTTTGCATGTCAGCTACCCACATGTGATAAATCCCTGATATTAATTTTAATGCTGTTTGTTGCTTAGGTTGCTTAGAATGATTTATGGAATTTACCACTGCTCGTGTGAAAGATCAGTAAGAGAAAAGTGATTGAGTTCTCATTTTTTCAAAATGTATGTACTCAATGTATCAGTTTTAAGGCTTTGTAAAAACAATTCATTGATAAAAAAAATACATCTTTAAGTGTGTGCATAAAAACCAAAACAAATGTAGGATTTAACACCCTTCTCTTCTTTTGTTTCTGGGAGAGCGGGAATGCCACAGTCTATTAAAAGAATAATTAAAAAAATAAAGTACAGAAATCCTTTACAGGTAAAATGAACATTTTAGCTATTTGTTTATATTGTGACTGGGTTTCTTTTGTCAGGTCATCTGTAATAGCCTCATACTTGAATCTAGACACATCTCATTGCATGCTAAATAAAACACCTCCCTTGAATGTACTGTGCCAAAAAATTGTTAGAACAGATGGGATTTGTTTTCAGAAAAAAATAATAGTTTCAGCATTAGAATGAAGATGGAACTGGTAGTTAATCAGAACAAGATTCAAACATTTTTGGAATGTTATTAACCTCAGCAGACAAGTTTTTACAGTCATATACAGTCACTGTTAGTACTGCATGCCAAGGAAAAGCATTTCTATTATGAGCCTTGGCAGAAAGTGCAAATTTGAGAGTTTCTTTACTGAAATAAAATGTTAAGAATCAAAACTGAAACAGAAAGAAGTATTTTCCTGGCAAGCATGTGTGGAATTTTTTGAGGTATTTTGTTTCCAGTCATTGAAGGTGAGAGGAAACAATAAGCTGAGTTATCTGTCGAAGAACTGGTTTGAAATAGAAAAATAATTGGGTTTTTTGTTCTTGAAAACAAAAAACAACAACAACAACAAAATCAAACAATGTTTTCTAGACAAAATTTTCTTGATTTGCAAAGTGCATTAGGTTCTCTTTCTGGTATGTTTTATTTTTACTAATGTTTAGCCTCCTTGTTTCTACTGGGCTCAGTTGTGTTGTGTTTCCCTGTCAGCCGGGGAGCCCCCAGCAGAAGCCCAAGCGGCTGCGCCTGGTGGTGGATGTTTCCGGCAGCATGTACCGCTTCAACGGGGTGGATGGGCGGCTGGAGCGCTCCATGGAGGCCGTCTGCATGGTCATGGAAGCTTTTGAGAATTATGAGCACAAATTCAAGGTAATTGCAGCTGGGCTAGGAGCTCTGGGGTTATTGCACAGGCTGTGTGCAGCACTGGAAAAAGTGTTTCAGCAGTCAGTCTAGCCAAAGAATATTATTCATTCCCACAAGGAAATAAAGACATTAATCTATTTCTAGCAACCTGAAAAGTAATACTAGTGAGAGGGTAAGAAACATTACAATTTCAGCAGGGGAGTATTCAATCTAAGACTTGGATTTAGTGAGATTTGCTGGGGTTTTTTTTCTGGTTTTATCTGTTTCTTTGAGAAGAAACACTTAAGCCTACAAAACACAAGTAAATACGAGCTTCAGGACGTGCAGAGATACTACATCCTTCCATCCACCCAGAGTGCACACAGCAGTACTTGGTCATGGGAAGAGACCATACTTCTTTGTCCCTTCTCTCTTCTAGTTAACGGAAAGCAAGAAGTAATTTATTGTACTGAAACATACTAGGTTCCAAATGTTATTTAATGGTAGCCTGCAAATGAAATGTAAATAAATGTAATGTTCTTTTTGTCTCAGTAAGCCTAAAAAAGGTCTAGGCCGTGTTTCTTTAACCATAAAGAGGAGAGGAATGGCAGTCTCCAGTTAATTCTGGACATCCTCTATGTTAAACAGAAGGATAGAAATGTCCATCACCTTTACTGAAGAGCATATCAAACATAAGAATTAAAATACATCTGAACAAAATGTAAAATCCCCTAAACAAAGTTAATAGAAACTTAGTTCAGATCAATTCAGTCATGTCTGCTTCACCTTCTCTCTCCAGCGACAGATTCTACAGGTTTCTGTTCTTCCATAGAATTTCATATGCAAAATCAGGCATGTGCTTTTAGAATGTCTTCTGAAGTCCAATCATGCAGACTTCTATTTTTCAAGAGAAAAGTCTATATCAGGAGACAGGCGTTATGTTTTTTCCTAAGAAAACAGGCATGTGCTGCCATCTTCTTTGACAGTAATGCCTTCTTGCCCTTAAACTTCCTTAAACAGAGCATGTTGCAGAATTTCAAACAGGTTTGAAACTATGGTTTTGCTCCCAAAGTCACTGCATTCCTGAAAACATAATGAAAATATACTGGGTAGAGAATGCTGCTGTGTAATCCTGTTGGAGGACAATGCTGTAACCATAAACTTCTACCTTAGCCCAGAGAACCCATGTGGGAACTCAAATGTAATTTAAAAAATAATTGGATATGGGCTTTATTGGTTCTGCTGTTCATGTATCTCCTGCTCACTGATAATAGAAAAGTTAAGGATAAATATTTTCTGTGACAGTTCAATTATGCAGCATGATTTGTGTAGCTTGGTAAATCAGGCATATCTGAGCAGCACTGATGTGAGTATGGCAAAATGCAGGATCATCCACACAGGAAAGCAGTGGGCAAAAGGATAAATATCATATCCTGTGGTGTAGTCCACATAGTTTTGTAAAGGCAAGTAAGGTATCTATGCATATGACAAGCAAGATAAGTTGGTTGGTTGGTGGACTCTCCTTAGCCAAAAGCAATTGACAAAGTCCCTTGGCAGAGGCTTTTGAGGATAAGAGAGAATTCCTTTAGATAGACAAAATACTGCTAAAAATACAAACAACAGCCTAAGTGGTCATTTTTTGGTGGGTCAGTGGTGGAGCTGTGGTGCGATCTGTTCCAGAGTCCGTGCTGTTTTGTTGTTCTGTCACATGAGTGATATGTCAAAGGGGATGAAAGTGAGGTGACAAAAGTTGCTAATTATATGAAATTATTTGAGAAAGTAACAAGGGAAATCCAGCTACAAGAAGTTGAGAAGGACCTAGCCATAAATGGTGACTAGGTAAGTGATGTTTAGTGATTTTCGATGTAAAGTATGGCAGGTGGAAGAAATTAATTTTGATCTTAAATACACAAAGAGAAAGCTTCAGCTTTCTGTTAGTTCTCACTCCCAGCTATGGGCTGATGCCCAACAAAGATGTCTTGTAATTATGTTGTGTGGTTCTTTGGACATTCCATTCTCACCTGTCAAAAAAGCTAATAGAATGTTCTAAACTATTAACAGAAGAAGAGGGAAGGGGAAAGGTATGAGAATGTTGCTATAAACTTCCATAGCGCATTCACATTAGGAGTAATGTGTGCAATTTTGCTCCCCCATCTCACTAAAGTTCTTGTAGAGATGAAAAAGAGGTAACAGAGATTGCAAAGGGTATGGAAGTGTCCCCATACAAGGAATGACTAAATAGCTAAGCAAGTTACATAGTAAGAACTGCTCAGTGTGGAAGAGATGAAGATCAAAAAGCTGATAAAATCTTGTCTAAAACAGAAATGGTGACCAGGGGACAATTGTTCCTTCTGCTCTTATTTTGAACAATAAATTATGTTACATTCACACAGCTGAGAAAAATGGCTTAGAAAGTGATAACACTGGAGAAGGATGTAACACAATGGCAGATAACCATTTCTGCCTATTTCCAGTGCAGCTCTAAAGCTGAGAACCCAGAACCCTCAAGTGCATGCTAAAGGAATGGCATGTAGAACTAGACATGCAGACAGCACGCTGTGGAGAATTAGTTAAGATCATTACAAACTCTCTTCAATTCTATGATTTTAAAATCTATGGGTCAGGCTTCAGAGAGCAGGAGAGGCAGTGATTTTTTTAAAGTATCACTGACTCCATTCTGTACAATTCTTGACACTTTGCATGATGCTGCTGATTTTTCTCAGGACAAAGCTGAAGGTTTGGTATGTCTGCAAAAATTAGCATGCATTTCTCATATATAAGAAAGGAACCATTTGAAAAAGAACAACACACAACTGTGTAGTGTTTGGTTAAATACCTGCAGTTTATCACTTTTTTCTCTCTTTCTTTTCCTTATTCTCTTCTTCTCTGGTTTTATAAAAATAGACTTTTTTGGTCTTCAGATATGCCTGCTGTTATCTGTTCATGTTGTAGTCCCATCTGTACAGCTCACAACAACATGTGCTGCAAATTTGAGGGGTATCTTGTAAAACATGTGTTGAACCAAGGGGTTCATCTAGCTTGTTGAACAAAGGGGATTTACATAGTTAAGTTCTCTTCAGCTATCTAACTGTAGTGCAGACTTTGGAAAGCAATTCCTGGCTTTTGCTCAGGATGACTTTTCTGATGGTGCTTTACTTCTCTGCTACATATAGTTTTGAATTAATCAGATGGGCTCTTCTTTGGCTGTTTTGTCCTACTCAGCTGAGCTTTCCCCATGGGTGGTACGCCTTGGTATCAGCGATGATGTTGATTTTCTGATGATCTTAACAGCACTGAGTAAAGGTAAAAAATAGTTTCTTCTTGCCTTCTTATACAGAAGAGCTGAGTATTGGGTGTGTGATTGCACCAAGCAGGTAATTAAGTTACCTTTATAAAGTCAGACGAGTGCAGCAGGTATTTTTCAGCTTTTTATGCTCATGTGAGACATCCTCCCTACTTCCATTTCACATAAGTGCAGGTAGTGGATCATTCCTTTCACAGGGAAAACAGGAGACCCATCTTCTGAACATCCCATTTTAGGTTCCAATTGTTTGAAAATGCACAGAAGGGCATTTTGTTCTCTTTTTTGTCTGAGGTAGTAGTATGTCTGTCACAAACTGTATGTTTTTATATCATCCCAAATTACTGTGATTTGCACACATAATGGCAGATTGAGGAGGCATGTCCTCAATTTTTAAGGCATGAAGTCTTAAAAATATTGTGACTCAATAAATAGCATATTATGTAACTGGTAGGAAAAGCCTGAATTGTTATTTATAGCTATAGTAAGGGAATAGTGACGATTTTATATGCCTCTTCCAGCATTATGTGTTTGCAGCATTTACTGTGGAGGCAGCATTGCTAATTCAGGAAAAGAAGAAATTGTCCACATGTTTGGTAGAATAGTTTATTTTAAGTAATAAACAAAAGGTTTAAAATAAATTCAGAAAAATAGAATGTTCAGTGTTGTCCAAAGAAGAGATGAATTTATAAAGATCTAGCCCTCCAGCGGAGTCTGATTTACACTACCTTTTACATTCAGCACACATCTTCTTTTAGCTTTTTAAATGCCTTTAGAAATGAAACCTTTTGGCATGGCAGCTGCAGAAGACAAAGTCTTCCATTTTATCCATTTTAGGCAGCAGCAACTATCCATTCAGTGCAAAATGTGGCAGTGAAACAGAGATTGTTTTAACCTTTTCCTATGGAAAGAAACCAACAAAATGATGCTATTTTGAGATACATGTTTACATGTTGTGTACCCTGAATAGAGCAGTCCTTGTCTCAGCATACCTGAGGCTATTGGAAAACAACTCCAGGGTATCACAATAATATATTCAATTAAGCTGCACTATGGCAAATATATTTTGCTGCTGGATTTGTCCTGAGAGCCTTTGCTTGCAATTTTGTAAAACAAAACCAAAGTCAGTTTCAAGTAAGATTGTATCACAGCTTTTCTCTCACTTGTAACTCCATCCACATAAATCCTCCTTAGGGAATTTATGGGGAGAAAGCATCAGATTGGATCCCTGCTTTTCAAAGGCCCTTCTTCTGTGCTCACCTTTAGCTACTGCAAAGGAAGGAAACTGGTTTTGACAAAGTCTGCATGTGTCTGCATGTGTTGGGGTTCCCAGTTGACTGGGACTGAGGAGCTGTCTGCACCTTTACTTTACAATGAGTGCTCCAAAGTAATGTGAAATCACTAAGGGTTCACTTACTAGAACACAGATCAGGAGGAGGTAATAATTTGCTGCAGGAGAGATTTTAATTCCTTGCCATTTCAGAGTGAGTTTCCTTGCTTCACTTTTACTCCTCTCCCAAACTCTGTTTTCCTAAATTGTGACAGATTCCATACATTCCCCTGGGCAAATATCTCTCTTCTGTCACTTCTAGAACCTTTGCTGTGAGCCTGCTCCCATCCCCCCTCCCAGGGAACATCTCCCAGCCTGCAGTCTTATGTTGATTTAAGTCAATCCAAGTCAGTGCAGCTACATTCCCCTGCTGTGAACTCATCCAGCCTCACAGTGTGGGGAGCTGAGCTTCCCAAAGGCAAACACACACTCATTAGATTTTGGCCACTCCTGGTCCTTGACTTGGCTTCGAGAGGGATCAGAGGACCATGAGGACCAGCACACAAGGGCTGTTGATCACAGCTCCTCTTTTCCCCAGTGCAGCAGGATCTCACTCTGTTGTTCAGGAGGCCCTAGTTGACCCAGAATGCAGCAGTCAGGATGAATCAAATAGCCACTTCTTCCCTGCTACCTCACCAAATGTTTTTAAATCACAAATAGCATAGTAAGCTGACAGCAAAGAAACAAGGAAACTGATAACATCTGCTAAAGATAAGCACACGTATCGTATCGGGTGCATGCGTGGGCACAGACAAAGAATAATAAGCAGCTCTCTGAGCAGGGAGCAGACAGGACATGATGTTCCCAGGTGGATGCCTTTCTGTGCCTGCAATAGTTTGCTCAGATCATTTCAGCCTCGCCTTGCCTGTAACGAGGTTGTCCGTTCCTGCCTTGTGCAGGAATGTGGAGGGGGCCCTGCTGTAGGATCAACATCTAGTGTTTCATCGGGAGATACAGCAATTCCCCTTACACAGGCTGTCACACTGAGTTTAAACTCAGACTGTTTGAGATGAAAGCTTGGTCTGTTACTGGTGTATGTCAAGAACCGCAATGATATTCCCAAACAGCAAAGTTTGTCCTATTCCCATGAACTCAGTACAGCAGAGCTGACCAAAGGACAGCCAGTGGGAGACATCCAGGAAGCCAGGAGGGAGCCTTCTACGAAGGGATCAGCCTTTTTATACAGGAGAATGGCAGCATTTTGCTTTACATAGTTAGGTTATTGATTTAAAAGTGATACCGAATGCAAAACTGCTCAGCAGAGGATGTGCAAGGTTTCATAATTAAGAGCCTACCCTGAAGATGTGTGGGCATTTCTGACATTGCATAAGAACCATGAGCACTGTATATTTTCTGCTCCATTAAACCTCTGCTTTATTTAGTTCCTCTGATTTGAATAGTCTCTAGTTTTTAAAACAGTACTCATGCACATATTCCCTGTGCATGGTTCAGATTTTATTGAACAGGATATATTCCTGTTTTATTTAGGAAGTATGCTGAATGTAACCTCAGCATTATTCTCAAAATTTGTATATTTTCATTTGCCATGTCTTCATATCCATCAAGAGAGTCTGAAGCATTAGTAGTGATAAGAAATAAGTTTTGAAGAGAAAGCATGTGGCAGACAGAAAGCTTTACATGAGGCTTGGTTGCAAATACTAGGCATGTAAGAGCTGAGTAGACCAGAAATGGGAAAAGCCAACAGAACAGAGAGAAATGGGATTGTGTGGGGACTAGATTATATAAAGATTTCCTAGGGAAAAGAAGTCTGGTTTACATGGGGCTGAACTTGGGTGAATGTTCTGAACTTGGTGAAATAATCTACAGTATGTAGCATATTTGCTCTTTAACAGAGCAAGGTGTCACCTTTAAAAGTGTTGTTCCAGCTGCTCTAGCTTTCTTTTGATACATTTTTAAGCAAATTAGTGATGTGGAAACAAAAAGAGCTTTGTCTGTAAAGACTGCCATTTCTCCTCTCTCTAGGACCTGAGTTATACCAAATAAAGTGTCTTTCAATAAGAAAGAAAAGACAGAAAAACATTGAGGAATAGACCTGACTTTGACCTAATGATTATGTGGGAATTAGGGATGGTGAACCCAGCAGGAACCTGTAACAGTACTTGAAAAAAAGAAAACAGAAAGGTCAAATACTGCATCAAGGCTCCCTGTCAAGTAAACGCAGATCTATGCCAGGTAGGCAGGGGGAAATGCAGGCATGTTCATGCTGAGGAATTGCCAGCTCAGTTCTGTCTGGGCTCAGATTCTGTACACTCTGCTCTCTTGCTTGGTGTAGACAGCTCTTAAATCCATTTTTGTCCTGCTCATGAATTCTCCCTGGAGTGACTGCCACATCCACAACACAAAGGGCAGGTCAGGACCTTGCCATAACTCAGCTTGTCTTGGTTTTCATGTAACAACAATGAAGATCTCACAAGAAACAGAAGCCTTCGCAATATTGCGTTATTTGTTCACCAGGATATTTGAACTATTGCAGTTCTACATGTCAGTTTTGCAGCAGCTCACAGGAGAATGATGTGCACACCATCTCCTTTGAAAACATACAGGGGCTCTTGGAATTCACTTCTCTACATACTTTCAACAATGGCTTTGATCTGTTATGCACAAAAATAAGGAGTGCCGATTTTCAAGAAATGGGATTTGTAATACGTTTTTTTTTGGAGCAGAATGAGGTCACCAAAAAGATTCATCAAACATAGGAGCTACTCTCAAACAATGTGCTTTTTGTTTTTCCAACTCAAAAGGATGAAAATTGCTGCTTTAAAAGAAATACGTGGACAATGTGAGAGGGCAAGGTCCTGATCTTACATGTCTCCACTCTGCAGCTGGTGGGATGATGTGGAAAACAGATCATGGAAATAAGGAACTGTTCCTTAATTTCATTATTTAGCAATTCTTTTGTATGCTTTCATTAAGTGAGAAATTGCAAGTAGTTCCCTTAAACAGCTCATAAACAGAAATAGGGAACAGTACTTGGAGTCTTCTATTGAAAATTGCAAATTGCCTTTGATCTGTCTTATGTCATTGTAAGCCAAGGGCCATTTGGGACTAACAGGTGACTGATGATGTTTTTTCTTGTAGTATGACATTGTTGGACATTCAGGAGATGGCTTCAACATCACCTTGGTTGGGTGTGACAAAGTTCCCAAGAACAATAAGCAAAGATTAGAGATTCTTAAGGTAAAAGTGATGCTGGTAATTATGACTGCAAAGATAAAACTGTAGACAGGTCACAGAATGCAAAACATGAGGATAGTAAAATAAAGACAAAAAAGGAAAAATCTGTGTACTTCCTTAAATTTAAACAGAACCTTACAGAGACATGGCAGAAAACAAAATGTGCCAAAGTACTAGAAGCTGGGTATGCTGTATTCTGAACTTCTATGCCCCAAATGTGTCATTTTGACTTCCTATCAAATGATAGGGGAAGTTCCAAAGATTACACGGTGATGTAGATAGCTCTGCCTAAACCATGTGATATTATTAGTGCATAAGTGACTCTTTCAAAACTGTAGAGGGATCCCAGGTCAGTAATTTAGCCTGGTGCCTTCAAGAAGTAATGCATCACAGTAGCATTGGAAAATGTATCAATGCTAAATTGGAAACATTTTAAATCACAATGGCAAAGTGAGTGTATTCACCAAAATTTTTCTATAGTAGGATGAAGAAAAATTGAGTATATTGTAGGATTTACGTGGTTGGCAGCTTGAAGCATGTATCTGAGCTTCCTTCAAAAACTATTTTTAAAATAGCTCCTTTGATCAGGAGAACCTGATCTAATAACTTCTAAAATTCCTGGCCTTCTACATAGGTAACCGCTTCATCATTGAATATAGTGTATATATTTTCTAATAGCTCAAACAAAATGTTTTATCATTTTTAAATGTGACTGCCACTGTTAGGAATCAGATCTTTGATAATAACTAAGACACTACTAGGGTTTGGAAGTCCAGTGCAAATTATGAACGTGCAGGAGGTGTTCATAGCATTAGAAAACTAAGCCCTATTTTCTTCTTAAAATACGTAGGAATGTATCTACTCAAACTGCAGCTGACTGAAGTATTTTACCTTCCCTAAGGCCCAGTCTAATTAGGTCCCTGTGTGGATTTTGATTGTTTGACCAACTGTGTTTTTAAGAAATGCTGCCTGTCTTAAAATACAACATATTATGTACAAAAAGCTGCACCTTCTTTTCTATCTGGAGTGCTTGTCTGCATTTGTGATAGATCCCCTAATACTGCAGTACTGAATAGTTACTCCCCCCTGCGCTAGCTGAAATGAATGCTTGTTCCTAAAGTCATCTTACATGTTTCCACGTGGTTATGCTGTGCACACAGACCATGCATGCCCACGCTCAGTTCTGCATGAGTGGAGACCATACCTTGGAAGGGACAGAACATGCCATTCGGGAAATCGCCAAGGAGGAGGCGGATGAGTATTTTGTTATCGTCTTAAGTGACGCAAACCTGGAGCGTTACGGAATTCCGCCATCGAGGTTTGCACAGGTTTTGACCACCAACACTCAAGTCAATGCTTTTGCCATATTTATAGGATCCTTGGGAGACCAGGCAGGCAGGTAAGTGTGTTTGGTTTATGCCTAGTACTGTTTGCTTTCATTCAGCATAAATCTAAATTATACTTTTATTGCAGTGAGATGCCCATGCTGTTGTTCTACACCGAGATTTTGGTCATAGTATCATAAGATCATAGAATGGTTTGGGTTGGAAGGGACCTTTAAAGATCATCCATTCCAACCCTCTGCCATGAGCAGGGACATCTTTCACAACTTCTCTGGATGACCTGTGCCAGTGCATCATCACTCTCATTGTAATAATTTCTTCCATAACTCCAGTCTAAATCTACCCTCCTCCAATTTAAAACTGCTACACCTTATCCTGTCATTACAGGCCCCAGTAAAAACTCTCACTATGACCTTATGAGCCCCCTGTATTTATTGAAAGGCCTCAATAAGCTCTCATTGGACTTTCCTCTCCAGACTGAACAACCCCAACTCTCTCAACCTGTCTTCATAGCAAAGGTGCTCCATCCTGCTGATCATTTTTGTGGTCCTCCTCTGGACCCCCTCCAACATGTCCATGTCTTTCCTGTGCTGAGGACCACAGAGCTGTACACAGCACGCCAGGTGGGGTCTCACCAGAGTGGAGTAGAGGGACAGAATCACTTTGTTCACCCTGGTGGCTGCACTGCTTTTGATGGAAGAAAGCCAGGGTGCAATTGGCTTTCTGGACTGCAAGTGCACATTGGTGGGTTACACCTGAGTTTTCACCCATCTTGTTTTTACTATTTTTATTATTAATGTACTGGGGAGAAGCTATAGTTCCTGAGTTGTGTCAGGGAGGAGACTGGCTTGTGGATCCTGCAGACATCCCTTATAGCCAACAACTTCAGAGCATTCTGTGCATCCAAAGGGAGCAGCTGATGCCATTCTCCTGCTGCCAGACATGCACTGTATCTGTATATATATTGTCACCATGTAATCATAATAGAGATATGGTGCCTTTGTTATTGGCCAGTATATGGTTCCAGTGTATGTAGGCCTAAGAGAAGAGATTAAAACAAAAGATGGTGGACTTAATTGGTCCTCCAATCAGCCAAAAATTTGACTCGGATACACCCCTTATGTTAGAGACATAAATTCTTTGGAGTGTCTGAGACAATATGCCTGGGTTTGGTTCTGCTTCATAGTTTCACTTTAAAATGTTTGGGCACAAGGGGGAAAAAAAAGATTCTGTCCCAGGTGTTCTTTCAGATTCCACATCCACTGAGACCAATACCTGCAGCAAAAAGCTGGTATAGCCACAAATATCAACAGAGTCTTTTCTGTTTCTGTTTGAGTCTTCAACTAGAGGAGAATGAGAGAAATCTGAAAGGGAGTTGGCTGTCAGTAGATAATTTTAAGCAGTAATGGGCTGAAAGATACAACTGCACAGACACCATAAGTTGTGGCCACAGGTGTCTACATCAGAGTTGTGTTAATCATCAAAACAGAATCCAATCTGAAAGATTATAATTACAGAAAGACACTTTACTTTTTGATAGGAACTAAAAAAAGGAAAAGAGAAATCTTTGACCATGTCCTGCTGTGTAAGAGCTCTTATAATGGCCTAATTCACTGGGTATGGAAAATGCACACAGTGCTGTCACTGAAATGCATTTCTATGTATGTGGAAGTGCAGAATTAGACAAAGCCTTCCTGTAACTGCTGTGGGGGAAGGAGAAGGGAATTCTCTGTTACAGTTTTCTGTTAAACTAATTTTAAACGTGAGAGTTTACTCACTTTTACTCGCTTGGAGGAATAGTATAGAGTAAAATCTCCTATAAAAAGCAGAGAAAAAGTAAATCCCAAGGCTGCTAACTGGGCATGAGGGAGATGAGATTTGTAATATGCATCCAGTTTGACTTTTAAGGATGGGTTAAGCTGTGAATAAAAATGTGTTGGGTTAATACTGGCAGAAGAATACATTTCTGTGTAATCTGCAGTGATGTCAAAGAAGAAATACAAAGAGCACAATTGGAATCATTGGACTTGTTGAACTGAAAGAGCTGTGGGTTCATGGTAGTCAATTTAGGATAAGTATCTTCATTTCCAGTGTAAATATGTAGCTGTTCTCAGCGAACCAGTTGTGGTGATGCCTCATGGAATCACTGGTATCTTGATCCAAATGGAGTTCTGGCATTTCAGAAAGAGGACATGGATAGAAATCTCTGGAAACACTCTTGTTTGTGTTGCTGAAAGGAACTCTGTGCCCTACCTGCTCTCAAAATTTCTCCCTCTGTTGCTTTCCCAAACCTTTAATTGCATGGTGACAGCAATGTGAGGAATCCTGTCTTGTGGTAGGAAAGATAATTTGCGGTGTTAATTGTGTTTTGTCCCTCATTCTGCTCCTTAGGCTGCAGAGGACACTGCCAGCAGGTCGGTCTTTCATTGCCATGGATACCAAAGAGATCCCTCAGATTTTGCAGCAGATCTTCACATCTACCATGTTGTCAAGTGCCTAAGCATCACTGGTGTCACCAGGTGTGAACTCAAAGAGGAAACCCACTCCTGCTGGAGGTACAAATCCTAAAGCTGAGTATAAACACAATTATTAATAAAATACATACCCTTCTTTAATCAGCCAAGCAACCATAATCTACATGACGGCCAGGCTGTAAATTTTCCTTCAGAATCTCTCAAGCAACTCAGCACATTCAAAGGGCTGCATCAGGGCAGAGGATGGCGACAGAATGAATGTTTTTCCTGAGGGACAAACAAACAAAGGACAGTCTGTGATCATTCCTCTGCCTGCCGTGTTGCCAGCTTTACAGAATCATCTCACCCTGTTTCATTAAACACAGTTCACTGGGATTTGGTAATCCTGTGCAAGGCAGATCCAGGCAATCTGTGTCAGTGTTTCGCGTGCATAGGTTTGAATGGGTGGTTAACTCTATCTCTGATTTAAACAGGACTGCTCTTGCCAGGCAGGAAATCCTTCCTTCCTCTTCTGTTGCTTTCTTGTCTTGATGGGCATCAGAGCTTCACCCTGATGGGAACAATGGAGCAGTTTGGAAACACTGGCCATCACATGTAAACATTCATTATCTGATCAGGCATGGTGCTCTGAGTTGTCAGAGCTAGAGAAAATGGCTGTTAAGAAGTAAAAGAAAACAAAAATACATTGGTTCAGTTCTGCCTATGAAAAGTAAGAGGAAAGGGTCAAAACACTTTTAAGAACCCAAGAGGCAGCATTTCCAAGAAGGGCCATGTCTCCTTTGCACAGCTGATGATGCTGTGCCCACTGCATTGTTACACAGGCTCCCTGAGATGGCCTCAACTCGTGGGGGTGACTCTTCAATCAGAAGACAAAAAGATTAGTAGTGCTTTGCTAGAGCACATTCACAGTCTGTTTTTCTTGGGTCATTTGAAGGTTAAACTGGAGGAGAGATTTAGGCATGAAAAAATAAGTTATTTTTTATAAAGAGGAGGGAAAAGTATTTTAGCAAGATATCTGTGTTAGATTGTATTTAATATCCAAGTTAATTGTAAAGACTTACTTTGTGATTCAATCAGTTGGTGTTTGGCTTGTCCCATGAGGTGATAATTCCTCTTTATCTACTAAAGAAGAGCTATTTTGTAGTTCTTTGGGAACAGTGGAATACTCAATGAATTGAATGTATGATTTAATTAAGCTGGGGGGGGGGATGTACATCATAACTGATACTAATTAGAGAGTAACTGAATAAAAGAACATTCTGAATAAAGAACATTCAAGCAGGAAGAGTGCTTATAAAAATCTGAAGGAGCAATTGCAATTCTTTAAATTTTTCTCTTAGTCCTGCAGTTGATCAAGCTGCACCTTGAACAGTATCTTTGGAAGAGAGGAGGCAAATTAATTTGGTCTCATTAAATACAACCATTGGTGTTTTAAAGGGTCCAGCTTTTGGTGGTCATTCTCTAGTCCATCAGTCCTGCAGCAAAAATCTTAACCAGAGCATCAAAAATGTCCCCTGTTCAGGATGAGTTTTGAAGCCTGGTCAGCTTTCAAACTCTGTATGACAAGAGGGGACGGAAGACATTTTTCAAAGTTTTGTTAGCATTGTTATGATAACTATATATGTGAAAACAAAGAGATTGAAGATGCAGTTCCTGTTTGGAATTGGAAGGAGAAGGTTAAGAAGGTTATCCCTGGTTGGGACAAATGCACGTGTACACACATACACACAGATGCTGCTACTAAGGGGAAGTATGCTTCAAAATAAAAATATCTTGGTCCTGTAAACATATTATGAGATACTAAATGCAATAAAGAATTGAAATATTAGTAAGGCTCTTACTAAATGTGTGGTCACATGGAAATTCCTTTAGCATATCTGCCTTTATTGCCAGCAGTCCAGAAAAAAAGAACCTTTTTCTTGCAGTTAGTTAGCAAATGCACTGTACACTTTCTACATGACTTGTATGGATAAATGCAGTAAAATACTGTTATCTCTATCATTAAAAAATTAGTACTATTTAAGGGGAAAACTATGATAAATCCAGTTTTTAATCTTCTGCTTGATTATGCCTCTAAATCATACTTCATGTATGATTTACAGTTACCTTTCATTACAGTTACATCATTAACAGTTACCTTTCTGTAGTGTTTGGTTTTATCTTTGTTTCAGGAGCTGTGTTTCGGTTCTTGTTCCTCCGGCCGGTAGGACTCAGCCATGTCCAGGGCCAGGCCTCGCCATGAGGGTGGTGGGAGTGGGTGGAAGTTCTAAACCTGCCCTCTTTCAGTATCAGGCCATTCCCACTTGTCCTATTGCTACATGTCCTGTAAAAAGTCTCTCTCCAGCATTTCTGAGCCCCCTTTAGGTACAGGAAGGTGCTGTAAGGTGTCCCTGCAGCCTTTTCTTCTCCAGGTTGAGCAACCCCAGCTCTCTCAGGCTGTCTTCACAGGAGGGGTGCTCCAGCCCCCTGACCATCTTTATGTCCATCCTCTGGACACACTCCCACAGGTCCGTGTCTTTACTGTGCTGGGGCCAGAGCTAGATGCAGCACTGCAGCTGGGCTATGTCACAAGTGGCAGGGAACAGATACTGCAGTAGATTTTGAGAGAAAGGGAGAAGAAATGAGTGAAACTTTTGTTAAATTTTCAGTTTAGAAGGAAAGGGTTTGGGTTTTGGCTTTAATAACATTTCATTGCAGAGCATATTTGACCTGACGGTGTCTTTCTAAATCATAAAAATTCAGGGCAAAATTTTCCCCAGGCTGTACATCTCTCACCTGCTTTAATGCCCATCACTACCTCAGGGAAATCAAAGCAGCAACTGTGCTTTTCCCTGTCTCACCAGGACTTGCAGTGTTATTTCACTGCTCAAAAATTCAGCAAACACTCCTTTTTCATGTTTGTAGGATTTGCAGAGCTTCCTAATATGCATTTATTTTTAATTAGTGGAATGCTTAAGAATAACATGGCTTTGTCTGCCTAACCAGTGGCTGCTCTCACTGCAATGCAGGCATCAGCTTTGTGTGTCACTCATCCCCTCTGAAAGTGTGTTAAGGTATTTTTCATCTCTTCTCACAGTTTAATAAGGCCCTTTTGCACTCATCAGTTTTTATGGAAAGGCCCTGTTTTGGCGAATGAATAGAGCTGCCAGTTGGAGCAGGGCCTGACCTATCACTAATGCTTTAATAGTATTAGTCACATCAGCAGTAGTTATTTTAATTACCTCTTGTAATGCAGATTTTGGTCTAATTCTGTTTCTGTATGTAATGTGTTCATACCCACTAGCCAGCTAGTTACACTACACAGTCATTTTTGGGATTATTATTCAACTTCAGTGCAAAAATTAAAAAAAAAAAAAAAAGCAACAAAAAAAACAGAAAGAAAGAAAACCAGAAAGTCCAGGCAGATGAGATTTCAATCAGAGCAAATGAATGTCTCACTCAGGCATGTCAGATTGTTTACAACAATTTGTAGCAAACAAATTCCTCTGCAAAAAAATAGCTTGCAAAGCAAACTGTTCAGCTGAAGGATTTCCTCTTCTAGGAGACAGGCTTTACACCACCAAAATAAACAGGTAACAAATTGCCTAAATCAGAAGCGGTTTTGTTTTTGAGATTGCTGTATCAATGTGAACAGCATTGACACTGAATAAAATGTTTTCAAGCCAACTGCGTTTTCTGGGAAATAAGTGTATGTGGAAAGATTGCAGAAGAGATTCAACAATTCTTCAGGATGAAAGTGATGGTGAGTTTTTTCCAAAGACAAGGAAAAAATTATAAAAATTTAATAACTTCATTTTCATGACCATCTAATCTCCATCTTTTTACAGGACAATTAAACATATGAAAATGAGTATCTATTTTTAAAAATCAGATACTTTAACATTACTCATAACATCCTTAGTCTGAGCATCTGGCATGACTGCATGCAGAAAAATTCTGTGTATCAGAACACAGATCTACTACTACACTTGTAGTGTGATCATAGTCAAGAAAAAACACATGGCAGTAAATTTACTGAGAGTTAGAAATGTAAAAAAAGGAAATGTTTTTTTCACCCATCACATACAGTTTTTCTTTGGACAGGCTGAGCTGTGCAAATCCAGGTGGGGCTGGAAACTAGACCCACATCCTATTTGCCTGAGGCTCTGGATCCCTACAAGCTGGGTGTAATCTGGCACCAGAGTCCCCTCTGTTCCAAAAGAAACATAAGGAGAGGGAGCAAGCAGGGGAAAAAAAGGACAAATTCCTCATTTTCAACCTGCTCAGCTTTCTGAACTGGCTTGACTTGAGCAGCAAAGCAGGTGCGATCAGGATGGAGGTGAGAAAAGCAGATGAAGTAGCCAGAAAAGATCTGCCAGGCACAGCCGGAGCAGCAGAATCACCCCCAGTACAAACCCCGGTGCCAGGCCAGGGGAGGGTGGCCAGGGGAGGCACACTGGGCACTCAGGGCAGAGTGAGGTGTGCCAGGCCCTGGCCAAGCCTGGCTGTGGGCACCAGCAGCACAAAGCCACCCTGGCTGAGGGTGGGCAGGCTCAGAGACGGAGCTCAGCTATTGTAAATGCAGGCGAACCCAATGGGAAGAAATGACGATGTCTGACTCAATTCAGAAGGCTGAATTGTTTCTTTATTATAACTATGCTAAAATACATTAATATGCTATATAAAAGGAGGATACTAAAACTACATACTACTTTCTCTGACTCTAACACATCTCGTGACCCTCTCTCAAGAGTCCAGCCCCAGGTGGATTGGATTGGCCATCAGGCTCAAACAATCCTCACCAGAATCCAATCAAGCACTCACTCCAGGTAAACAATTCTCCAAACACATTCCACAAAGGAAAAACAAGGAGCAGAAAGAGAAATTGTTTTCTCTTTCATTTCTCTCTGTGCACCTCTATGAAAAATCCTGAGAGGGAGAGAAATGTACTTGCCACACTCAGCCACCAGAGTTGGCAGCACATCAGAGCCATGAGGGCTGAGCATCAGGCTTCGGCCCTTCAGCTCTCGTGCTTGAGCCTCCTCATCAGCAGCAGGCATCAAATAAACTTCCCAGGCATGTGCTCAGAACGAACTGAGGCTTGTTAACCTCAAGGAACAGTGGCATGGGGACTAGAATACAACATCTATGTTCCCTGCATACAAATTGCAGGAGCTCGCTTTCTTTTTAAATATGTACAAGTTCATTCTAGCACAAGCCAAAATTTACTGGTCCCTGGAACCTCTTACTGAGGGTGGAAATATTCACTCAGCACCTATAAACTAAACACATCTCACAAATATGAAGGAAAAAAGTTCTTTTTATATCAGGACTTGATAAAAAGCCCATTCTTAGCAACAGCCTTTTCAGTTCAAATCATTAAATGAATATTTTATATGAGCTTCTCTGGCCAGGCTGAGTGAGATGACAATATTATGTGCAGACTGTGGTCTGGAAAAAGTCCACAAATAACATTCATGGTTAGGAAAATGTGTTATACTGCAGGGTGATATGAGAAATGGTGTCCCACACATTGTTGCTGTTGTCATGACTAAATCATGCTCCATACCATCTGCACCAACATCTGTATTTCAGCTTGGTTCAGCATCTGCAAGGGTCATCTACTTTGGTTTCCAAATTGATAATTATAAATAAGTTTGAGGTTTTTAAAGAAATTAATTTAGTTGGACGTGAGGATGCTCCCCTTGAGTGCTGTATTCAACAGCAAAAAGCATGGTAGAATTTTTGTGAACCAAAATGACTATATATTTTTTCCCATTGGAATTATCTGAAACTGCTCTACAGATCTCCTGCTGTCTCTAGCTCCCTTGGCATTCCTCAGGAGGGTGAACAGGGAACACTGAAACTTCGTCCTCCTCCTCTGCTGTACTGAGGACTGAGTACTTCACTGTATCCCTTCAGAAAGAAGTCATATAATGTGACCAAAACAGCAAAATCAGAGTAGTGATACAGCTGCCATAGTCCTCCTCACTGCCTGAGTTTTCTGACATGACCCACTTTCAGTGTGGCGCAGTTCCAGAGAGCAAGCCAGAGGCAAGAGGAAAAGGGACCTCCCACTCATCAATACATTTGCAATTAAGACCCTGGAGAAGGACCATATTTATGTTTAAGCACAGATTTCATGGGACAAGGGCTGAGCATTGGTCAAGGGCAGGCAGAGATTGGCAAGCAAGCCCCTAGTGAGGAGATGCTGTAAACTGGCTGTCAGCTTGGTGTCCGAGGGCAGCAATCGTGTTAGGAAGAGCAAACAGTGGAGCCCATGCTCGCCCAGGGCCATGCTGACCTGCAACACATGGGTCTGCCACACTGCAGCTGCTCCCCGTGTCATCACTGACCTCCTCTGCTGTTATCTTCTCCGTTGAAGAGGACAGAGATTGTCTCCTGCTCCTGCTGTGATTTCAAAAAATTTGCTGTAAAGGTTGTAGCTGAGCACTGAACAGGCACGGACTGATGGAGCAGTGAAGTGGATGGGGGCAGTCACTGAAAGTGCCACTGAAAAAAATTTTAAGAAATTGCCTTATTCTCCCTCATTCTTACATTTTTAAGTGCTCTCAATCACCATTGCACTTAAGAAGGTCTCTGTGCCCACTAAACAGCAGATTTCCCTCTGTGGCATAGTGCATTTAAGACCTCAAAACTCTCCTCTCCTTTAGCAGCATCTCAGAAAAAGTATATCATCATCCCCTCAAATCATCCTCTCCCTGCTGCAAATAATACTATAAGATCAGGCCTGTGGGGTCTGTTCTTTTGCAGGCAGGATAGATTGGAAGCAGAAGGTCTTAAAATGCACAGGGTCTGGATTAAAACAGCAGAAGCCCCACACCCGAACCCTCAGGAGCCGGTCCTGAACTGCAGCATCCATACCCAAACATGGGCCAGCATTAATACTGCTTGTGCACTGGGTGCAGAAAAGTAAGAATTGTTTTATAAAGCCTTAATCACATGGTTTTAAAGCGCTGAAGTCATTAAGGAGTTTATAATGCAATGAAAACATATATTTTCTCCTCTGCTTTTTAATTCATCAACTGTGAGTTCCTATCCACATGCATATCACAGATCAATCATTCAGTTAGAACTAGATAGTGACAAAGGCCAAAATGTCATTCAAATTAGCATTTTAGGGTGTCAACCCTGTACTTGGAATCACAAAATATAAGCTAAACATTTCCATAAATGCATCTGAATTATTTACAAAGCTTTTGAAAGATCTTGGTGTTTGGTCAAAAGCAGCTCACAGCCTTTATCTTTTTTTAGTCATCCTTCCTGTTTAGTGCAGCTCCTAAAGGGGGGGGGGGGGGGGGGTCTCAGGACTGACAGGCAGACACACAGTCACTTAACACAAGTTAAATCTCACCCACTGCCACCTGCAAGTCCTCTCCACAAGACCCTGCACTCCCTTCTCAGCCTCATCCAGATGGTTTGGCTAAAAGATTGCTCAAGTGGTTTGCTAAAGCAAGACACTACAATGTACACCAAGCATCTGCAGCAGGTGTCTGCACTGACACTTAAGCATGACCCTTGCAGAGAATTGTCACATGAGCTTTTTGAGGCCTTGTTTGCACCCTCCACACCTGCCCCAAAATCCGTTACACAAATTGGAGCCAGCACATGGTGGGGGTTAAAAGCTTCCTACTTCTTGAGCACTGGTGTGCGCTCTCATTAGTGTGCTTATTTGCAGGATGGAAGAAAAGAGAAAAGGAAGTAGCAGTGATAATGTGTAAAGACAAAAAAGGAAAAGATCCTTCCTTTCACAATCACCAGCAAAAATGAAGAGGGAAACCAGGAAAAAGTTATTTTTCTAAAATAAATGAGAGCAGAAATAGATGCAAGGTGCTGGCTAGAAAGAGGCAGGAAACCAGTCAAAGCCAAGCTGACACAAACAAAAGCAAACAGCCAAGAACAAGTGTGCCCAGACAGAGGAGACCCTAAAAAGAGCTCTTTTCTATCCTCTCTTCCTCTCAAGTGTTGTGCACACTAGTTCTTGAGTAGGTGTCAGACTCCAGACTTGGTGTCTCCTCGTCCCACCCAGTAGCTCCTCCCAGCCACCCTTTGGAGGCCCAGGCTTGGCAAGGCAGCATCTCCATGCGCTTTCAGCCGAGACCTGCTCAGTGCATGCTTCAGAAAACAAACACGCTTCTTCAGAAGGCTTGAGGCCTCCTGTCTGTCAGCTCACAGCCTGCAAAGCCCAGCCCAACCTGAGGTAATGGGAGACAGCAAACCAGAAGGGCACTGAGCTCTTTCCGTGCCATGGAGTGATCTGAAAGCAGCATTATTTAACTCAGCCGGCTACTCCTAACAAAAGCCACCTTGTTCCTCTGGATGACTTCTTCTAGGAAAAGCATGTGTGTGAATGTGGGAAACTCAGACTGGCAAGGCAATGAAGGTCAAAGTTTAGTCAATTTTTCCTCAAAACAGGAATTCAACACTTCATAGCTTTAAGAATGCCTAATATCTAATCAACCACCTTTAAATGGCTCAAGTTTCACACTCTGTCCAAAACTAGGTGTAGTTTGTTCAGTCCTTTATTTTTTTTAATCTCCAGAGTTTTGGGTGGGTCTGGACCCAAACCATAAGGGGCCAGTCTCCAGGCCTGCATCTCCAATTCCTTCCAGGCTGCCGCACTGACTGCTGTTGACCTTCCACTGTGCCCCTAATGAATGATGTAGCCCCTAATGTGCTCCTTCACTGCCTCAGGGTGACAGCTCTCATCCTACACCATTCCTTCCTATTTCTTATCTCCTGCTTCAGCAGCGTCACTACAGGTGGGAAGAATTTGCTGGTTTTAACCTTACTGATGATTGATATTTTCATGTGGGTGCTAATCAGCCAGCTTTGTCCACAGCAAGAAGGATGTGCCAGTGTGCTCCCGAGCCCCTGTAAGGTGGGTATGCCTCCTACAGAAAAGGGTAGTGAAAAATGGAACAGGCAGAGGCTTTCTCAGCATTAAAGTATTATGGTACAGGATTACATTAAGTCAAGACAGGAATTAAGATTCTTGCAACAAACCCATGATTAAAACAGTGTTAATTTAATAAGGGCTAATGCATACAAATATTTAAGTATTTGAGTATCCCTTTCTAGTAACTAAAACTCCCAAGTATCCATCAGTCATGGAGCCTCGGTTAACACTGAAAAATGCCAAGATGAAGCAAACTCCTCAGGGAGTCACAGGCAGAAATTCTATGCATAGGCATGAAAGTAACTTGTTCCATTACAGATGGGGTTTGAACATTACTTTTGCAGTTCAGATGTTTGGTGTTTGTGAAGATACAGCTGGTAGTGTGGTTTAACCCTTTTCTGAAAAGCTAATTATTTTATTAATATTTATTTGATATGTTGGTCATTACTGCAAAGCATGCCAAGAGATTTGTAATGATCATTTGCTTATGGAAAAAACTTAAAGGCTTGAGACATCCTATGAATCACATTAACCCTTGCCCAGCCAGAGGCAATGGTACATGCTTTTAGCAGGTTTGACACAATCTAATTGCAACAAGGTGCTCTAGGAATAGTCAAGCTTCATCTTGCAGGCACACCTGAAGATCTCTCTTCATTTAGGCTGGTGGGCTTTGTTAACTTATGTTATTTGTATCTCATGCATATTAAAAAAAAAAACACGAGAGCAATCAGAGGATTTTGGGGGTTCTCTTCCCTCTCCTTGTGGGCATGGGCATGTTGGCTCCCAGGCTCAGGGGTCACCATGCTCCAAAGGGCAGCACAATGGCAGATCTCTGGTGGGATCTGAGAGGGTCAGCTCCAGCCCCCAGCATGCAGATACATAGGAGGAACCTAAGGGCACAGACAAATAAGAAGCTCAAAAAAATGGCTAATCCATCATGATCCAAGCTCCTGCTGGCTGTTCAGCAGGGTGCCAGCACACACTGACCAGTTCTGCTTGGACGTAGAACCCACAGCCAGTGGTCAATTCATTTTTATGCAATCCTTCTTCTTTTCACCACAACACTGTTGGAAAACCCTTACAGTGAAAAAAGTGCTCTATGGCTTCTCCAAATGCAAGAGCAGAGTTTGGAATTAAAGCCCCAAGAGATTCAATTTGTAAGCAGACATCTCATTGTGCTCTTGTGATCACTGTCTGGGTTTTGTGAATTTTGTCCCTGAAAAGCGCAACTTCCTTTGTCCAAACAATGGGAAGAAGGAACATAATAAAAATAGCTGGGAGATGGAGGTAACTCCATCCTCCTCTGGGTGCAGACCACCAGCTGCTGCCCTTTGGCTGTCAAGTGCCAGGCCAAATGGGGCAGCTTACCCTTCCCTTGTATTTGGGAACACCAATGAAACACATATCCTGCCAGGCACCTCCTTCTGGAGAGCACAGAGCAGCCCCTGAGCCCCTTCCCCAAGGCCAGCCTTCCACATCCGTGTTTCTAGTATTTCCTAAGCCTCAGGAGTCCAGGAAATCCCAACCACTAACCAATCTCTCATTATCTTAAAACCAAAAATCCCGTTAATGGCTTTACCTCATACTCTGCAGCTCTGGAAACTTGCCCAGCTCCTTCTTGAGTTACTTACTTCAGCTGATGATCTTGGCAGGTTTTCCCCCCCAGATCTTGGCTACTGTTCCTTGGTGAAACTGTGCCTAACCCTCTTGTTTTGTGGTTGTCTGTCCTCAGGCTTGACTCCACGGGACATTCATTCCTGCAGCCATTCACAGACTAAAGGCTGAGCAGGAAATTAATCAGTGCAATGCATAGAGGTTCTCAGGCACCTACAATCAATTAACCACTTCACCATGTGTTCATTAGTTAAGAAAATGTTTCCATGCATACACATGTGATAAAATCACTGTGAGTGGTTAAACCTGATTTCCATAGCCTAATTTAAAAACTTAGCTTTAATGCAGTGGTTCTCCCATGGCAAGGCTGAGAGGTGCAGCCCTTGCTCCTGTGACTCCTTTAATGAAATTTAATCAAGTTCCCATTTACAAGCATCTCTTGTGCCATTATCTGGCATGAGGTACATGAGACAAAACCTTCAGAGCCAGCACCTTTATTAAAAGCATTGTTAAGTTTCATTTGGGGCTCTTTTGAAGGTCAGTGAGATTTAATGACCCTCCTTGCTTTCAACACTGAAAGCTGAGCAGGGGCTGTGCAAAGCTGAGGCCCAGCCACAGACAACTGGTGGAAAAAAATAGCTCCAAGTGTCAAGGCGAGACACAATCCATGCAGAAATCAGGGGTGTAGGATGGGGTCTAAATTCTCCAAAAACATGCATTTGCACCAGACAAAACATAATGGGCTCCTACAGCTGTCTTGTGTGTTTGGGCTCAGTTCAACCATCTCTTACTAGGTGACACTTTTGGGCAGTTTCGTCCAGTCAGAGTACCCTGTGATCTGCCTTTGGGGTGTATCCATGGAGAGGTTTCAGCCAGGTTCAGGATTAACCCCATCAGTGTCTGTTGCTTCCTCAGCTGCATTTTAAGCCAAATTGCTCAAACAGGGCACTGGAATGCTGTTTTCAGGAGTCATGGACAACCCACGGGGGTGCTCATGTCAGCTGCCACCACTCCCAGTGCAAAACCCACTGGCACTGGTGACAAAGACTTAAGAGACTAAGCTGTAGCTCCTAGAAAAAGAACTGTGATTTCTTTATCCTTCCTAAGACAAAACAGAAACAATTATCTCAGATAATCTGAGCAAATTTAGCTTGCAGACTGGTTCTCTACCCTACCACATGTATCCATAGAAGACCATTGCCCCTTTGAGCCAGGTGGGTTGAAGAACTTAGAATTCTCTTGGCCACCACTCCCAGGCAGCCACTGTCTTTTCTTTGTCCTGAGTTAGCAGCACAGGCAAATCTGGGAGTCGTGCTCAGCGCGCGCCAGCTGCTGCATAATGACGCAGGGACAAAGGAAAGCCGTGTTCCCAGGCCTGGCATCTCCCAGCAGAACAGTCTCCTCTTTGTGGCTTCAAAGAGCCCAGCACTATTTACAGCACTGCAGTTTCTGTTCTTCAGCAGTTTCATGTTCATTAAAAACCAACTTTCTAATTTTGTAATGCTGCACATAAAGCACAGACTAGATGGATTTGTCAGCTGCTCCTGCATGTAAAATAATAATAATTTTACCACCAAGTCTTCCTTCTCCAGAATTTTTCCACTATTTCCCCAATACTCTCTCCCACCAAGAGCTTTTTCAACTTCTCCCTTTGCAGGTGGACCAGTACCTCACCTCTGGCAAAGCACTTCATCCAGGCAATGGTAACACTGCAAAGGAATGCACAGGGTCAGACTCACAGAAAGTAATTTTACATTTCTGAACTTGGAAAAAGCTGTGAAGCCTCATTAACAGATAATTAGTTCTGGGAGCTCCTGTGAGATGACAGTGCAGCTCCTGACCTTCTGGAAAGCTTGTGGAAGGCATTGGTTTGTATTTATGGTGAATGCAAGAAGGGGTAGCATGTGATTTTCAGCATAGAACCACAGAAGATTTTGAGTTGGAAGACAACAACTCCCTGCCAATGTGCAGAGACACCTGCCACTACACCAAGTTGCTCAAAGCCCTGTCCAACCTGGCCTTGAACACTGCCAGGAATGGGGCATTCACAGCTTCTCTGAACAACTTGTACCAGTTCCTCATCACCCTCATAGTGAAGACTTTTTCCTGTTATGTGATCTTAATAATGAATCCAAAATTAGTGTCTCGTCATTGGGGAGTATTTGAGGGGAAGGTGAGAATTAGGTCATAACTCTGTGGAGGAGCTACTCAGGGGCTACAAAAATGGCTGGAAATATATGTATGATTGCCATTGCTTACCATGGACCTACATAACCTGTCACAGCATCTGTTTGAGAAGCCTAAAGTGAAATCAAAGGCTTATTTGAAGTCCAGAATGATTTACAGTCCAGTTCCTTAAATGTCATGCTAAAAGAGAGCAAACTGAGAAGTTCCTACAGCATTTCAGAAAGAAGCTTGTCTAGATAGTGAACACCAACAAAGGCACCATGCTTAAGTTGATTATATCTGAAGAAACACTTTTCTTTTTCCCCTTCTGAGTTCAAACTTATTTATTTTGGAGTGCTCACTTTTTATTCAGAGTTCTGCTTTAAGATCACATTAGGTGAAATTTCCCCCATCTTTGTAAACAAAGCTTCGAGCCCTTCTGGCTTCAGGAAAAGTTTTAAAAATATTATACAAGTTAAGCAAAGGATTAAAATGCTGTAATAATTTCTGATGTCTGCCCTGAAATCAGGTTTGAGACAGTTTGGATTCTCCTTGATGTGTTTTGAATACTTGTCATATCTTTAGCTTCCTAAACTGTTCTTGTCTCAGCAAGGCAGACAAACACATGGATGACTGTTTGACCTGAGCAGATCAGCTACACCGTCCTGAAAGAGAACATGACTTTTGGCTCAGTGTGTGTGTCCTCAGCAGTTTGCTATTTGACCTTCCTTAACAAACAGCACTTCAGCAGCAGCACTGGGAGCTATTCCCCGGGCAATTCTTTGAGCCACTCTGCCATTGTTAAATATTTAAATGTCCTTTTAAAATGCTCTCCAGATTTCATAATATTCACCATCAAGTGTTTGCACCTTCTTTGCTGGGCACGTCCTCAAAGGCTCCTAGTTGCATGAGTCTCCTTACCACAGAGGGGCAAGCCTTGGACCAACAGCTTCTAAGGTTTTCAAAAGCCTTGCTAAACCAGTACAAACTGGTTCTGGATGGAGCATTTTATAGCTGGGCTGCTGGGGTGGTCTCAAGAGATTATTTTCCTCCCTTTGAAATCCGAGGCAGATGATGAGAGGGCTGGAGAAGGTACTAGAGCATTTCTGGTCACAAATGGGGGAGATGAGGAGCTTGGGCCCAAATCTGCAGACAGCCTCCTCTTTCCAAGTCCAGAACATCATTTATATTGGATTTAGAGGTTTTAAGACAACATCAGCTTTCGCCAGAGGTGATTTGGGACCTTGGGATAAAAGGACAAGCATCTGGTGTCCAAGGTTAACATGGTATTCATTCAAAAGTACAGGTCCTTGGAGAATAAGCATCAGAAGATAAAAATGAGGAGACACAACATGAAAAGCTCAGCAAAGGCAGCAAGGTATGACATAAATTAATAATCAGATCAACTATCCATAAAAACACAATTGAATGAGATGCAATTATTTAAAGGCAAACAAGCATGCAGAAACAAGGACAGCAAAATAAGTTGCAGTTTTATATTCCCTCTATGTGGTGCATTGGAGATGACCAGGTGGAGTCAGCTGGGGTCTCCTTGGAAGCCTTTCCATGCACTGGAAAGATTTTATGATCAGTTGCTGCCAATATTCAGTCACAGACAGGTCACCACCTCAGATCTTGGATACAGACTCATGTCTCCGACCAGCCAGAGACTAAGGCCTTGGAGCAGAACATTGGAGGGATCCCTGAGGTGTACGATAAGCACAGAAAATCAGAGTAAATGCCCAGGACAGTCCCTTTTAATGCCCATCTGACATGAGGACTCAATACAAAACAGAGAACTTGGATATAGCCTGAAGGGATCTGAGCAACTTGGCCCATACACACTGAATGGGAGAAGAATTTGGCCCGAGATACACAAATCTACTTCTCAAAATCAACCTATGTTTTGGGCCGAAAGAAAGCCAAAAAGGCTCCAAAGGGAATCACAGCTGCGGACTGCACCAAAGAGGGTGGAGGCAAACCTCCAGTGAATCACCAGTCTTCTGGAAAAGTGATACATGCTTGCAAGGAATCTTTATTTTGGGCAAAGTCAATCACTCCTGAGTCATGCCAAAGCAACACCACTCAGATGATCAGACACAGAAAAATATCCACATTGCCTTTTCCAAGCAAAGCAGGTGGCAAATGCCGTTCAGGAGAGTGACGATGTCCATCTGCAGCCCTGGTCCCTTTCAGAGAGCCCTTCCTCCTCTCTGATTCCTAAAACCCAAAAGTGGACGGGAAAGAGGTGGGAAAAGGCCTGGAGTTCAAACAGGATCAGTTCAGCTCCCTGGGAGGGATGTGGTTGTCCCCCTGCAGTGAGTCAGGGGCTGGGAGGGCACCCAAGTGGCACCACCCCGGCTCCTGTGCAGCTGCCAAGGCCAATCCCTCCAGCCACAGAAGAGCCTGCCAGCCCCGAATCCTGGGAGCAGGAGGAACTCATCAGGGGCAGGGAGGGGAGAGAGGGGTGCTGGGGGAAGCAAGGGTGAGCATGGGAGGCAGGAGAGGAGAAAATTAATTGAGGGCAGAGAGGATGTCTCCAAAGAAAGCCAGAAAGCACCTACACGTAGTATATAAATAAATACTTTCCTGTCCCTAATTTTGATATGTGGAAAAAGACCTCTTTTGCTGTGCATGCTGGTGGATCTGGGGGTGGATCTCAGCAGCTGCAAGAGGAGCACGCACTCCTCAGTGACTCCCTTCACGTCAGGATGGGGGCAAGGGGAGACCTGCAGACATCCATCCATGCTGCTTCCCTCAGCTCCTGCACACCCAACAGTCAAAAAGCCCCAGATACTGGGTGACTTTAGCATACCCAAGAACAAAGCAGGAGTCCTGCCCACGCACACCTCAAAACTCTATTTCCTTTCACTGAAACAACTTCTGCCCCTCAAGGCTGGAAGCTTAACAAAAAAAACACAAATGGGATCTACTGTTTCAGTGTGTTTTCCAAAGAGAGAACACCTGTGTGCACGTGGGAGGAAAAGCCATCCGCTCAAGCTTGGGCACCCTGGAAAAGGACCCACGTCAAGCCCATTATTTCAAACCAATGTAATTTTCCTAGAACTGGTAGGGAATTGGGTTAATCTGGCTTGTGGATGGGGAGAGGCTCTCACACAGGGTCAGGCACAGGAGCTCAGTGTCTTTAGACCAGTCAGTAGGTCTGAGGATGACACTGGCAGTGAGTCAGGTCATCTCCTCATCCGCATGGCTGTGGTTTCACAGGACAGAGTCAGCAACTTTCTCAGCTCCAGTTAGAGCACAGAATGAGCTAAACGTGAAAAAATGTCCTGAAGCCAAGCCTCTAAAAGCTGAGAATACAAAATTTGATGCTAAAGTAGGTCTTGATTTCTATTGAGCTGGCTCTCTGGTGCACATTCCTGCATCAGCTGCTTCACGTCAAATCAGGCCGGAGCATCACACTAACACTTGTTCACTGCTTGCACTGAAGGTTGGTTTCTGAAGCAGTGAGCCAACAAGCCAGGTAGATTCAAACTTGCCACGCAGAGACTTGTGTCAGTATTTTGGGTGTTGTTTGGGCAAGCTTCCACTAAAAGCAGTTTATTTTCCCCAGAGCTTTGGCAAGGAAGTAAATATGCTAAAAGGGCCAAGACACACATGGCCTATCCATCAGCTTCTTCCCTCTGGATGAATGGCATTAACACTATAATCCATCCATCTGAAAATGGTTCAGGATCCATTCCTGTCAGCCTTCCTTTGATGGTTCCAAATGAGGGTACCCAAGCCAGAGGGCACAAGGATTTTAGAGGGGTTTCATTCTATCAGTCGTACCATCTCCTGAACCTCCCCTCACCTGCTGCTACATGGAGGAAGAATGGGTCACTTCAGATAGTCAAATTTGGTATCAATCTTCCTTTAAACCAACAAGCTAACCCCAGAAAGGATTGGATACTGTACCAAACAACTTCAGCAGAACTTAGAAACCATTGCTGATACTTGCTTGTATCTGCAGGGAGCTTGACACAGCAGATGGTCACTGTAAGGTCCCAAAACAACAGTGGTTTTGCTCCCTTTGGGGAAAACCCAGCATCTTGGGGTCTTTTCTTCACACGGCCAAGGTGACAGAGGCAAGGCCTTATGGGGCAACAGAGAAACACTGACCTGGTTAACACTTACACATGCCCATACCACATTAACATATACTTTTTTTCCTATTTCTCATATGGTTTAATGAAATTAGATGGAGGCATCACAGTAGGCTCTGCATATAGGCTAGCAGATCACTCACCACATGAACTGGGGTTGTCTGGAAATCTTACATCTTTTTTTCCATTAGGAACAAGAGACTGTTGTCATTCTGGCACTGAGATGAGCTGAGGGCATCCGTTTCCATGCAAATCCCTATGATATCAGTCTGATTATGGGGGAAAATAAAAGTTCAAAACCACAGGAATTGGAGAAAAGCCAAAAAATAGGAAAATGAGAGGCTAAGCCCTTAAATGAGCAAAGCTGAAAGAAGTCACTTTTCCTGCCTTCTCCCTTTAGCATGGTCAGTTTACAACCATACATCACTACCATGTAGTAGCGTTGCTTCTTGATAAAAAATCTGCATTTGCAAGGCTGGCAGGTCTGTCATCCTACCATTTGGTTGTCACAAAAGCCAGAAAAAATGTATCTGTCTTGAAGGTGTTTATAACTTCCAAAAGATACAACAGAACTGGTCTGGCTTTAAGAAATGGTCTGTAAATTGTAAAGGAAACATCTGAAATTATATCAGTGATTTAACAGATACGTACTGCAAATGCATTTTTATGTACAGATATAAAGCAAATCATTACAGCCTGGCACCCTCAAAATCCTACCTTGCCTTTTCCCTGCTCTGCAACCTCATCTCTGCTACTGAGTTCTTCTTTTAAGGGCCAATACCACCCTACTTCAGGCCAGGCTTTTATGGATATGCATATCTGGGCACATCAAACCCCACAGAAAAGGCTTTCCTCGAGGAACTGGCTCGGTTCAGAGTCTGTTTCCCATTTTGGACATCGTTATCACCACACCAACTGCTCACCCCCAGATGGAAAGACAAAAGAGGACGGGGAAATAAGAGCTGCCTAGAAATATTTCCATCAAAGTCTAGACACGTCATTATGGGGAAATAGTCTGCAACAGAGGTGCTCTGAAAGTGAAAATTCCTGAAGAAAAAAAGTAGCTCAGACAAGGTTTCCAGAAATGTTTGGGTGATTTTATTCTCCCTTCCCCTCACTTCATGGGGTGCTAACGATGGCATGTCACAGGATAGCACAGAAGCTCAACTGTCTAACTGTATTTTGAATATCAGCCAATAAACAGAACCAATTTAAACAACCTTTTTTTTTACCATCAGGCTTTTGTTACATGGGAGACAAGATGTATTTCAAAACAATGGTGTTATTCAAAATACATAGGGAAGTCTGCCTAATTGGCTTGGTAATGTAAAATTTATTTTTAGTCAAAAAGAAGTCAGTTTTTTGAAAGGTCACTGGAAAAGCACAATTGGCAGATGCTGAGTGGCTCCTTCTTATTAAACCACTCAGTCATGAGGACTAGGGAAGACTGGCAGATGGTCCAGCCATCACTGTGAGAAATGCTTGTTTTAGACTTAAACTTGAGTTCACAAACTCATGTGAGCCACTGTGGATGCATCCTAGTAAAGAAACACTGAAATAGGTCTGACATTTTAAATATTTAAATGTTTTTCAATCCAGATTGCTCACTGTTTGGGTGCTTGCTCCCTTCCCCTCCATCCCTATCCCTGATAGGGGTAACAAAAGTAATGCGTACACCAGAGCCCATCCTCTGAAGTTGAACCATTTAATCACTAAGAAAATTTTTAAGAGAAAACAAAGAAAAACAACCAAACAAAAAAAACCAAAACCCAGCAACAACAGATGTCAGATTCCAATAAACTGTGTTTTGGTGCTTGCTACTGCTCTAGCACAGCCAAGGCATGTGCAAGGCTGCAGCTGAGCCAGGCAGGGCAGGTGGGGACAGGAGCAGAGTCACACCACAGCCACACTTGGCCACTGAAAAGGGATGTGATGGCAGAGCTGCTGCCCCTCGATGCACAACAAAGCACTGATGATGCTGGGGAAAGCCAGAGTCCATGAAACAGTCTAAATGCTTATACACTTTTCCTATGGCCCTAAAAATCAGGGGGATGGGGCCAGCTGGGATGCAGAAGGTGTAAAACCTGTAGAGATGAGCAGGTTTTTCTTATTTAGCTCAGCTCTGGCTCTGCCTGCTTTCTGCCTCTGAGGTTACAGGCAAGGGGCTCACGTCTCTCACAGTTCTTTCCCAGAGAAGACCATGTGAATTTTGAGCCAGATGAAGGAGGAAAAGAAATCTGCAGCCTCTAACTGTGTCTCTATTCTTTCCTTTTGCCTGTCTGTGGATGGACCAGCTGTCAGGCAGCCTGTAATGCCCATCTTTTGGTCCAATATGGGAAGACCACTCTATAAGAAGGGATTTTGTTAGATACAAAGAGATGTAGAGGGAAGAGAACAGTTCACAGGAAGCATTTTGTGTTAAGAGGTACTTTCACAGCTGGTGAAGGTGCCTTTCAGTAATGCATTTCATCAGGGATTGTTTGTTTCTTCATACCTTCATGGTCCATGGAAGTGTAAAGAAACACATGGTCCCTGATGAAAGCATTACTGAAAACACTAAACAAGAATTTCAGACAAGTTTCTCAAAACTCTGTAACTTTCCTCTGCAATCATCTGGGCTGGAGTTACCAAGTAGCAACCTTAGGAAAAACCCACCAAGTTGATTCTCTTAATTTCATTCAGCAGGGCTCAGGAATGTCAGACACACTTGCTATAGCAAGACATTTCCTACAAGATTATTTAAAGATGAAGTGCTGTGAGCAAGAAGCCCTAATCCTAAACTCTGCATTAATGCAGGATCACTGATGGACACGGCCAGCCTCCTTTGGCCAAGCACCAAACTGTCACCTCTCCCTCCAAGCTGGGGCTGCTGCATGCTGGAGAGATCTGCCCTGAGCTTTATAGTGGAATTTATTTATTGGAGCATGCCAAAGTGCTTTGAGGCAGCTGATGTATGGCTGCTAATGTGTAGTAACTACTGTTGTATTAGCAGCACATTGTACCAGCTGTCAACAAAATAAATTATCTGGGATGCTATTTGGAGACTAAGAGCTGAGCTGTTCTGTTTGGCCTCTGAGAAAAACATGTATTTTTTTTTCACATCATAAACTCCACACATAAACAAACATAAATGTTCATAAATCAGTTTTCCAAGAGCATAAAACTACTAAACTCTACACAGCCTTGAGAACCAGTCTATGGAGACAGATTACCAGCATCAGAGCTTAATGTTGCATGAGAGTCCACTGAAGTCACAGCTTGAAAGCGCAAAATATTTGTGGGTATAAGCTCTTAGCACCACCCTGTTACCAAATCCCATGGGGGAAAGAGTGTCAAGTCCCATCCACCCTCATGAATCACTTTGCTTCTCAGAGAGATGGAATAAAACCAGGGGACAACACAATCATTCATTCAATTTTCTGAGACACTAGGCTAAATGCCTCCTGAGATGCTCTAAACAGTGCTCAGAAACTCCTACTTGTGCTTCACAAGAAAGCTGACACACCCCATATATATAAAGTGTCAGAAAGTCTGTAAAGACTTTCTGGAGCTCTGAGGGAGCCCAGCTACACACTGACACTGAGTTAAATCCCAGCCCACCTGCAAATTGCACCGTGGACTTCAGTGGCATCCATGCAGTCCTCAGCCACTGAGCCACACATTATAGAGAATTAACCTAGAAATTGTCGGGCAGCTGAGATAGCCACTGGCATAATCCTAGAATGTTTTTTTTTTCAAACAAATGAACAAAAACAACGCCAAGGTTCCAGATCTCCTGCTGCAGCAGCAGGGCTGCCCTGACTGTGAGCACGGGGTGGGCAGGCAGGGGACTGGCACTGGACAGGGAGCACTGGTGGGGAGCAGCCAAAGACAAGAGAGTGTGTTCTGAGGGTGCAGACAGCCAAAGGGCACAGCCCTGGGGTCAGCACTGTGACACCCAAGCACTGGCCTGAGACTCCCCGTGGTTTCCTTGCTCCTGCCCAGGGAGGCGACCAGAGCTCCCAGGCACGGTGCAAGGAGCAGGCAGGGCGCTGGCAGCGGTGAGGGTGAGGAGGGAACTCCTCAGCTCGCTCTGGCAGCTCTGCTTCTGAGCCCTGAGCTCCCGTGGGCTCATCCTCTGACATCCATTGTGGGCTCAGTGCCCAGCTGTGGTCCCAGCAGCGCCATGCCCCAGCTCCCAGCCTAAGCAAGCAGCTGTGCTTCCACAGTGTGATGCAGTCCCAGACAGAGAACCCTGCCCAGCTGGGTGTTTCTGCCTCTGCTCTTCCAGCCCCAAAACCTGTTACACTTTAAGGCCACTTGTAGGCAGGTTTGTTTTGGCACGCTTTTCTTTAGTCAGTGGATTGAGAAGCCCGAGTGAAAAACCTGCTTAACTGGAGTGTTTTACAATATTTGCTGCAGCAAAGGACCACCATTAGGGGATAATTCAGCCTCCTCTCCTTTCTGTAATGGTTATTGAAAAAGCCAAAGGCAACATCCTAACCTCAGTGGTTTACCTAATGCTTAATTCAGGCTAAATTGGTCCTGACAGGATTTTATAGAGTAGCAACACTTTTTTTTTTCTTTTTTATGTGAAGACTACATATATACCATAATACTTTAATTGTTTTGGGTTTTTTTTTTTTAAGACAAGGGCAACAGTTTTATTTAAAACTAATGATCAGAAATACATTATCAACAGAACCAAAGGATGGCGATCAGTGTTACAGCCATCAGCTATGGAGAAGGCAACATTTATCTCCAGTCTGAACCTATTTAAGCATCTTCAGGCCTCCCAGAGAAGACAGTGAACTCTGGTGCCTTGGGAGATGGAGGCAAAGGCCTCTAGTCTGTAGCTTTTAAAAACTAAAGTAATAAATATTTTAGCTTCCCAAATATAGGTGTGAAAGAGCAAAAGCAACCAAAGCACTGGGGTGCCTTCGTAAATACTGGTCTATTTTAATCACACAGGTCAGTCCACAACATTTGACTGATAGCTCTTTCAACCCCTAAGAAAGGAGAGAACCTCAAAAAGATCTGGTTTACAAATCTGATTTGCAGTTTAGAATCTAAACTGGTGAGATGTAGCAGCCAGGATCATCTTACATTATTGTAAAGTTATCTAGAGGGCTAGAGCTGTTGGCCAGGCTGCAAAAAAGCCAGTAATGTAGCAAGTAACACAGAAAACAGGAAATTTCCCCATTGAGAATATGGATTTCGTGCTGTCAGTATGCAGAGCTGGATTCAACTCAAGAACTGCTGCAGTCATATTGGCTTTGCTTCCAAACATTGCAACTTCAGAAGTTTCTTTCCAACAGTCTAGCAGATGTCATGACTAACACCTTCAGATAAATTAAATCTCCCACGATGGTCTCCAGGGGTGCAAATACCAGTCATATGGTCAGCTGGGTACACCTGAGCCATCTGAGATGAGCTCCAGAGGAGACCCATGCAGGGTGGACTTTTCCCACTGGTGAATTCCTAATGTTTCCCAGCAGGCAGAAACTCCCTGTGCTGGTTTTCTTTTCAAGCCTCCACTACTAAAACCAAGGCTTAGATGAATCTGTGGAGTTCTGAAAGTGGATTCTCTTGCCCTCTTTGACCTTTCAGATTAGGCAAAGCTGCTGGAAATCAGTTCCATACCCAGCATGTACTGAAAAGTCCACAAGAGTAACAAAGAATGGAAGAAGGCACCAGCACAAGGGCCAGGGGAGCCAGCAGGAGTCGAGCCCTTCCCTTCCAATCAAGTTTCATCACTGCCAATGCAACTGTTTTCCTCCCTCCTAAAAACTCACCTGGCTGTCAGTGCCGCAGTTGTGGCTACAGGTGCACACACAGCCCAGGAAAAACGTAAATCCCTCCTTTGTCTTGTCCCTCTCCCTTATTAAGGTTACCAAGCATAATGTGTTGCCTGGTATCAGCTTGCGCCAAGGACACACAGAGTCAACAGCAAACCCCAGATAAGATGCATTAGCTCAAGCCTTGGTGAAGGAGGGTTAAACTAATCCATTTAACCTTGCATTTGCACTAGGTAAAGAGCACGTGTGCAAGTAATTGTTTCACCTCACCTTCCACAGGTTAAGCTGTGGCAACACATCTGCTTAGTCTAAGCTGCTCATTTCCATTTCTGGGTGCATGGTGTTAGAACAACAGTGCTGAGACTCTTCTAAATTCAAATTCAGCATTGCAGCATGAGAGGGAGGTCAAAACAAGGACTAAAAAATCAGCCAGGCCCACAAGGACAGTGCACTCTCAAGCAATGCTCCTTTGGGATAAAGTATGACAGAACTTTTTCCAGCAATTCATTTTTCAATGCCATATGTAATCAGATAATGAACTTAAGTCATAAGCATCCTCCAGTGAAATGACATCTACATTAGTACCTTCCTTCTGACACATTGGAAATTGAACATAAGCTGGCAGGAATTCAGATAAACAGCTCCACAGAAGATACTCCCAGATTTGCAGCTGATGATCTCCAAGTCTGCTGTATAAGCAAGAAGTCTCCACCTGTTCATGCATAAACAAGATTAAAAAAACCCAAACAGATGGTGACCTAATCCCCAACTCCATCACCACTGACGTTAGGCAAAATGAGGAACACGCCTAGCTAAAACCTTTGCTTATACTGGAAAAAACCTCCAAAACTGGGTGTCTGTAAGGACAAAGTATTGCCATTCCAGAGTACTGCACTAATGTGGTGATTTCAATCTATAAAGGGAGATAGCTGACTTTAAATACTGATCACAGGCACAGGGTATTCAAAAGGATCAAGCAACAACTGAGCATGCAGAAGTGGAAAACTCATGCCTCAAACAATCCAACCTGAGGAACAGAGGAGAAAATAGCTGTCCACCTCCCACCACTTTAGGATCACTTGAAGTGGCCACCCCCATGTTCCACTATCAACTAGCATTAAAATATAGAAAAACAGCCAAAATTGCTGCCGCTATTTCAGCAGGTTTAAAAACATGCCTTATGGCAAGGATGTTTCTTAAAAGGGAAGCAGAAGCTTGTCCCTGCTCTCCTGTTCCCCTTCCCTCAGCTCCTGCTGAAGGGCACAGTGTCTCTACAGCAAACAGAAGTCCTACACCAGCCAAAGGAAACCCTTCATATTGGGGACTGGGGAGGAGGGCCAGACACCCTCTCAAGTTCTACAGAGGCAACAAAAAGGAATAATTGCTCCTGTATGATTATAGCATAGTAGCAGTGAATTTTACTGCTAATAATGGAGTTCCTGGGATGTAGGAGCCTCTGGGAAGGTCCCAGAGCAAGGAGAAGGACATCACTGGCTCAAACCTGAATCATAACTATTTCCTTCACAGATCTGAAAATTAACCTACTGTAAGCATGAAACTCTGCCCTCCTAAATAATTTTACTCCCTTTCTATTCTATGGGACAATTTATAAACAGAATCTGCAGTAGAAAATACTGAAATGAAAGTTTCCTCTTCAGGAACACACTCCACCACTTCGTATTGCTCTTCTGCCTGAAAGAAGGAAAAAACCCACACAACAACCTCAAGACTCTTCCAGACTGATAAAAATGTACTCAGTTCAGATTTTTTTCTTACTAATGAATAAAACTGAGGGAAAAAAAAACAAACAAACATATGGTATTAATTAAAACCCAACATTTTAGTCAATTTTTAGGAAATCTAAAATCCAAGAAGATGGATCTACACCATTCTTATGACGTTCCTATTAGGAAATAGACAGTAGGTTTTCCCCAAGCTGCAGAAGGTGGGTCCAAGTCTGTCCTTTAAGATGCTCTAAGCAGGTAGCTGCGTCACAGGTACACACACACTCCAGACACACTCAAAGATAACACAAAAGGGGCACAATAACTGAACCATTCAAGCAGCTGCTCACAAGACAGCTTTGGTAAAAATCAGGCAGGAGTTCAAACCAGCCCATCCCCAGCTCACTTGGCCTGAACAGACTGGAGAGCACAGCCCAGACAGCAGAGCCAGCTGTAATGCCTGCAGCAGCTGGAGGAGAGCTCACATAATGACATTCCCAGTGCCTAATGCATATGGAAAGAATCAGGTTCCTTGTAAAAAGCACAGGTTCACCTTCCCTCTTTTGGCACCACACTGATGGCCAGGAAGTCTTTTCAGAGTGGTTGATTGTTCCAGACCCAAGGGCCTGGTGTTAGAAACATCCAGACACAAGTATTGTCTCAGTGGTACGGGACCTCCATACCTTTAATCTGATGGGCCTAAATGTCTGACCTTCCAAAAAGTAAGTGCTTCCTGTCAAATGGTCTGAGAGTTTAAAACCAGCTTTTATATAGGGTTTAAAATAGGTGTTACTGTTCAAATGTCTAGTAAGTCAGTGTAATTTCATTTATAGTAACACAAATCTGAAGTAATAGTTTGACCAAATTTATTATTTTCCTGACTGTATTAATTTTACAAAGTTCTTATTTAAGCAACCACATTTAACTAGCATAACAAATTTTGCCTAACAGGGCAAAAACATACCATTATCAAGATATTTTAAAGCATGTTGTTTTCAATAAGAGTTTAATTGGTACTTATATTTCAGAGTTTGCATGTTCATAGGAAGCTTACAGACATCTGGATTCCAGTTCAGGATTTATTTGCATACAAAAATATATTATAGTGGACAAAAGCATTAAAGTTCTCACCTATATAAAATTACAAATATATTTGCATAAAAGCAACTTTAAATTAAAATCAAGCTATATTTTAAAGCAAAATACAGCTCTAACTTTTAAGTTATTCCATCTGCTGCAAAGTAAAAAAAAAAAACAAAAAACCCAAACCCCAAAACCAATGTTGCCAGTTAAATACTTGTAGGAGTTCACAAAGGTTATGTTCAGAGGGTATCTTGGGGAGCGAAGTTATCAGACAAGGGCAGCAGTTCTCACTGATTGATGCAATTTATCCTTCAGAGGACATTCATATGCAAGCACAATGCTGAAAATTCATTTCACATACCTGAAAATACAGAACAAGAAAGATCACTAAGCTCTCTATTAAATAAGATTGCATGTTGTTGACATATCAGACACTTGCCTAAGCCCAGCTTGCTAGACTGCCTGACAAGCCAAATTATGTCTTTTCATAAGTTCACCTGAAAGCTGAAATGCTGGTGTGCAAAAAATACAAGGCAAGTACTGTTCTAACAAGTGCATTAGGACTGAAAAAGTACCTGAACAAAGTTCTGTGTAACCTCAAGCATATACATACAACTCCTCAAAAATATGATGATAAATACCAGATGGAAGTTGGACTTCTTCCTCACTGTACAGTGATACTGTACAAATGGACTTCTGCCAAGATCACTGGAGATTTTTCTACTTGAGATTAAAAAATAACCACACCAAAAAAAAGAGAGCGCAAAACCACTATAGCAGGTGGCAGTTCCTGCCTTCACCTTTGATGTACTTGGCAAGCGAAAAATAAAATCTACATATTATAGGCAGCCCCTTTAGAGCTGCAACATGGCTGTGCAAGATATAGCAATGCAAATATTTGCTGGTTTGGGCTGTCATTGTCCTACAGAAACCTTCAAAAACTTGGATTTTTTTCAGAAGAGTGGTCAATTAAATTTCAGTGGTAAAGACAGAGTTAGGTCAAGCTCACTTCCATGACAGAAGACAGGAAACTAAAAAATGTATTTTAAGCATGAGAAGTGAAACCAGGAATAAGCTACACGTAAGACAGCAGGGAAGCAGGAAGCTCATAAGGGCAGCTGTCTTGAATTGAGTCCATATCTTCAAGAAATACAGAGAAGGGAAAACATCTAATGAGTACACAAAACTCTGAGTTCATCGTTTGAGAGGGCTTTGTTTATGCTGTTATTAAGGTCTAGTCCTACAATTTCTCGGTTTGGGCTCTATAGCCTAGTTCCACATAAAAACAACTCCAACCTGAAACACAAAAGAAATGTTATTATGTCCACAACAGAAGAGGAAGAAGCAAAAAGAACAGGCAGAGTACATGGTTGACAATAGGTGGCCAGTTTTTTGGTTGTTTTTCTTTAAAAATCATAATGAAGAACTCATTAATGTAGCTGAAAGATAATTTCTAGACAGTGCCAGAAACAGTGATCCAAGTTCCATTCCTGGTAAAAACATGCACAAACAGGATTTTGACATTTAGGTTAAGTCAATAGATATAGATTAATTCTTTCTTGATGCTTTCAAAAAGCAAAGTCTAGAACAAAAAGGTTTTATCCTCACCAAAGGATACTCCTCCAGTTACTTAGCTTTATAATGAAGAAATAGATCACCAGTTTTTAAACCGAGTTTTGAGTATTTAAGAAACTGATGTTTATTTATCCATCCACTGTAAAGGAGGAGTGAATTGCAGCTGACTCAGAGATGGGACCAGGGGTTCGTTGAGTTCAGCCTTTGTCACACAGGATAAACTCCATGCCTTGAACATTCAGGCAAAGTCTGAATTGAGTCTGTTTTACCTTTTTATCTAGCTAATGATCCACAGGACTAGCAAACTAAAAGGAAGCCACATTATATAAGCTATTTCTATTTCCCCTTCCTTCTCTCCCTATACATTGGCTTTCAACACTCTCTGTAACAAGTTCTAAGTGAGATGCAACCAATTAATAAAAATCCACTTACTTGCTAGTGTTCTGTCAAGATCAGCAATGAAGTCCTCCAGCTCTTTTGTGTCTCCAAGCTTTGCTGCAAAACAAGGGTAAATACTGATTAGACAGGACATGCTTCTCTGGCTAGAAAAAACACTAGAAACACACGAGCCTCCAAATAATTTTCAGGGGTTGCAAATATGCTGTGGATTATTGTCAGCAAAGTTCAACAGATTTGCTGCAATGTCCAAAAGCACTTAGAGAACATGGGAGACTGAATTGAAATTCTAGCTTTCGTAGTTTTCTACTTGACAGAAGCAACACAAAGCGATAATTTATGTAGTGTTCTTTAAAAAAAGGGGTTGCAGTGAAGAATAAAAGATACATATCAACTAATCCATGTCTTTGCTACTGTGGCCATGTTTCTTTCCTCTCTTCAGATGCTGCATGCAAGGCCCTATCCAATCCCTATGAGCTCCCAGCCCTACTCAAATTCAGCCTTTTAAAATCATATCAACATCACAGCTTTGCTGTTCTGCCAGTTTTTTTCATCTTGGTTCATAGACTATAAATGTGGAACTAAACAGCCATTAAATTTCCCACTCCTGGCAACACCACTGGTTCCATTCAATCTAGTTTTACAGCAAGTTGCTTCCTTATCTCATGCTGGTGGTCTTTTCCAAGAGAGTTCCAACTCTTTCTGTCTTCTCATCAGGAAGAGCATATTGTCCTTTAGTGTAATTCTTCACCATATATTTCCTGTCAGTTTAGCTGAGCTCTTGATTTGGTTCTTCACAGAAACTGTTACTCATTATTTCCCCTTAATATCCCACTAATTGAAAATAAAGCATTCAACTTGTTTTTTTGTGACTGGTCACTGTGGAAAACATATGAAAGCATGAAAGGCTATTGATCATGCACCATGTAGTACAAATTATGAGTGTTCACTTATTGATATGTCTGCTCCAGAGTTAATCCAAGTTCACCTGAATGAAACATTGTCCTGGGAAGTCAGATCAGCTGCAAGACAGAAGCCTCTTTGAAACAGCATATCTTCATCAAAGGAGGAAGAAATTGCTAATATATGGCTTGTATAAGCACTGTGTAAGGTCTGCATGGAACTGAGCAATTGTATTAACTTAAATGGCAGCATATGGCTTCAGAGGAGACCCTCTACTCCTGCTTCCATGCTAAGCATTTTTATAGAGAAATGGCACACTTAAGACACTTAGTTGCTTCAGTGTTTAGCAGAAGTTAGCTCAGTGTTTCAAAACAAAAAGACTTGCCAGGCCACCTGCAAAGTGCAGATATAGAATGGTATTGCCATTTATAATCAAGACAGCAATACTTGGATTTGTAGGGTTCGCAACAGTAATCCCTAGTTTTGTTGTCATTTAAAAAGAAAAACAAACCCAAAACCCCAAACAACAACAACAACCAAAAAAAAAAAAAAAAAAAACCAAGAAAAAACCAAAAATGTCCATCCAAGCATGTGAATTCTGGCTCCCAGCAAGAAGCTCATATAATTAAGGATTAGGAAGAAATGCCAGCTAAAATTAAAATACCTTTACAAGGAGTTACTGAAGGGGATGGCAAGCTTGGAGTAGATGCACTTGAAGAGTTGAGCTTTTCATCACTGAGACTGAAACTATTTCTGTAGAGGGAATCTGCACCTGTAAAAAAGCAACATTAAAAAGTAAATTTGACACCTCTGAAGTCTGCAATATAATATAAACCCAAAATGCAGCCTTTCCTATACAGACTTCAAAGTATGTAGAACTCAAATTTAAAGTCTTCAAAACCAGAGAAGTGAATAAATAAACCCTTTATTGTGTGAAGGCTGCTGCTCCCACTCCTACTGTTAAAAAGAAAGCAGGAATAGGCTCAATCCTCACCCTCAGCAAGAAAAGCTTTCCCTGAAGTCAGCACTGTTTGAAAAATTAGACAGAAATTACAATTATCCCACATCAGCAAAATTAGATCTGGTAGGACCTGCGCAATTCATGATATTCTGGGAAATTCTGTTACCTAAATTTTTCAACAGTTACCAAAAAACCCTGACTAGAGAGCTGCAGGACAAGGACAACCCCTCAGAATAAAGAGTATATTTAGTCCTGTCCTTTATCCCCAAAGCAAGTGTACCTGTTTCTCCATACATTACTCTGCTGCTTTAAGTATGACACTTTAAATTCTTTTATTCTGTGATTCTCTGGCGTTCACGAAGCAGTACACTGATACACAAAATACCCTGCAATCTTATTTTAGGTGATCTTTCAAAGAAGGCCTTATATGTCCTGGAAAGGAACAGAAAAGACCCCAGTACCATTTTGATGTTCTTGTATTTTAGAGAAGGCCTTAAGCTTGAAAAGCATCAAAAAGTATCTGTAAGTACAGGGACACCTCAAGTATTAGTCCTGCCTCCACTGGAAGGAGGCATTGTCATCCTGCTAGAGACTCTAAAACTGCTGGTCCTGCAGCTTCAAGCCAGTGACCTGAAAATTGTAGTTCTACAAAAAGACACCTTTGTGATACAAATGTGTCCATGGACTCTGTTTACTTGGCACATTGCCTAGGACAGCAATATATGTCTTAACACATGGGGTGGTGACTACCACTGCTTGCACTGAGGCCAGCAGTTCTGCTCCCTGCAGCACACACAGCACTTGTCCCTGGAGCCACAGCCTGGAGGTGTTACACTGCAGCACCAAGCCCAGTGCAGAGAGAATTGCCACACTTCCTTGGATGCCTGCCCCATTTGCTGTGCCAGGAGAGGACTGCTTTAGCTAAATTAAGGGTGTCTACATGAATTGGCAAAAAGGGGCAGGCCCACAGCTTGCCTTGCCAAGATCTGCACATCTCCACCTCCACTGAGTGTCTGGATGTCTCCAGACAGCATGCACTGAGAACATCCTCTGGCAGACCCGTGCCTCAAGTTCAGCTCTCTTTGGGAAGAAGAGTGTATGTCCCCACCCACCTCCTCTAGCCTGCTGTCCCTTCCAGCACAAACGCACCTTCCACAGGAGCACACAGGCACAGTGACAAGGCAGACCAGACGACTGCACCTACAAAGCCTCTCAGATCTTACCTCAGCCATAAAAGCTGATTACTTTGTTCTGTGCTGGTTTCCAAGCTCACCTCTGTTACAATATACACTGAAAAGGCTTGCAGTAAAAGCTTCAGACTGGGATACTTTCCTCTTTCCCATGAATTTTGGCCCACCACTGGGCTGTATTTTCAGCTTCCTTTGCCATCATCTTGGATCCTGTTCTGGCAAACACACACACACACGACCCACAGTACCACATAAATGTGAGCGATGACGAGACTGACATCCGTCACCTGGGGCCATTTCACCTGGTCAGTCACCACTTGCTATTTCTTGTTTACAGACATGGGTATAGAGTTTGATGGCTTCTTCAAAGAACCCTCTAATTGGAATTTCTTTATCCCCACTCTTAAGAAGTTCTGTTCTTTCTAAACTTCAGCAGATCAAAACCAAGCTACCTGAAACTTCAACTATAAGGATTTCATTAATACAATGCAGAAATTAGATAATTTTAGATCGAAAAATGGGGAAAAAAGATAAGCCATTTTAAAAGCAGCTCCTAAAAACATAAAAAAAATAACCTAAGGTAGTGCTCTGCAATGATGTGTGTCACCAGTGCTGCACTACACCACATGAACCCCGTATATTAATTGATACTTTCTCTCCATTAAAGGTATGGCAAATTTCCTCTGAAATCAGTTTACAGAACAATTGCCTACTAAGGTCACATTCTTTCAGCCAAGATGCAAACCCCAGTGACTAAGAAGCACAGAATGGAAAATTCTAGCTGTTCAGGACAAAACCCCTACCATCATAAAAACCCAAGTAACTTGTAATAGCTGACACAAACAGTGCTGTAGCCAAGACTGTAATTCACTGAAACACTGACAGAACAGGCCAAAGATAAAACACTTTTCAGGCTATTTATTTGAATAGGGAAGAACAAGAATTTCCAAATCAATTCATATTTTAAAGATTTTACAGCTTTTTTAATTAATAAAAAATACAGATAACCATGGTTATAAATCTGAATGTGAACTCTCTGATACTAACATCCAGACACCAAATGTAGCAAGGCTGGTTTGACATCAGAAAATGTAATTTCATACTGGCTTCCACAAACACGATGGTGGGAAATATTTACAACTGGACAAAAATAAAATATGATAACACTGTTACTTTAAATCTCTGAATGTTTTTCTTCCAGTTTCAAAAGGTGAAATATTTTCACATAACAATGTTATCTTCTGATGGGCTTTAATAGTTTCAGGAAAATATCCACATTTATCTTTCTCAAAGCAAAATATACTTTAGCTATGGACTGTGGCTTATTCATGCCACCAAGCATCATAAATTCTAGTGATGTAAGAAGGAATGCATTGACTCCACCAGCAAGGTCACTATACCTGCTGAAAACAACGTACTGTTAAAAAATACTTATGACATGCAGCACAGAAAAATACCCTCTTTGGCAAAGTGTGGCTGTAGAGCAGAAAGCTCTGGGAAAAGGACATTTCAGTCTTTGCTCTGTACCAGCTGCCCAAGCCAAGATTTGCTCATTCACCTCCAATAATGACCCTTGGAAGAGTTCCACTGTCAGACAAATACAACATCCTCTGCAACCCAATAACCAGGGGCTGATGCCAGGGATCTCATTGCTGCTGTCCTTCCTCATCCAGCTCCTTCTCTCCCACCACAAGTTTTTAATTCATTATCTGTTTGTCACTTTGTACATTGATTCTAGTCTCAGTGCTTGTATGTAGACTATACCACTTCAGCTATTTAAAAAATAATAAATTGTCTCTCCAAAAGTAAAAAAAAAACCTTAAAATCTGAGAGTTTTTTCAGTGAATTGACTGGCGTCAGTCAAGCTACACTACAAAATTAGGGGGTAGGAATAAACATGGGTGTATTTTACTTTGGCAAAGTAATCTGTAGTTAGCATAACTTTACTGTTCCAGTATATGGTTAAACCACAAAATAAACCATGGCAACACCATGTAAATATAGAAATGTCCCCAAGAAATGAGCAATTGAAAAGCTCTCAGCACTAATGGACTGAAGGAGGAAAGCCTCAAACTTCTCATTTCAAAACAGATAATGGAAAAATTCAACTGTGTCACTTCTTTAGTACCATGCTGTTTCTAGAACCATGGCTCAAGATACAATTTTGAAGAGCACTGGAGTTGGTAACATTTTTACTGAGGTTTTCAGTGGGGAAAGTTTTAGGGGGAAAAGTTAAAGCACGTTCGTAAAGCTTTCAGAGAAAAGCTTCGCAAGTCCACTCAAGTGTCTACAAGTAATGAATTCATTATAAAACAGTAACTCAGCACTTAATGAGCAGACCACACAAATAATTCCTAACAGAACATAGCCTACTTGCTAAAAAAAAATCTGGAAATTGTAATGTCACCAGTAGAAGTGAGAAACAAAAAGCCTGTTTCAAAATGCATATGTTTCAGCCCCCCAAGGACAGTGTTTATTTTTATCATCATCAAGTTACACTTGGCTGCATTGTTTATTTTTGTGGGGATTTTGCCTAGCTAACAAACATCTGTTCCAATGACCAAAAAATGACACCTTTTCTCTATTGACACACCTAAGCATCACTACTTAATGGATTTAAAATCACATAGCTACACGAAAGTGATCTAGGAAGCCTAAAACCCAGATGCACAAGCGTGTTTTCTCATTATATACAAAGCTACCTTCCCACTCCCCACCATGCTTACCAGCTATGAGGCAGTTTCCAACTCCAGCCTTCCCTTTACTAATCTTCCTTTCTAATGAGTAAGAGCAATAGGTTTGCTGAAGTGACAAGAACAGGAAATCTTATGAAAATTGCATTTCTCAGCACACTGAAACACCTGTAGAGAAGGCTACACACCTGAAACTTCCAATTTTTCTTCCCCTTGAACATCAGCAATGTAGTAAAAATTTATTTCTCAGATCATTTAAAAAATGGCACTTTCTCCAGAAGATAAAGTCTTCACTTTTTTCATTATAAGCATTTTATTGTCCTCTTGTTTGAGACAAGCCATAGGAAGTTCACAGGCACAATCCACCTCCTTTTCATGCTACAAGACTGACGTTTGTGGCAGAGACCAAAGGCTCATCTGCTTCACATCCTGTCTCTCACACCAGCTCACAGCAGATGCCTGCAGAGGAGCTTCAGGGTGGTGCAGCCACACACTGATACTTACAGGATGAGCTCTACCAAGTTCTCCCAATGCACATACCAGTCTCCTTCCTGAGACAGCAGTGGCATCAGCCCAAGCAGTCCTCAATGGCCCCCGCTGGGATTTTATCAAGTTATTTTTGAGGATGTGAACTTCTAATATCAATAATACCTTAATATTTAACTGCTCATGAAGGAAATAATGCCTCATTTCTTTGAGACATGCTAATTTAATTTGACTTCCTCATACTGGTGGCATAGCAGTCACTTTCCTAATATCACTTAGGATTCCCCGGAAGACTGTCTTGTCCCCACCCAAAACATCTCTTTTTTGCCTGACAGTCCCAGGATATTTAAGCATTTGGGAAATATTTTACATCTTCAGTCATTTTTGTTGCCTTTTTCTTAGCCTTCACATTAGTCACATATTACCTGACTGACAATGTAAACAGGCTTTTCAGGGTGTGTGCTGCAGTACTATCAGTGGCTGATGCTTCATCTCTGGATGGCCCAGGCATCAGCATGAGCATGTGGAGACACCCACATCTATGTAAGCACAAGTGCTGCCACTACACCAAGCATTATATGTTAAAAGTCCCTGCTCAACCCCCCTGCACCTACTTGATTTTAAAATAATAAAATTAGGAGTTCTAGATGCACTCAGGATTTCTTGTATTTTAAAGCCATGAGGCATTACTCAGAAACCATTTACTTACCCCTAAAAAACAACTCCAAAGAAACTCTGCTGGCTGTATGAGAACAAGAATTTAATTGATTAAATTATTTTGCAATGCTTTTAACAGAGAGAAAGGAAGCTGAACCTGTCTCAAGAAAACATGGAGCTACAAGTGTCAAACATTTCTGAGAGAATGACAACAGATTCTAACGTAGCTTTTCAATGTTATTGTAACTTTGGCCCAAGAAACACTAAAGCACTTCCCTTCTCAACCTCTCATAAAGTCTAACTTCCCATTCATTATCCTTAGTCTAAACTTGGAAGGCTGTGCTGACACTGCCATAAACTGTGCTGGCACTATGCACTGACTGGGTATGCATTTCACACGGGCCAGCCTCTTCTTTGCAAGCTTATTCTGACACAAGAAGACAATGCTATCTGTAAGTTCATTAATACAACTGCAGCTACACGAGTGGCTTCTGCCAGCACAGCACTCTCTAGCACAAATCCTCCTTTATCACAGCCAAGATATGCTGTGAATAGCAAAGAGTTATAAAGTATTCCTCAGCTTAGAAGCTCGATTAATAACCTAAAGAACAAAGCTGCTGGGCTCCAATTTGTTTGTATACATCAACTTGAAATATAACTGGTACTCACTCACAGTCCAGAAGCTCTGGAATGCTGGAGTAACTCAGCAATTGCATCATGATTTCCAGCATCATGATTTCCAGTAACTCAGCAATTGCATCATGATTCCAGCACTGACCCACTCAGCTGTGGTGGTGCATGTAATACTCCTGGGCCGAGATCATCACACATCTACACTCAGAGCCTCCCTGTTACAGCAAAGTCGAGAGCCCATTGTGCTACATACAGGGCTTAGCCACAGCCAAGCCAGGCCTTGTCTAAAGATCATTTAGTCAAATGACAGGACAAGACGTGGAAGAACAAAGTACTATTGCACCCATTTTTATAAAGAGTCTTCAAAATCTTACTTTTCCTCAAGAGTCAGAAATATGTAATATAAGAATTTAAGGTAGTATTTTTGGAGCTAGCTCCCTTGGGAGATTTTAAGGATAACAGAATATTTTCAGGATTAACTGCATTGACAGAGATATTCAGTAAACTTTTCTATTAAATTAAATGGGCTCATGCCCATGGCAGATACCCCAGGAGAAGAAAGGCTTCCCTTCCCCTACTAAACAATATTGTTCAAGTACGACCACTTGACATCTGCTAGCAGTTCCTCATGAAACTGAATTTAAGGCTCATTTAGGGGCACTGCAACAAGCAGTTGCAATAGTTTAAAATGTTTCCTTCCCTTACAGTTCCATCTCTGAGTGGAAAGATATCCTGCAGGAGTGGCCAAAAGATACATATCATCAGCCACACCACAACAGTTAGGAGGATTCGATCAAACAACAAACAACAGATAGCACTAAAACACAATAGTCTGAACTGTTCTATACACACATGATAAAGTGTACTTGAAATAGTCTTGGCACTGGATAACAAGATTTTGCAGAGATGTAAAGAATCTTCATTAACAAGATGATCATTCAAAGTACCTGCAAATAATATGTTTTTTAAAGATTCATGTTATCAGAACTTATTCTTTCAGCCCAGTTACCCCTTGATTCTGCAGTGGCATTTTAACCTAACCCTTATCACAGTAAGAGCAGTAAGGTCATGAATTCAGCACTAACAGCAAATTCCAGAAATCAAAGGGAAAATAAACTAAATAAATACTTGAGTTTGAACTGAAAGAACCTGGGTAAGTAGGCAACTCCCTGCATTTATTCTTAAAATAGATGTAGGGAGTGTAACTGGATTACATCAGACACTAGAGCCTGTTTTATAAAAGGAGCTCTTCATAAATCCACAATTCCTCTCCAGTCCTACCATAACTTCAAAATAAAAAAATTACTGCATTGAATGACTTCTTTAGGAAGAAGTGTTTTACCAGGCCATTCCAGAGCCATGAGCAGAGCTGGCTGGTTTTGTTTCTTTTCCCTTAAACATATCCTCATAAACTCTGGTGCACCCTCCTGTCCCTTACATGCTGGTGCCCAGAAGGCAGTGACATCGGCTCCTCCAGAGCCATCTTTCACATGATGCATCACCTAGGGAGCAACTCAGGCATGGGACAGGGTTTGAAAACTTGACAAGTTCCTCATACATCTTTGAGGACTTAATATAGAGCCATCAAACCCTGTCTATCCTATTACTCCCACTACTGTCTTCAGCCTAAATCCATGTGAATTTGCCATACATATTTTTATATTCTAGATTTTCCTGAAGATCTGATCGTCCCATTTACATGAGCATGCTGTTTTCTCACCAAGCCTTCTGCCCTGCCAGAGAACACTGCCATCTTCCTCCAAAGATCCTTTCTGTCAATTCTAACGGAGCAATTTTTAGCAGTTTTCAAGATTTAAGTTTTTTGAACCACAGCAGATAGCTATGTGTAGTTACTTAGCATTCTCCATACAAGAAGAATAAGTTCTAGATACTGGGTTGGGATTTTTTTGATTTTCTCAACAGTAGATTATTTCACTCTGTCATTACAAATGTCTCAATTGTGAAACACAATAAGTGTATGTGAGAGGTTAACCTATCACAACTATGAAGACTGCACAAGAAATAGTAACACTAAGGCTGCCAGTCTGACTTGGTAAAGGTGGATTTCACCATATACACTCCCTCAGCAAGACAAAAGAAGATTGTTCAGTCTAAATTTGGCACAGAGTTCAAAATCCTCCTTGGAGGTAGAGATTCTTAGAAAGAGTTCTACACTCACTGCATTATGAAACAGAAAAATAGCATCTTGATCCATGTACTTCCAAAGAAAAAAACCCAAAGGCAGTGCTAGGCAAGGTATTCAAGTTCAGGGCAGATAAAACAATACCTGCCAACAAAATGAATTACATCCCTGATGATGAAATAAAGGGCTCTGATAATCTGGAGTCTCTATGCTCTCATAGCTCAAGTACTAGGGAGATAGCATTAGTGTTTAAGCACTAAATCAACAGAATGGCACCTCGAGTCCCTGAACTGATAAAAAGGCAGAACAGAAATTAGAGGAGCAGTCTTATTATAAATAGCTGCAAAACATGTAGGCTTCATCAAACTTCCCATATAGTTAGGAACTTAACAAAAAAAACAAAAACAAACAAACAAAAAAAAAACCTACAAAAAAAACCAAAACAAAATGCAAACAAAATCCCCCAAACAAACAAAAAACCAAACGCAAAACTCAAACCAACAAAACTGGTTATATTTTGCATTTAGCAAGACTTACTTCTGAGAAAGTAACCTACTGCTCTCAAAGGAAACAGCAGTTTCCAGCTTCACTATCTGGAAGAGGAAAGATGTTTTCTCTCCCTGATTGGTAAAGCCAGTAAGAGGGGTTGAACTTTTTTCCAAAGTTAACTAGCAAAAATTTAGTTCCAATTCTACATTTTCCTGCTCCAAGTAGCTTTCTACCCTTCCTGTTCCATGTTCTGCACACACCATTCACATACATCTAGTGTACTTGGGCACAAGGTAGCTTAAAATCAGCACCTCTGAAACAGTGGTAAGTAACACTGCCATCCATCCAGATTGATAGATGGACGGACGGATGGATGGATGACCATTCTTACAACGGGGAACCTGGCTGAGTTTCCACCTGCTGTGGAAAGCACATTTTGGTTCGCTCGCTCTGCCCAGATGATTCTGGTTACCGAAACACAGCGGACAGTCCCTGTGAAGACGGTCCCCCTAAGAGTCATCGTTCTCTGCAGATGCCAGGACGTCCTGCAGCCCGACCTTCTCCCAGAGACAGCTCTTTAGGCTCCGCTTGTCACTCGCCCCTCGTTCAACACCAGCGAGTAAAACCAGCGGGGCCAGCCCACGCGTCCCTGCACTTCCAACCCAGCACGCGAAAGACAAGGCACCGCTTTTACGGAAACAGACGGGTTCCCGTCCCGGATCCCTGCCCGCTCAAAGAGGGCGACGTGCTGGTTTAGCACCCGCTCTGGAGCGTCGCTCCCGGCCGCCCCCCGCCCCGGGGACCGGCACGGCCGGACCGACGGACACTCACTCTCGGAGTCGCTGAGGCCGCTGCCGTCGCTGACGCTGGCGCTGCTCCGCCGCTTCATGCGCGCCAGGTGCTCGCCGTAGAAGAAGCGGCGCCGGCCGGCGGGGCAGGAGAACTCGGCCAGGACCGCGTCGAACTCGCCCAGCGCCTCCGCCAGGCCCCCGCCGTCCTCCCCCGGCGCTGCTGGGCGGTGGCAGCGGCGTCAGGACCGGACCGGACCCGCCCGACCCTGACCCTGACCCCGCCCGCCCCCTCCATCCCGGCGGAGGGAAAGGGACGGAAGAGAAAGAGAGGGAAGGGAGAGAAGGAAGGGTCCCGCCCGAAGGGGTCCCGCCCGCCGCTCCCACCTTGCCCCGCCGGGCGCTGGGCTGCAGGAGACTTCATGGCGGCGGGCGGAGATGCCCCAGCGCCGCCGCCGCCTCCCGCCGCCAGTGCAAGTGCCCGACCCCGCCGCTGTCCCTCTTATAGCGCGGCGGGGCCGGGGCGGGGCGGGGCGGGGCGGGGCGGGGGCGGCCCCGGGCGGTGCAGGTGCGCCCGGCCGGCTGTCCCGGCGGCCGCAGCCCTGCCAACAACGCCACCGCCAGCGGGAAGCGCCGCCCGGCGCCGCCCGGCCGCCACCGGGAGCGCGGCTGCTTCAGGAGGATCGCGCTGCGCTAAGCCCAGCGCCGGCTGCGTGCCCGGCTGCTGCGGAGGGAGCGTACAGCGGGAGATGTATCCTGTTGTCAGAGCCGCTGTAAGGAAGGACTGCCGCGGGAACGCAGGACCGGGTCAGCCTTACCCAGCCCCATGACTGCCAGCAGGACAGGGCGCACAGCACGACGAGGAGGCAGCAGCTCGCTTGCACTGAGCCCGTGGCTTTGCATGCAACAGCAATGCTGCAGTGCTGCTCGGCCACCCCCGGGATCCCCTTCCTTCCCCGTCCCCATGGGATTGGGCTGGCATCTGCCTGTGGTTATTGCCCTGCTCCGTACATCGGTGAGCTGCGGGCACGGCCGTGGAGGCAGCTGGGCCAGTTAATCCCAGAGGATGACCCAAGGAGAAGAGCAGGTGGCAGGGGACATGCAGGGAATGCTCAGGCAAAGGGAGTCACGGCCCCAGGTGCATCAGCCAGGGTGTTCTCCAGTGGAGTGCTTCACTTGTTCTTAGGAGGAAGATTCTGGCACTTGTCCTGAAGTCAGGTAAACCTGATGTTTATACATGCCATAGCTACGGAGTGTTGCTCTTGTCTGTCTCTTGCTCGTTTTAAATGTAAGCTGTCTGAGCAGCTAAAATACCAGTTGTATTAAATATTCATTGGGGAAGACTCTGTCATGTTTACTTATGGCCAGAAATATGAAAACAGATATCAGGTGCTATTCCATGAGAATGCGTCAGGAGTTAAGATTATGTTTGTGTGTTGATGAAAATATTTAGAATTAGAGTCAGGGAGAGGTAAAAAAAATATCTCAGAAACTTTTTGACATTTTCAGACATGCTGTCATTGCTCCTGCAAGATACAAAATTAGAAAAACAATGTTCTAGACAATAAAACAGATTTGTCCACCTCTCCTTACCGGCTGATATGAAGGCATTTATTTATTTTTGCAATGAACCAAAAGAAATTCTCATGATGAAGTTCAATTGTTGTTTATTCTGTGGCTTCCTCCTCTCTGTGGTCTTCCTCTGTTTTTCTTTCTGCTAATAAAAGTGTCTACAAACAATCCTTTTTAAAGACCATAGTGACACAGAGGGAAAGCGAGGTTAAGAAGTAGGGGACAAGAAGATACAAGGGCATGACGTCAATAGCACAAGCAGGATGAAAGACAATGGATGCAAGGCAGAAGGGGGAACTGTCGAGGACGTGACTAGGCACAGCTCACAGCCCAAAAAAGACAAGGACCTGGCCCTGCTGTTGATGTCAAATCTCTTTTGCTCAATCACATATGATCAATCCTACCTGAACCACACACATCCCCACCGAGCACTGGTGCTTGGTCTATAGCACAACCTGGCTTAGGGACAAAAGGTGTTGGAGGTTAGGCTTGAATCTGTCCATTTGCTGAGGAATACAGGCAAAATAACCAAAGGCTAAAAGTCTTCCTGTGCCTTTCCTGTTGTTTCTCATAAAGATGGTCAAGCAAAGATGGTCAAGCAATCTCACAACGTTTTGGGACGAGGTCATGTCACAAAGGAGCACAAAGGGAGACGAAGCTGTAAGAGAACGCTTGCATTGCTTGGGGCCTTGCTGCCAGAAAAGGGGAATGACCTGTCTCCTTCTCTCTTCTTGTGCTCCTGGCCTAGACTTTTAAGCAGGTTTTTCTCATCTGCTGCTGAGCCAATTCAACACTTTAGAACAGCAGAAAACTAATCCAGGAAGAAAGCGAGGGATTTTCTGTTGAATTGAGTCGAATGGGTTCAGCTCAGGGAGCTAATAAAAGGAGAGTATGGATAGGTAGGGGAAAAAAACAACTGCTTCCCTCTAGTGATAGAAGAATTTATCCCTGGACTTCTCTTTATCTTTCACTCAAATTGACCATTTTCAGAATAATTTCTAGGCATGCTGAAGAAATTATTCTATAAACTTTTGTTCTTTATAGCCATGTGTTTGGGAAATCTTCTTTCCTTAAGACAACCTGGACTTAAAACTACTTAGTTGTGTTTACTGCTCCACAGACTAATCTCTTAATATTTCTTTCAGTAAGTACTCATGTTTTCTCCTAAGCAGCCATGATTCTGCTGAATGCTAAAATTCACCAAGACAGCTGGTGAATTTTAGTTTTACACATAAACCATTAGCTTATACAAGAGGAAAAAAAGATTCACTTTTATGTTTATTGGTTCTATGTCATGGACCATGTAACCATGCACATCCATAAATATTCTTGAAAGGCCTCAGCATGCTCCAGCTGATTAGGCTGCATTTTTACCACAGATGCCAACAGGAGCAAACCACATCTGGCAAAAGGAAGAAATCACTTTTAAGTGCAGTGCCTTGAAACTCTGCAGGCTGACGAGTCTGGCTGCTTATGCTTATGGGGAGAAACATCCAACACAACTCCTAATGTAAACTTCAGCTACTGAATCCCTCTCATTTTCTAGGCAGCCGTCCAAGCCGTATTTAAAGTGAATTTCTTCTTGCCCATTCGACACAGTGTCTCCAGATCCTCCTCAGCTGGTGACGCGATGTTTACAGTGGTTTCCTACTGCATTTTTAACCTCACAAACTTGTGAGCCACACAGCTATTTAAATCAACAAATCCTGCCTGGAAACATGCTTCAGGGAAAGGCTTTTAAAACAGGCATTTTGATATAGTCAAGCTGCAAGGCTCATGAAGCACTAGTTTTCTAAACAAAGCATGGAATAATTTGGGACACAACACATTGTGTTGCTACACTGAAGAGACTCCTAGAATGGGTTTTAAAAGGCATTGATGCTGCAGGTTGAATAATCTAGTTGCTTCCAAAGCATGGCCGAGACATGCCAACAGATCCATGAACAACTTCTGAGGCGTTCATATAAAACAGAAAAAAACCCAAAACAGAATGAGAAATTTATTGGAAACTGTTTACAATTCACAGTACAGGTGCAGCACCATATGCATATACACAGAAACTGCAACTGCAGAGGGGAGAATTTGCAAATCTGAAATGGCTGAGAAGTTTTTGTCTAATGAGTAATTTCTTTTCACCACTTCAAAGATCAAGAATAACCCAAAATATCAATTTTGTTGAGTAATACCATATTCCCACAGTTAAAAACAAATGTGTTGTGAAACCTACACCTGTCTTCTCATTGGTATTGATATCAGACAAAAGCCAGAGTGCCAGATCCCTGCCCATGGAAGCAGCCTGGAGTTTTGAATATTTAATTTCTATAAGTCTTTTAATATTTATTAGTATGTGAAAATAACAATTCTTTACATAAGTAACAATACCAACTTGTTAAAGTTGATAATTTAAAACCTGTGAATGACAAACAACAGTCCATCATTGCCAAACTTCTAATTGAGGGAAGCAAGGGTGCCCAAAATTAAGACAGCTGTCAAACAGAAAAACGAAAACTGCCAGAGGATGAAAAAGCACAGGTGCCAGCCAGACTGACACACAGGGAAACCCAACTCCTTGGGCTGCAGAGCAGGAATAGATCAAACATCACCAGCATAACGTGTCTCCCTGCGCAGCCTATCACAACCCTGCTCTCAGGATGCTCATTTGAAGGGAGTCAGTGGTTGACACTCCAGCCTATTTTTCCTTCATGCTGCAAGTGGAATTGCCTGTGTGAGCTAATTGCTGAACTTGTTTTGTAATGAGGAGAGCTGCCTAATTAAACCTTGTCAGAGACATGAGCCATGCATTTTACATAGGCTGCCTAATTACCATCCAAGGTGTTTTGATACTTTGGCTGCCATCTGGGCTAAATAAAAGCCTATGACCTATAGCTCAATCCACACCATCAGTGAGAAGAGCGAGTGACTTATAGCAATATATTAATCTTGAAAGATTGTCAAATAAAAAATCTTTTGCCAGAGGTCTTTCACAGGACTTTACTTCCTCTTCTCCCAGTATGTTCTGTAGACCTTGAACTGGAACCTGGAATTTTGACAGACTGATGCATTTCCCTTTGGTTTTCTCTCTGCCCTTGACTGACGTACAGTGGATGCAAACTCATGGACCTGCTCACAATCATTCACAGCTGTGGCCTTGTGAGCAAACCATGCACCTTCCTGCTGAATTCTGCCAAAACCTAAACTCACTTTCTCTGGCCCACTGTCCTTCTACATTTTCTGCTTGTCAAATTAACCTCCTGAATGTGAACACAGTATGGTCTCTGTCTCTGTCTTTCAGTAACTAGAGGCAGAATCTCTTGGGAGTTTTGAATGGATGTCTTCAAATAAGTTAATGATGCCGAAACAAATTTATGGCAGTTTGGATTTAATCACTATTGTCGTAGCTGGATTAAAAGTAATTTAAACTGATAAAGTAGATTTGTAACCTATATTGACATCACTGGCATATAGTGTTGAATGTTGAGCTTCTGTCCACAGTAAAGAGAGATGCAAAACCACTCAACATTTTGAATGTTCTGGGTCAAGGGACTTTGGCTGAGCACTGCATGGGAAAGGAAGAGAAGTTCAGGTAAGGAGAGGGATGACAGTGAGTAAATAAGACATAAAGAAGTTTGTAGTCTTTTTCCTGCAGTGCAAAGGAGCCACCAGAGAACAAGCAGGGAGAAGGGGACAAAAAGTCAAGAAAATGTAAGCAAAGGGACCACGGCAGTAAGCCAGGAGGAGAGAGCCTGGCATTTGGAGTGCTGTGTGGCAATTAGAGGTGAAGAAATTGCCTCAATTCCGGCTCTGTTTTCAGGCAAACAAGGCTGTGCACATATCCTTTGCATGAGGAGGTTGCACACAAGACTCTGCATAAGACTGAGTGGAGGAAAGGGTTTGTTCTTCCATTAAGTCCTCCCTCATCCAAAAGTGTCCAGTAGCAGTAAATATCCATTTTAAAGGGTAATTGGGGGGGGAGGGGTGGGCGGGGGGGGGGAAGGAAAAATAATACTTATAAATGTTAGATAAGACATTTATTTCCTATGTTATGTTGTGGGCTCAAGCTCAGGGCAAACCACTTTCTCTACCTCTACCCAATGTTGCCGCCACCATATCAGCACCCATATGTAAGGATCAGTGAATTCTTTACTTTTCTGCCAGTTTTGCTTCAAAACCTTTCATGACTACCACTCCATCAAGAAACTTGTACTATTTCAAATACAAATGAAAAACAGGTGTTGTTTTCCACCTAGTTTGGCTCTGAATTGTTGATAAATTGAGGAGTTAAAATTGCTGGATACTGTACTACTTAAGAAAAAAATGGCAATTTTGTGAAAGGGAGAAGGAATGTTCTCTCAATAGTGAGTAATTCCATATAAGGAAAAAAAGGGAATTTAAGGCTTGGGAAGCTTGTATTTTATGAAAAATATATGACACACAAACCACATTGGAAGAAAATTTAAAGCCTTGTGAAGCAAAACATATAAGGGAAGTCTTTTTTATTAAAACAATAAGATATCTCTCCTAATTTTTCTCCTCCATTAGTAAAATAAAAGGTAGCAAATTTTTTCTAGTAGATATATTTCACATCAGTTATTTGCTGTGACTAAAAATTATACATTTTGTATTTTTCCTATTGCATTTCACACACTTATACACACAGAGCCTGCTTGGCTCAGTCATCTGTTACTTCCTATCCAGCACTGTTTGTGGACTCTGTTTCCAGAGCCTTAAATCTTGCCAGGAAATAGATATTCTAAATAGATGCAATTAATAACTAAAACAATAATAAAAAATACTTGTGGCCAAAATACCTAGCCAAAAATATACTGATCGCATCTAAAGGTATAAAAACGTTTCTTGCCAGACAATTCAAATTAGACTTCCCTGGAAATGTTGAATACCCTCTGGGTTTTGTGGTGGTTTTTTGGTTTGTTTTTAAAAAGTACACAGGTTTCCATTTGGTTGTTTCCACTTGTCCTTGTATTATTAAACCATATTTTGAGTTTTCCATGGTGTATTGTACCAATCTCAAGGAAATTTATATAGCCACAAGAACAGGGGAAGTTAGGAAGTTAGCAGGGGGTGCTGGGTGTTGCTCCTATCCATCCCACTGAAGCAAGCTACCAAAACAGGCTGAAACAATCAAGACTTATTCTCCCTCCCATGCTCTATTGGCTGAAAGGCAGTAGGAGGCAAAGGGAGAAGCCAAGATTGCTTGTTTGCTGAAGGCATGTGGCTGCAGAGGCTAGAACACGAGAGGAGCTCTTCAGTTATTTGTGTTGCAGTAGTGGCAGTCATAGACCAGGACCCCATTGGGTCAGTCACCATACAAATGTGGAACAAAACCAGTAATCCTTGAGCTTTGGTTAGCCAGTGATTTACACCCCTTTAAGGGATGGGGATTTGCATGTTTATGGTTGGGAAATAACAATGTTTGGGTCCGTTGGAGCCTCTCCTGTTTCCAGTGCACAGGGGATTGTGTAGATGGGAAGAAAAGAATCAGTGTTACAGCCAGTGACCATGAACTGCATCCAGCCCTTTCATCTGAGTGAGGCAACTGCACTTATTTTTAGGAATAATTATTGAGCCGTGGGTATTTTCCCCATTTTTCTCAGCTTCAAATAATTTTTGTGACAAGCCATAGCAGAATCCTGTTTTCGTCAGAAATGGGAGTTAAGTAAACCATGATCTAATTCTCCTAGCCAGCGGGAGGATATATGACAGCAACTTCTTCCAGATGCCCATCTTCTATTTTCAACTCTTATTTCATAAATAACAGGCTTATGCTCTCTCCCTACTGCCCAGCCCTACTAGTTGCACATCTACATCAGAGGACTTGCATCCAAAACTAGAGCTCAGAGCATTTACACAAGAGAGAGGCAGTTTAAAAAAATGAAAGAACATGAAACACCACTGAAAAGCAGAGGCTTTGCCATTGTAGACACTTTAAAAACACAGTTTTGCACATCCAGATTTATCCTACCATGGCACCGAGAAACATTTGTATTGTGTCATTGTATCCAGGGTTGCTTGGGCCATAGGTCTTCCTGAAAGCAAATTCAAGGAGCACACATCTACTCAACACTTACACAGCAGTGTGCCACACTGGGCACTTGACACAGATGTGAGTTTCCCCTTTATTAGAGCAAGATTGCAAGCCCACAGTGAGTAAGTAGGAGACAACAGAGGAAAAGAGGTGGTTACCAGAGACAGAAGTAGTTTATGTTTTTTGGAGGATCTCTGCAGCCAATTGATACCATGGTAAGCCATGTACCTGGTCAAACCAGCATGGCCACTGCCCACTGTGGCCCTCACTCCTTAGGCCTTCCGTCCACATGGTCGATGCTCATGAGAGGGTGTCTAATAATAAAGAGCCAAATGCAGCGACAACTTTCTTCTGCTCAGTTATTTGCTGCTGCCAGTTCCACAGTGCCCCTGCCCCACAGCCTGGCTTTTCTGAGATGGGCAGGATTGTGAGAGGTTACCTGTGAAATATGGTAGGGAGAGCCATGCATGGTCATAAGAAACCCAGAAGGATCACAATTTCTTCTAGAAAAAACATACTTCCTAAGATGGAAGTGACTGAGAGGAATTTGTAACTTCTTTGAATGGAAGGTCATGTACAAAATAGCCTGACACACACCTATGTGTGGACTGCTCATCAAATCCTTGATTAGTCTTTGCTGTCTTTTCATTGTCGGTCCATCTGTAATTAGTAGGCAAGCAACCCACATTTTGCCAGGTAAGGTTTGTAATAAGCTGTTGACTTTAATCTGTTCACAGAAGCAAACAGGAAGTGCCAGAGCCTGAAGTGGAGAGAGAGACTGAAGAAATACACTGGGGAGAACATAAAAAAGCTTTTAGCAACATATTGTCAGATAAGCTAAGGAAATCACATCAGTATACATCTTTCAGCACAACTGGTTATAGTCTAGGTGGCACTTCAGTAGCAAAAAGAAAATCAGCCTTGCAGATCTCAGTACTGTAATAACTATTTTTAGATGTCAGCATCCTGAGGTGCCTATAGCTTTACACTGGATATAGGGAGGCCCCTATATACAACAGAGCTCTCCAGCCTTCTGATTTTTTATTAATTCATTGCCTATTAAACCAGAAAGACTTCAGTGAAGGTGTAAGCTCCCAAAGAGAAGACGGACTACACCTATTGATATCACTACAGGGCTGTTGGTTTTCATTACCCATCCCCTGGAGAATCACCTTATGGGTCCCTCAGCGCTCACAAATGACACAGCTGAGGGTCGTGGTCCTGAGCAGTGCAGGAACAGCAAGGGACCACTGACATTCCTATACCACTTTGGGGATGGATATTCTGCAATGCCTGAGCTAATCATCAGTGCACAGCTCACCACCTGGAGTAACCCTCCAACACCTGAGCAAACAAATCATGCTCTCTCTTACGGATCCCAAAAAAAATCTATTAATGGCAAATCTAACGGCTTCATCCCAGTGGTCTGAATTTCCCTGGATAGGTATTTAGACATACAGGGAATGTGTTACTAATAGAAAAGCTCCTCCAACTTCAGGAACCCTGAGAGATAATTTTAAATACAATCAAATGCATGGATTAGCTAACATTTGATTAAATGTCTCCAGCAACAGTTAACAGACTCCTTTGGTGCTTGAAGCCTTTTGTGGATTCCTGGATGTCTCTTGCACTACTGTTTACAGAGCCCAGCCTCAGGCACATATGGTTTGCTTGAGTTTACAGATAGGCTTTATGACAGTTTACTACCTGTGGAATAAACCCTTGTCTCAAATGAGGAGTCCTCTGTGCTAGGCATTGTACGGGGAAGAGGAAGACAGTTCCTGCTCTGGTCCTTGCTTCCTCCCTTCCGTGTTGCTTTAAATATGAGCATTTAGCATATGAAATCAGTCCTAAAACTACCACGTATTAGTTCTTCCATCTTACTGCATACCTAAAATACATCCAGAAACCTCTCAAAACCTGAGCCTCCTCCTAAGTGCTAACAGTACATTCTCAAATACTTTGTCTAGACTTGAAACATGTTCAATCAGCAAGGTCCAAGTGGGGAACAGACAACATGTTTAGTTCACGATAAACTAACTGGAATGAAGGCTAATCTTCAAGGCTGACATGTTCTGCCTCTCTTCAACAGCCTGAAGGCAGGAATGGAATTGAGCAAAACTTTTTGCACAGGACATGGCATTTCCCAAAAAAGCCAACCTGATCATCTGTGGCCTCAAACATATTTTCTCAGCATGTCTGTTCTCCAATGCTTTGAAATAAGTCCAACCAGCTGCACTCTCAACTTGAGATCCCCACATCAATGCCCACAGCTAGGTTATACAAACACAAGTCTAATTCAGATTTTTAAGCACATACAGAACAAGACCTCTCTCCAATGCCTGAAAGGAGGAAAAAATATAAGCATTTTCCTCTTACTACAAAACAACACCTACAAGACTTGAGCGTTTCGTTACTATGAAAATATTCGGGATGAAAGGCTGCCCTCTAGTGAAAAATCCACGAACTCTTCATTAGGCGCTGCAGTTAAGGCAGTGAAAAACAAATGCCGTAAGTACAGATGATGCTGCTGCTGAAACAGCAAGTGGCAAGTGCATTCACACATGACAACGCGATTATGCTTCAGCCTTCTGTGTCACACTTAACGCTTGACCTCCTCCTAGACGCTACAGCTGCAGAGATGTAAGAAACCACCCCTTTCCTCGTAATTGCCAATTCAGGACTAAATGTTTGCTATCTACATGCCTATCAGGTCAGGATTTTCCATTAGGGCCTGGGTTTTGGAACAAGCTTATTGTCTATCATGAGAAGTTAGTCAGCCTTGGGGTATGCCTGCCTGCGGGAACAGGAGAAGGAAAGAGGGCGTACTGTGTGAGATGGCAGGACCCTGTGTGAGATTAGATGCTGAGTCAATGAGATCTCTTGACATTTATGCTGTCAACAAAATGATTTGGTTGGTGCAGGGATCAGCACAAAGGATTTTAGAAAAGCCACAACAAGCTAGCTCAAAACAAAAGGTTTCAAAGATCCAGAAAACAAGACAGATAAGTAAATATGTGTACCAGGCCTTGGAAAGAAGGAAATTTGAAGGTGCTGCCAAGACTGGTAAAGAGCAAATGAAGCCTTATTAACTTATATAGCAAGAGACCACAGAATACTTCACACAATCATGGGGCTGCAGAACATCTTCTGGAGGTGGGCAGCAAACCTAAGGTCAAGTCAGAATTGTGCCCAAGCCTTGTTGCACACATATCCCAGTGTTATTAGTTCTACATTCATAATTATGTATTCAGGAAGCACTGCTGCTGCTCCTGTTGTTCTCAGCTCCTCCTTATGTGGTTTCACAGACCCTGTGGAAGGGCACAGCCACACCAGATCCAGACTGAAATGCCAAGCCAGATAGGCAGCTTCTTGCACCAAAGGTGCAACATTTTGATACCTTGCTAGTCAGCGTGGATAAATCCTGAGCCATGATAGCTCACAGTGCTGGCACAGTGTCCCAAGCAGTAGCAGCGCCTCCACTGCAATGGAAGAGGTCAGACCACTGCTGCCACACTTCTCCTGTACTGGGTTCTGGCCATTGTCTGATGAACTTGTTAACCACCAGAAATCAGAGCAGTCAAAACATAAAACATCTCTATCAGCTCAGCAAGCTCGTGAACAATCTAATGCTGCCAGGCTTGTTTAGATAAACGAGGTCCTGCATTCTACCAGCAGCCTTGTTCTGCATTTGCGCATTTTCCTTCTTTCTGCCTGGACACCTTAAGGTAGCAGCAGGTAGTTAGGGTACACAGCACAACCTGCCCATCTGCAATGAAGACGAAGTTTGTAGATCAGATTGCCAAGCATTTGTTACCCCAAGAAGTTTACACCTGCAATGACAGCCCTGAGGAAAACTCAGCAGGCTGTATGCCTCCAGCATAAGCTACGAGAAAACCAAACCACTCACTGCATGACAGAAGACTCAGTTTCCAGAATTCTCATAAGTTCCCACAACTCTTAGCCTATAAATCAAAACTATTCATCTACATTATCAAGGAATTCACTGCTGAAGAGGTACCCTGAGTATTTTTGCTCAAGTCTGACTTTAAGTGTCAAGCTAAACAGCACAGGACTGGATAAGCAGTCCTATCTAGAGTGCCACAACCTTCTTTTGAAGGCATGAATTAAATCTCTAGCAAATGAAGTGTTATAACTAAAAAAAAAGACAGAAGACACTGTATCACTTCATGTTTTCACCATATGCTGCCAATAAAGTGGTTCTCACGTGCTGCTGAGCCAAAACAATCCCATTATGGTTCACCACCTTTCCCTGCCTGAGACATCTTTGAGCAAGCTGCTCCACAGCAAACGGCACATGGTGAATACTTAAGACAAAACCACATCACCACTTCTCAGGGTATTGCGTTACTATCACAGAATGGTTTGGATCGGAAGGGACCTTAAATACTGTCTGGTTCCAACCCCCCTAGCATGGGCAGGGACACCTTCCCTTAGCCCAGGTTGCTCAGAACTGCATCCAATGTGGCCTGGAACACTGCCAGGGATGGAGCATCCACAGCTTCTCCAAACAACCTGTGCAAGTGTCTCACCACCCTCACAGGAAAGAATTTCTCCCTGTTATCTGATCTAAACCTACCTGACTGCAGTCTGAAGCCATTACTATTTACAGATACACAAATCTCAGTCTGCTAAATAGTAATTTTTTTCTTAACTACTTACAGAGTTAATGTTAAACCAGTGAACAACACAACTCAATAGAAAAAAAAAATTATGTCCTTAAATATGCAAAAATTCCAAACCAAAGGCAAATGTGTACAAAATAATTTATTACAGCATAACATATGTTGGCAATATTTTACAGTGAATTTTTCCATTCAACATTTTTTTTAATCTAAACAGATGACACACAAAGGAGAATTTTAATTAGAACAGTTTATTTGTCTTAATAAAATCCCCTCTTCATGAACTGGTATTTGCCTTTGAGGGGCTAGTTAATATTACTGAAATTATTTACATTGCAGTGAAATAAAAACAAACCAAGATTGAATAATTCCATTACAGTTTCCAGAAATTTTCTGTACAAGCCACAGTATAATTATGTTTTGATAGCAGTTCATATAGAATGTAAAGCTGTCATGTGATATGTAGCCATTCTGTCTAGCAATGCTATGCTTTAAATAGGTATATTAGATTTAAACTTCCATTTTGACGTGTTGTATATTTAATAGTTAATGCACCAGAATACAAAGTAAGAAAAAGGTTCATTATGATTCGTAGTCTGCCTCTTTGTGCTCCCTTAAACAGTTTTAAAATGTAAAACATATTTCTGTTTTGCCTCACAGCACCTACAGCAATATCATTTAGGCAGGAGAAATTCTGGAGTATTGGCCGTAATACTTAAGTAGACAACTAAGACTTTTAATGAAGGTAATACAGAACACTCACCAGTGAGTTTTTATGATGTAGAGAAAAACTGTATTCCCCATTACTGTACCTTCTGCACTCATGCAAAATTGGAGCAGCTTTTTTCATCCTAAGTGTCAATAGGTGAACAGATGGGGAGAAACCAGAAGGAAGAGGAGGAAAGGGGAGATGGAACAAAGGTCAAACAACAGTATTCAAATTCACTGTCTTCTCAGGGAATTGCTTCAGGGTATTAAACTTCAAAATGTTAAACTGACTATAAAATTAAGGAAACAATAACCATGGAACACAAGGTAGAGGGAATAGTTTTCAAAAAGCCTTAGGTATTTGTTGGTTTAGGTTTTTTTACACAAACCTAATCTTCATATCTGTCAACACTGGTTCCATATAAGACACACACCTGACAAAAACATGCAACCCCCCCCCAATGCTTTCATTGTTGATGTGCTTCAAAAGAAACCAAACTGACCAAAGTAAGAAATCCAACCAAAACAACCCAGAAAAAAAACCCTAAAGAACAGTAAAGACAAAGAGGGCAGTTCAAGCAGCACTTCAATCTTAATCTGCTAAAAACTCTCAAATGATAATTTATTAACAAGATATGTTCACATATATCTGCATATGTAACAACACTTAAGTGAAAGCAGTCTTTAATATCCATATTATTGTGAGGGAGGGCTGATGAATTCTTAAAAGACTTAAACCTGTACAAGTATAAACATGAAAAATGCTGATTAAAGATGTTTACATAAATATTGGCAGTTTTCATTGGGAGGGAAAAAACCCTAATAGCATACTCCATTTGACTAGCCAAATATTTTGTTTTAGATACCTGTTAAAGATATTAAAATACGACCTGGAAAAGTAACCCTGATCTGTATCCAGCCAGCATGTAATGAGAGTCAGAGTTTCATATACATGTGTGTATGTAGGTATACACACACACAGGGGCTTGCACACAATACTTCAGATTTCATTGGACAGCAAATCATGGTTAATGGCTGTGTGATTCACAGATGCAATGCTGCTGTTTTCTTCATTTGTGGCAGGCATGAAGGCAGACGTAAAAGGAAACAGTTTATGACATGCTGATTGATATTCTTCACACTGAGCACGGCAGCTTCCAAAACTGCCATCAAGTAACGCCTCAAAAACCTTTGTTAATGTCTAAAGAAACAAAAGCATCAGTTAATAAATGCAATTCACAAATGTTTTGTTTCTAAGGGCACATACTGTTAAACAATACTAGTCTCAGCAAACAGGTTTCTCTGTTGGTATTTATGCATCCTTTACTCACAGGAAAAATCTGAAACCTTGTTCTTTCAAGTAATCATTTATCATGGTAAATGAAGCATGCACATTATCCTGCATTAAATTATACACTACTTAAGATCTCACACAGTGGTTTTATACACTGTATCTTTTACCTTCACATTTTTGTCTCTCATGTTTTTATCCAATCTAGTTGCAACAGCAATTGCTTTTTCTTGTCTTGATTTGTCCAGGAAATACATCATCTTTGCACCTTATCACAAGACAAAACCCACAATGTTTAGTTTTCCTAAATGCCATACCACATATACAGACACACAGAACCTGAAAACTTAAGTATAAATCTGAATTAAACTTCTTACAAATTTTAATCAACTATATCTTCCTCCCTGATTTGTAACTGGAACCTAATGAAATGAAAGCCATTTTGAAATTTATTAGAAGCATAAGGACTGAATAATACAGGAGACCTGTTCCTGCAAAAGTGACATGTCTCACTTGACTGACAGGTCTTCAGTACAGATAAATATCATGGAGTACATTGATGACAAGCCCTTCAAATCAGCAGGCTAAATGAAATCCATCCAACAAATGCAGGAGTGAGTAGTTCTCAGAGACGTACTTGAATTCTCTTTAGAAATACTGGAGCTAAGTGAACAGCAGTTACTAAACAACTGTGGAACATGGCCCAGTAGAAGTTCAGACTAGTCTACATGGCAAACACAGGACCATGGCTGCTCATCTGGAGCTAAGGACACAGCTTAGGTACAAGGAAAGTGCAGCACAAGTTTGGTGCTTTGCCTGGACCAGACTGCATTGGAGGAAAGGAAAACACTGCATCATGGAACTACACAGCTTCTCAGACAACAAACAGCTTACCAAAACTGGTCTGGGCATCTCTGCAAAATTCTGCTCCTTGTATTGTAGCTGCCTTAATCTAAAATCTCATCTTAATGAATGTGCTGGCAATTCATGCACTTTCCTTTACCCAAGTATAAAGTCCAAGTCCATTCCACTACGTAATCTACTGCAAAAACCAAAAAGCTTAATCATTTTACTGGAAAAGTTAAAACCCCACATTCTGGATGGTTCGACTGTCTTTTGCTTTTGCTCAACTCATTTCCCCAGTTATTAGTTTTCCCAATTAAATAAAGTTTTCCTAGTTCTTCCTGCTTTTTATAGGTTTAAGGAAATAAATTGCTACACTCAATGCAGACTGCAGATAAAGATTCTGGATTTACCTCACTTAAATAATCTCCTTTTCAAGAACATGAAAAAGTATGACAAACCTGACAGTTGGTGCTGAATGGAGGTAGCATTGTGTTTGAGAAATTCTTCATTAAAACTCTCCAGGTTTTTATTGACAAAGATTTTCTGCATTTCTTGAGTTAGGACCTTGCTCACAATTTCTGGGAGGTTACTATGGTCAGACACTAGAAGAGGAAAGGCAGGGGGAGAGAAGCAAAAAAAAAAAAAAAGCCATTTAAACAATTGTAGAAAACACTGAAACCACAAGCATCACCGCTGAAAGTCCCAGTTTTAAAATTTGTGCACAGAAACACAAATCTCAGATCAAAATGTGTCAACACAAACAGTGCTGGTGCATTTAGAGAGGAAACATTCATAAAGGGTGCTCTGTCATGTAAACTTTCTATTACAAGTTCACCACACAAACTGTTTCAGTCAGAATCATTCTCCAGAATCTGCCACTTATTTTTCTTAAATCTTAAAGCTTTCCAGGATACTCAGAACACTCACTTTTCTGGGAAATCTAGCCAAAATGAGTTGTTGGGTCCACCTGGTGGATTAATGGAGGAAGGTATAATACATACACAGTACACTGGGAAGCACAGCCTATGTTTTCTTTGGTATTGCCATGAAAAAAAACCCATGTTTTTATTTTTCTTTGTATCAGTTTGTGTTTCAAGAGTATACATTACAAAAATATGTAATTATGTCCTTGCAAAATGTAACTTCTTGTATCTTTATAATTACATATTTCCTACACACATACCAGCTTTAGAGAATTTAATCAAGCACTCATGTAGCCATGGGTTATTCCTGTTGATAGCAAAAGCTCTTTTGACAGACTGTAACATTAATAGAAACTTTCCTGTGGGAAGGAGAACAAACATATTAGGAAATCAAGATTAAGAATACAGAACATTTTATCTTCATTATTAATTACTTTATTTAGTAAATCTAACACAAATACTAGAAACATCAGTTTCTATAAAGAATTAGAAACAAAGCTTATTTTCACATTCAAATTGCTTAATAAACCAAAGTTCTTACTGCTCCAACTCTGGCAACACAGCCCAGATGTTACCACCTATTTAGCTTTGGTCTCCTCTAGATAACTAAAGATCAAACCACAGTATTTAAGAGTATATACTATAACGTAACCTGCTCTTAGGGCTTTTTTTGTTTAAGGGTGACTAAACAAAAACTGTGTTATTATTAATAAAACTGTAATATTATTATTGGATATGATGCACACCTCAGCTTCATTCATGTAAGTATTCCAGACCACTTTCCACTACACTTGGATACACAGGCTGAACTGAAAGACTAAAATGTTGTAAACAAAAAAAACCAACAAAAACCCAAAAAAAACCCCAGTACTTTACCTTTTCTAAAGTATATTTCAAATGCTAATAAGTGTGTTTCTATATCATCTCCAATAAGATTCTTAAGTGGTATAAGGAACTTAATGGCTTCTTCTAATGGATTTTCTACCTGTTTTAATAAAAGAACAGTGAAAATGATGGCTTAAAATAAATGTCAAATAAAACTCACCAAAAGTTTCTGTTATTCAAAGCATTTAAATAATCAGAGGTCAAACGTAAACTGAAGCTAGCTTTCTGAATTAAACTGCACCACAGCATTTTTATTTAAACAGCAAGATTTTTAGAAGTGTTTATTCATCATTTCATGTTGATAAAGACAGCATCATTGCTAACTCTGGCACTTCTTGTGAACTCAGTGATGTAATTCAGCATTTAGGAAACTATTAAATACAGCCATCTTAGACAACAAGCTTTAAGTTTACTGTGATAATGGATGTAGTTCTTTGTGCATAGCTAAGTACTGGCTTATGCCTTCAAACTTTGCAAATTGGAGTAATTTCTGTTACTTTTCCCTCTCCTCACTGTATGAAAGGCAGATTTCTTCAGGCAAAACACATATTTTTGTTCAGTATCTATTTTAATGAAGTATGACCTACTGTTTGGGGAAAAAACTCTGAAATCTAAAGAAAGTAATAATATTAATGTAAAACTTGGATTTATTGAGGAAAAATACTTGTCTTTAATATAAAAAGAGATTGATTACAAAAACGTACCTCTGAATGATTTTATAAAAACACCTAGATTATTTTAGGAGACTCTGATAGCAAACCCATATTATAAGTTTTTTATGATCATCACAAGAGTTTAACAAAAAAAGACCATGCTAACCCTTTCCAGTTTTTCAGGAACCAGCTCTTCCCTGGGTCCACTAGTTTCCTCCTCCTCTTCATCTCTCTTTTTCTTTTGATTTTTTTGCTGTCGTTCTCTTTCTGCATGCTTTCTTTCTTCTTCAAGTTTTGCTTTCTTCTGTGCTCTTCTTTGTTTACTAAGCATTTTCTTCAATTCTTTGGCTGAGAGATTTTCTATAGGTTAAAGTAACAGACAGCATAAAGTATTTAATTCAATTTCTCTCAAACAACTCAGGTCATTATGCTTATCCCCATCTCCATACAGCAAACTTGTAAGTGATTTCCATAACTACCAACAGTCACTAGAGTATCACCACTTCACAGGTCAATACTGCTGCTGGATTACGACTTACAGCATAACAACACTTGCTCTTGCATATTTTCTCTTACATGGCTGTTACAGAAACCTTAGTGATTTCAAAGGTTAGCTACATAAAGTTGTTATATATATCATCGGTTTTACCTTAGAAAATGAGCAATGGCAACACTAAGCTCTCATGTTGACTGTAGCCCAGCTTGCTTCTAATGCCATCTAGAAACATCCAGATGGATTTACATTCCATCTGAAAACATGCTAAACTTGCTATTTTTCATTAAAGTGTCTGACTAATATACAGCCATGTTAACTGCACTGATTTCATGCAAATGCCATGGGATAACTACATGGAAATTATCAGTTTAGCCAGAATAACACTGCAGCTTCTGGTCTGTTTACTGTGGTGATTCACTGAGAACAGGATTTTTGCTAAATGTGGCAAAAGAAAAATGGGCTCCAAAGGGACTTACACATCTTTTTTGTGGCTATGACCTCCCTGCTTGGGTCATCCCTATTCTGACGCAGGGAAGCAAATGCTCTTTTTACCCCATCCACACAGTGCTGCCTTCTCCTACAGATAAACTTACTGGATCCCAATGAGCAGCAGGCAAATGAAGTAACATGACTTCTTAGACACCACCCATCTTTATGATACATTGCTATTCTCTGTAACAGATCCTCTGCCACAAACTAATCTTACATTATATACAGAAACAAATTGAAGTTGGAGAGAACAAAAAGTGCAAGTTCAACTATTTAAACATACCTCTTCATTATTTATAGGCAGGTATAGAAAAACTTATTCACCTCAGAATAAAGGTAAGATTTTATTGCAATATTAAGTGGCATTTTTAGTTTAGCTTCCCTTTTTCCCCAGGTTAAATATTTTTCCCTTTGCAAAAAGCCAGAAATTAATTTCTCTGCTTTAGTCAACAGCCACTGCAACACTGACAGTAAGTGCAATTCCATTAAAGGAGAAGCAACTATTTATCCTAAAATAATAAAAAAAAATTTAATCTGCCATTGAATCCTCAGATTTCCAAACTACACCCCACTGGCTTCCTAAGAATGTCAGCTGTCCATTAATATTAGTTTTAGATAATGTTCTAAATGTATTAATATTACTAACACACCCATTTATTCTTTGGTCCTTTTTGGTCTTTTGTGTGAAAAGTGATAAAACCTAATGCAGTAGTAACTATTATTGCAATGTAATGAATTAAATACATGAGATCAAAATCAAATTCTTGTAATTTAGATTGCTTTTCCACAAAATCTATCAATTGCTCCATAATTCACTAGTTAATATTTATCTAATGGCTGAACTGAATCTGATTTTAATGTTCTGAAAGGTCACTCCTCCCCGGGTACTCTAAAACTACAGCTAGGTTCATTCATGTTCTAGTTCCACAAAGTAACGGGATGTGAACAGAGCAAACTGTAGCCTGTTACCTATGATCTCTTTTCAGTTACTGCGACAGAAAAGTGGAAAAACTTCTGTTGTATTTACTCTGTAACACGTAACTTACTAGCTTAAGCTTTTACATGTGTCAGACATATGAGCCTTCATTAAAGTGTAGATACCTGAATTCACTTCTTGCTCTTTGCTTTCATTGGTAAGAGGATTATCATGGAGCTTCAAGTAAATTTCAATTGCTGATCGGGCAGCCTTGAAGTAGAAGGCATGTTTCCTGAGCACGTCTTCTAATCTCAGAAGGTCTACATAGGCACGGAGAGTCATCTTTCTCATGCAGTATGTGTGGAAGTCAAATTGATCATCTGTTATCTCAAAAAAATGCTTAAAAAAAAAAACCACACTCATTTACTCATCCTTTACTTAGTCCACCTTTTATTTATTACTTTTTTTTAGATAGAGGTGAGTAAAGTTATAATTGATATTATTTACAGACAATATTTAACAGGTATAGACATATCCTTCTAATACTGACTGTTCAAGAGAAGCTAGTGGTTGGTAAAAATCTCAGTTAAATCAGTTAAAGGTTATAATGTGATTATTCAAAGACTAAAGTCAGCATAAAGTTAATGTAGGAAGAGTTGCATAGAAGATATGGTATTTTATACTGAAACTTTTTCAATTCATTAATAGTCTTTCATATTGAAGATGACATCTATTACAAAAAATCATCATGTATTAACCTGATGTAAAAAGTCATACTAGAAGTTTTATACGCTTCTAGCATACAAGACTGTGCTGATTACATCAACAAATATCTTTACTCGCATGTGAAAAATACTGGGCAAGCAGTGGGTGGTGTTCGCACCTACTTACCCTTTCTACTTCATGACATTTTTTCAAGGCGTCACCGTACTTCCCTAGCCTTTGATAAGCCGCGGCACATTCCGTCTGGAACCACATACACTGCATCTCGTTAAGGTTCTCCATAGCAGAAGTTCCTTCCTGAAATAAGAATCATCATCAGGTTTTGCTATTGTAATTTACCAGCTGCATCTTTCAACTGTGGCTGCTTTCAGGCTGTTAGGAGCAAACAATCAATCCTTCAACATACTTGGAATACAACAAGAAATGAACACCCAGTGACTCGTGATACGCTATGCTCCCTCAGATAGAAAGTAATAGATTGAAATTATTTAAAAAACCCAATTATTTGAAGATTAATGTCTCAACAGGTTTTTAAGATTAACTCATGCTTGTACACACAGTCTCACTTCTACAATTTGGGGGCACAAAACATTATTTAAAAATATTCCTTGAGTCCAGCAAACAATTTTTGCTGGTTTTTCCTCATCAAGTAAGTGGCATCCACCAGTCTAAAAATCCACCAATATCATTAATATTAGCCATTAGGTTTTCAAAAGAGTCTTTATAGCAGATAAAAGACCCAGTTACATTCAACATTTACTGTTACTGAGGATATCCTGTCTTTCCAGACGTCTATGATAAAATTCTTTCTTACTTTAACACTTCTGACATGCGAACATGACGAGTTTTAGTAATCAAATTTTCAATCATTCCTAGAAACACCCAGCAAGCTTAAATCCAATTTCAAGTGTCACCATATCCAGAATTTAAAAGCATGAAGGTGAAGGAGCCTAATTTATGTACTCCAGGATATCCCAAAGTAGTTGTCATGTTTGGTTCCATAAATTATATGAAAATCTGATATTTATGAATCCAAATTTTGTCCAATGTCAAAAAATAGAATTTAAAGTGCTTATCCCATCTTTTAGGGATAGACTCTGTTTTAACAAAATTTTTGTGCGTAATACTAGCTTAAAGGAATGAAATGTTCGAGTATAAATTAATTTATGATAATATTAAATCATAATGCATATAGTACACACTCCTGTGCAGCTAGATCAGATGGTATCAAAGGGGAAACAACAAGGTATCCATCAGATGTATTTTAAAAGTGGTATTTTGAAGTATGGCAATAAAAAATACTCCACAACTACCCTTGAACAATCATTTTTTCCAGTATTTAGTGGGTCTAGACACCTGGATTACTGCATCTATCTTTGGGGCCCCTAGCACAAGAGGGACATGGGCCAGTCAGAACAGATTCAGAGAAAGGCCATGAAAAATCAAAAGGCTGGAACCTGTCCTGTGACAAAAGAGAGTTGAGGTTCACTCTGGAGAAGAATACCTTACAGCAGCCTGCCAGTATATGAAGGAAGTTTGTAACAGAGAAAGGAAGAGACTTTTCAGCAGGATCAGTAGCAACATCAACAGGAGCAAAAGATTTGAACTAAAAGAGGGCAGCTTTAAACTGTATGCAAGGAAAAAAAATTTTACTGTGAGCATGTAGCAATACACTGGATTGTAGTTGTCCAGGAAAGCTGTGGATGCCCTGTCCCTGAAAGTGTTCAAGACTGGGATGGATGCAGCTTTGAGTAACCTGAGATAGCCAAAGATGCCCATATCCACGGCAGTGGCACTGGATTATTCCACCTTTAAAAGGCTCTTTCCAATACAAACCGTTCTATGAGTCTGCGTAGTTCCTTACCATCAGACATAGGAGCATTATAATAAAAATGGATATCAATAAAAGATATTTGATCAAAAGTTATGAGTGAAAAACCACCAGAGGCAAGAAAAACACCTCTTAATCAAGGCAATATACTTGCCCTTGTGAATTTAGAGCACATCTCCTCTGCATCCTTCACCATATTTGCTCGCAGCATGTATTTAGCACATTTAGAATTGATAAATCTGTCTGCAGTATCCAAAGACTGTGCTTCATCCATCCATTTGGCAGCTTCCTTGATGTTACCTACATGCTGTCAGGGAGAAATGAAATAGTTAACTTTCAGTAGAGGCCTGCTATAGACCATCTCCTGAAATCTGTATGTTACTGGTATTTCTCCATCAGAACCAAAAGCCAGTGTTACTCTCACTCCTCCCGCTCCCAGATTTTTTTTGGAATTACAATTCACTGTAATTTGTGACTGGCTTTGCAAAAACCAAACAAAAGGGTTTTCATTTCCTTCCTGACAAAACAGTGCCCAAAAAGAAACCCGCATGAAAACTGATGCCCTTAACAACTGCTAACTGAAATACTACCCACACATTCACACCAGTCTGATGGGTTGATTTTTTTTTAAAATACACTACATCTCCACGTGTCCAAATTCCCCTTTTACCTTGTAAATTTTTGCTTTTAAATAGAATAGCTCTATTAATGTTGGAGTGCTTGCAATTGCAGCATTAATGTAATCCAAGGCCAAAGAACACTGGCCAAGTTTGTCAAAGTGCTGTGCCAGGAAATACCGAACCCAAAGCAGTGTTGTTGGGGGCTCTTTCTCTCCATTTTCTGCAACAAAATGGGAAAGGTTACAATAACCAGTAAAGCTGAAGACTGCATTTGAAAAATGAACACAAAAACAAAGCTTGTCAAATTCAGCAAATATGTCTTGTAATTATTTTTTTAACTGGAAAGTATAGTAACTATCTTTTTGCAAAAAGTATCAGCACTTCCAAAGTTCTTGATAACTTTCATGAACAGTATTAGTAGTTACAGGGTAATTAATGTAAGACCATAGAAACTTACCACATGTACTAAAAAGGTCACAAGTTTTCAAAGAGGCTTCATAACCAGTAACAAGTTCCTGGATTGTAGAAACCTACATATAAAAAAATAGTATAGGCTTAAATGTTGCTTTACTATCATTTTAATAGAAATTAATACACTGAAAATAATACTTGAGCAAATTAGAGAAACTATACAAAAATAACTACTTAATTTGGAAAAAAATCTGATGTATCTTCACATAGTTTACTTCACCTTTTGCGGGTATTTTGATCACCCATTTTAACTAGTGATGCGGCAGGGAAACGGGTTGATCTCAGGCAGCTTACAACAGAAGGTATTCAAGTGCATATGATTAGTATCTTATGTAAAAATTCCAAAATGTAACTTAATTTATGCTATTCATTTTTAAGCATTGAAACGGAGCCAATTAAAAGAAACGTGCTTTGAAAAAGACCATGCATGAACTTCCCATAACAATGACAAAACAGACACTTCCGTGTTTTTTTGGCAGATTGATCTGTACTATTAATGATTTTGGTTTTGTTTGAAAGGTATTGTTTCCTAGAATGCAGGTTCCATCTCTTGACAAAAATTTATACACTGACTGAAGGGCAATACTTCCTGAAATCAGACCTTGTCAACAATAAAGGTTGTCAACAACCTTGTCAACCTTTTCATTCCTAGGTTTAAGACTCAAAGCTCACCCACGCAGTTTTTGACTCACACTATACAGGTCTGGTATTCACACTAAGTACAAACATTAGGATACATACAAATTCCAGGTCCATGGCTCAAAAATGCCACTTAGTATTTCTAAACATTTTATGAAGTGCTCAATCAGTTTTGTAGCTTCATTCAGAATATGTCTACCATATCTAACAAGTAACCAATGAGTCTCTTTAGGGAACAATATTACAGTAAAAGTATTATCTATGTATATATACACCCAAAACACAGAAGGGACTTAGAAACATAAGACATGACAGTAAGCACAGCAGGATAATGGCTACATTGACCATCAGGTGAAATGTTGGGATGGTAAAAACCTAAAACTTCAATGGTTAAAAGTAAGATGATCCTATATTTCAAAAATTGATTGCAAGAGTAAAATAGAATTGTAGAGAGACAGCAAAATTTTAAAAAGCACAAATTAACAATGCATGCATTCACTTCAAGATACACTTTGGGAGAGAAGGGAGAATAAACCTTGTTCCAGAAAATCAAAATATACAGTTTGAAGGATACCACTTTATTTAATGTAATTCAGCAAAATAGGTAAAAATATTTTCAAAGAGAGCAGAGAAAGTAACACATCCAAGTCACACACAGCCACTGTAACTATCTTAAAAGTGTAATAAAATGTATAAACACATACATTCTGGCAAGCTCTGGGCAAATCTCATAAGAAATGAGTTTCAGTAGCAAAATCTCATAAAATATAATAAAATGTTACCAGACTTCAAAATAACTACAAAGTGATAAAGCAATGTGAAGAAGTCACAAGTAAGTGAATGAAGGCAAACAAATGCATTTAGTTTTTCTCTGGCCTGCCTCAGATATCTGTTCACTGGAAGAAATCAACACCCGCAGAAAATATCTGACGATTCTTTTCTCTAAAAAAAGTTTAAACGCAGAAACATCTGCTTCAGGTAGCAGGGTTGTGGTGTGTATATGTAACTGTGTGTTATTTCCTTGCTGATTTTCCCTGCAATTTCCAAGTATTCCCAAAGTTATCCTCATCTGGCTGCCACTAACCTCATAATCAGTGAGCTGTGAGTAAAGGGAGAAACACTGCTCCAATTCTTGAATAAGCACACCCCACCACCAAATTCTACATATAAATGTTTAAATTACTGCACACTTGGGAGTACAGCTTCACATCTGGACAAAGACCAAGCAACCACCAAAAAGAATGGCATCACTGTCCCTGAGCCACAGTGATGCCTGGTCCCTGCTTTGGCTGAGTGCTAGTGACCGTATCCAGGGTTACAAGTGATTTCCTCTCTGTTCCACCTCAGCGCAACAATGCCCAATTGCTCATTCCATCACCAGGCAATAGCAGTGGACAGACCAGGGACATCCTTGTATGAGGGTCTTTAATCAGCTGACATTAACAGTGAAATAAAATACTCTGAATCTTGAGGAGATGAAGAATACCAAGATGTGTTCTGTTGTAAAAGATGCCAAGTTCTTCCAAATTCAGAAGTCTGCAGTGGTTTTGGCTTTTGCAGCTCAAGAAAATACACTGTAATTGTCATTCTGGAAGAGACTATGAACAATACCTTTGGAAACAAGTATTCAATGAAAGCAACAGCTAAGAAAATGCAAATGGAGTAGGTAGATTATTGCAGACATGCTCAATGAAAATGGCAGTATCTTTCTCCCTTACTTTTTATGCTTATGCTTCAGTCTCTTGCTAGCAATTTAGGAAAATAATTCCAGGTTGATGTGTCACTTAAGGGAGCAAATTATCTGGAAATATGAACCATAATTTCTGTGTCCATATTAATTGCAAATCTAGTTGCAAAATCTGTCTCTTGAATTTGCTATTATCTGTATTCTAGAGCTATCACTGCCATCTTGAAGCCAATAATATTTCACTATTTGTAAAAGCCACAGTATTTGTCATAATTTTATAAATTCCAAAAACTGAGCAGAGGTATCTGGAAATACCATGATACTGATCACAAGCTAATTTCAAATAGAATTATTCTAGGAAACCAGTGTATTTGTTCTCTTGCCATTGAGTTGAGAAAGCTTAACATATCACAAAAGTGTAGCTGAAGTCATGAATAAAACTCTCATTTCATTACAAAAAGACTGAATTGATTCCTGGTATCACCAGTTTCAGAAGCCTCTTAATCAAAATTTAAGCTTCAAACCTTTTCATAGGTAACTATCTACACCTTCCATTCATTATGGAGAACAATGAATTGAGCAGAAGGAATTCTAGAAGGAGGAAATGGGCTTTAGCCTTCTCATTTGCACAAACAAGTGAAGTGCTCATTTTTCCTCCTATATCCTAAAGATTGAAATTGTACATGCTCACAAACCATTACATATTCTTGCCAACTGTAGCAATCCTGAAAGTTAAAGAAACATCTTCCACACTTGGTACTACATCAGCCAAGGACTCCACAAAGGTGGCAATGCTTCCATTCCTGTGCAGTTTATTTCCATTGGAAAGGACAAATTTGTAAGTGAACTTTGAGCAAACGTCTTAAAATGAATAGTTGAGAAATACAAACAGACTGCAATAAATAAAATGCACATACAACTTAACTTCTTTTTAAATTATAAGTAACAAGAATCCAATTGACTTAAATGCCAGCTCCGAAATACCCTTTTCTGTGAGCACTAACTAGTTTGTAATTACCTGATTACACCAAGGTATGTTTTGTGTCCTCTTTTGTAAGGGACAGCCTAAGGGACTGTTTTCCAGGTAACTAGGTGATGACTAGAATTCTTCTACCATCTTTGTAGCTATCACAGTGGCACCTATAGACCCGTCATGAGAGCAAAATCTGTGCTGCGTGTGATGCCATGTACCAAATCCTGCTACAGAAATTTTTCTTTAGACAAAAAGAGGCCGATCAAATGTAAAAACAATAGGTAAGAACTACAGTAGCCTAAATTTTAGCTTGATTTTTTTTTTCCTATGTTCCATGTTATTACATGGAATTAAGTAGAATGAAATGACAAATGTGAGGTGAAATACGTAATAGAAGACAAACTCAGTAGTCCGCTACCACAATGCAAAGATGCAAATTTTTCAACTAAAAGGCTTAAATTCTCTAGCTTATTTATGGAACCTAAGTAACTAGATTCCATATCCTATTAAAACTATAATAGATTTCTGTTTCACTGACAACCTTCCAAATACCAATACAGTATTTCCTTCACTGAAACAACTGCAAAAAGAGGAACTGAATTATCGTAATGTACTATGAAGTGGTTAGACTCAAGCTGTGTCAATAGTCATTTTTTAAAGACTTCAGCTTGTTAATTTATCAGTTACAAACATTTCATTTAAGTATTTTTGTTTTCAGTTGCTCCTATTAGAATTCCATAACTTACTAGCACTTCCAGAACAAACACAAGTCAAAAGCTACCATATAAAGACAGTTTGGGAAGCCATCCACGTGTTGACATTCGGCACAGGTTTGAGTCTCTACCTTTTGATTTCCTGAGGATACATTTCATTTTTCTCAAAGCCAAATGACCAAAAGAGAAACTTTGAATACTGGTACTGAGATGTACGTGCATACAATAACCCCCTGCAGTATTTTAGGCTGGGGGCGGTGTGGCTGGACAGTGCCCAGGCAGAAACGGACATGGGAGTGCTGGTCTACAGGGAACTGAACATGAGCCAGCAGTGTGCCCTGGTGCCCAAGAAGGCCAAGGGCTCCTGGCCTGTATCAGGAATGGTGTGGCCAGCAGGAGCAGGGAGGTCATTTTCCCCCTGCACTCGGCACTGCTGAGGCCCCACCTTGAGTGCTGTGTCCACTTCTGGGCCCCTCAGTTTGGGAAGGACTTTGAGACACTTGAGCAAGTCCAGAGGAGGGCAATGAGGCTGGTGAAGGGCTTGGAACACAAGCCCTGTGAGGAATGACTGAGGGAGCTATGAGTGTTTAACCTGGAGAAAAGGAGTCTCAGAGGCGACCATATCACTCTCTACAACTTCCTGAAAGGCGGCTGAAGTCAGGTGGGTCTTTCTTCAGGCAGCAAATGACAGAACAAGAGGACAGCCTTAAGCTGTGCCAAGGGAAATATAGGTTGGATATTAGGAAACTCTTTTACAGAAAGGGTGATAAAGTGCTGGAATGGCCTGCCTGGGGAGGTGGCAAAATCACCATCCCCGGATGTGTTTAAAAAACGAATGGATATGGCACTCGGTGCCATGGTTTAGTTGAGGTGTTGGGGTGTGGGTTGGACTTGATGATCTTGAAAGTCTCTTCCAACCTCGTGTGTGTTCTGTTTTAAGGAAAGTCACTTTATTCTCTTTCAAGCACAGTCCACTGCAGCCTACTCCAAAACAGCAAACAGTGTCTCTAAGAAGATGATGTTGCTGTCTCAGAAAATAGTTTAACCTCAGTGTCAAATCTACAAGCTTCTTAAATCAGTGTCTAATATTGTAGAGTAATATTGTACCTTGATCTTCTAACAGAATTCAATGCATTCTATAAGTTTGCAACCCCCTTAAGCTGGAGACTCTTCCATCCTTCTCATAACCTCCTATAAAGGGCTAGAGGAGAAAAACTAGACAACAGTTTTTCAGCAGGTGACCTAACAATGCTTCTCACAAGCAACTCTTGGATACTTATACTAATTACTTGGTAGTAATTAGAGCAGATGGGTACTGGAAAAATAAAAATTTCACAAGAATCTCACCTATTCATGTTCACCTGTCTCAGAAGGTTCCTGATCAAAAATATAAGAGAAGGATGATATAGGAGAATCATTCTACATTCAAAAGCCATCTAGTATCAGACTGGAAAAAATAAGAGTGAAAGTCTGGGTGCTCCTTATTCCCCACCTATGGCAAGAGAAGTCATTTGAGACATCCAATCCTGAAGTACATCAGCCTTCAGTTGCAGGAAAAAGACCTGTAACATTCAGGAATCAAAACTGCCTTGGTATTACTGAGCAGGTATCTTCCAAATAGTTAGCAGCCTGAAAGTTTAAAAACTAACTATATTTTGGCACAAGAATCAGACATATTCTCTACGGGCAGGCCCTTCATTTCACGGACCGTGTTACATGGAGCATTACTTTCTGAATTTCAATAACAGATAATTTTAAAGACAACTGTAGCACTTTCCTGAGAAGGGCAATAGTTAGTTGCCAAACTTTTCTCCCTCCTTCAAAAGAAGGGAGTAATTTCACAAGAATATAATCTTATATTGATAAAGCACTTCTACTGCTCTAGCAATAGGACATCTAATACAGAAAAGCCTGGAAAAGAGAGGGAAACCAGTGTGGACAGCTTTATGAACTTGCTTATTCTCCACTGGAGGAAGGTATTTTGTGCTGTAAAATAAACAGGACGATTCCTAAAACAGATATTCTCCAATCTGGAATCTGAAAATCTCACTCAGATGGTAGGCAGCTTCTTATGAATCAAAGTGTTAATATGGGTGGTCTTCACCACTAGGAAGATGGATTTTTCAGGTGGTTCTGAAGCTCTGGAGCAGGAGAAGGAATGCAGAAACCACCTGCAAAGGCAGTATTTCCTCATGTTGCATTTTCACTTAAGGCAAAACGATGCTCACAGGGGAAAAAAGAGCATGTGTTCCTGCCCTTCAAGGAAAGGTTATGTCATCTGTCCTTGAAAGTTGGGATTGAAAAAAATGTTTCCACTTCAGTAGAGAATTCTCCACAGAAGCATCTTTCCTGAAGAAAACTTGTTTCTTGCAGATAATGCATGATGCTGATAGCATTAGTCCTGCCAGTCAAAGAAAAATGATCTCAAAGCAGCGCTTGCTTTATCATCAGCAAATCAAACATCTCTGAATTAAATTGGTACTTATTTTTGAAAAACCAACTTCTAAAGATGCAAAAACTCTGCTTCAACAGCAGAAAAATATGTCTTAAAGCTGAATAAATCAATCCCTAGATTTACATCTCAATGTACAAATTAATTTTTCCAGTATCTCCCTTCACTGGCTTTGCTAGTAGTGGTGCTGAAAAATTTTCTATTTCCACAAGAATAGTGTTCTTTATTGAGGAATATGGAATTTTGTTGAGTCTGTGAGACTGCTTTTCCAGCCCAGCAGAATCCATTAAACCTATGCCTATTTGTCACTCTTATGCCTATTTGAGAAACTGAAAAAACAGCTGCACTTACCAAAACATCTAAACCACCTATATCTAGATATCTCCATATTGACAGATTGAGATATTTAGAAACTATTTGCAAATAGCTTTGCTACAGAGTATCCAAAGGATACTGCTGTTTGTGCAACTCCAAAATAGTCAGTCCTCATCATCTAAGAAAAATGGGATACCTAGAGACTGAATGACAAACAGCCTTTTAACAGCAGTTGAGTGTTATCCTTGTGCCAGAAAACCATGTTGACATTAACAGAAAGTCCTTGTGACCAAATTAGGACTATCTTTCACAGTACAAAGAAATATCTAGTGTATGCCCTGAGGCAGGACTCTAAATGCCTCTTGGGAAATGGAGAAGCAACAATAAAAACAGTCCACAGGAGTCCTATGTCAATACTTGAAGTCTTTGCTACAACAAGATTTTATCTAAGAGTGTGATAAGAAGGTGCATGAAGAGGTATCAGTACTACATCATGCAGAAGTGGTACCAATACACGCTGAGTAACACTTATGAGCTTAGTACCAAATAAATTAAGACTGAAAAAATATAATGCAGTTGCTAGCTCAGAGTTCTGGAGAAGGTTTTTGATGATAACATTTTGAACAGGGTTTGCAGCTGGTCTGTGGCACACAGTTAACATCAAGCCAAGCCCTTCTTGAGCTTTCTCCAGTATCAGTCCATTTCTGAGACAGAGCTAGTAATTCACACACACAAAAAGCCAGCCAACACAACAGAGCTGAACCCACAAAAAATGAAGATTCCCACTATAATAAGCTGGTTCATTGTTCTTCTTTTGATTCTATGGTCTCCACACCATTCTAAACTGAACCCTCCACAGAAACAGCTTAGCACTAGAAAAAGCTCAGACACAATGACAGCACAAACAAGAATGTCTCCTGCTGCTCACAAGACACTTTCATAGTCTCCCTAGAAAAGGTTACTTGATTGCTTGCGATGGATGAACCAGAAATACAGTCTGGCAAGGAACTTGTACTCCCTTCTTGAGAAGGGTCTCTGGAAACACTGTGATGGAGGATCCCAGGTTCAGACTCAGTTAAGCTCTGCCCATACGGCAAATCTGCAATCTGAAGTTCCCATCCCTACAAATGCTGATGCTTAGATGTGAATTTTCAGGCCTGTAGAAATACTTCAGAATGGTAGCAAAGGCACACTTCTGATAATCTCTGTCTAGCATGGCCCCATCACATGATTAATGATATTTCAGTCCAGGCACTTTGACCATACCTTTCTGGATGAGAAGGAAGTTCCAAATAAAGAAGCTGCCAATAGACTCAGAAAGAAAAAAAAACCCTCATAAATTCAGTAATTACATGGAGGTGAAAAGGGCAGGAGGAAAGGGCAGCTACACTTTTTCTACAGTGTTTTACTGCAGCCTAATGAAGACAAAAACAACTTCATCTATAGCCAAGAGGTATTTGGCATAAATTGAGATCTACTTTTTATCCAGACAAAGAATAAAACATGCCAAACACACAAGCCAGTGTGCTCTGCACAAAAGGTCTGAGTTCATGCTCTCCCAATGTGATCTATGCAAGAAGATGTTCACGGACAGCAACCTAAAAAGTTGCATTTCCTATGACTTACCATTCTATATAGATTAATATCTAAGGTTACAGTATCTGTAAGCTTAGACAGTTTAGAGAAGAACCAAAAAACTCTGCAGCAAGACTCAGACTGGCTGATTTTGATTTTTTCTATAAGCAACATTTCTCCATTATTTAAAAAATGTCACACCTATCTGCTTTCAAACATACGATATTAACATTCAGATTTATCAGTGTAAAAAGTAAAAGGTGTAGGGTATGCAAATGACTGAACATTTCCATTTTCAGTCATGGCAGCTATACACTAACTTATTTGCAACTGCTTCCTTTGTCTCACTTGAAAAGTTTCTGCTCCACAACTTTTTGTATAGCAGACACAAACTTCCCTCATCCCATGTGGTACGAACAAGCCCCAGAAAATATTCAAATAAATTACTCCAACTGCGAAAGCCTAGTCAGCCTCATACAGACAAACTTGCATTGCTTGCACATTAGGCTAACATCTGAATGCAATAAAAAAAGGCCACAACCAAAAAATATTCTACAACCTTCACATCATGAAAATCAAACCAGGAAAACAGGACAAGCAGCCTTTTACTTAACGTAAGTCACCTTAAATTTCTTGTTTATCTTTGACATATACAGGTATCAAGAATGTAGCTTTACTGTTTTGTGTAACACCCAATAAAATAGTTGCTTTAGAACTGCAATTCACATGTAGGTATATCTCTGTTTTTAAATTTATTCAACTGAGCCATCAATACTCCCTTCTGCTTCCCTGAAAAAAAACATTTTAAAATGTGTGCACAGGGAAAGACAAAAATACATAAATTGCAGTAGAACACACATCTTATGGTATCATGATTAGTCTCTAGCTTCAGCATTTCTCAGTGTGCGGTGGTTAAGCAGACATTTACTCTTGTGAATTTTGCCACAGGGCTACCAGCTTGTAAGGACTGGCTAACCATAAAGCAGTAATTTTACACTACCATATTTAAAACCACTGGTGTTCATTGCTGCTAGCACTGCTAACAGCTAATCTTGAAATAAAATAAGTGATACTTTTTCTAGTGTCAATAGCACAAATGAACACACAGGCTGTCTGAAGCACTAAACTCCAGAAGAAAAAAAATCCTCCATTTATCTAAGTGAGTCTAGTTTGCATTTGTCATTCAAAAATAACTTGTAACAGCTATTCTGTATGCTTGCTCAGGTGAAGCAACGTGCCCTTAAAAAAAATGCTATGTACAAGCATTATCAATTGGAAAAATTATAGCAGCTGTAGTACAATACAAATACAAATTCAGAGCACATCAATACTCTAAGATGACATTGTAGTCATCACACAACTCATTTAATGAGAATCTGGTTTTCTGAAAACTTTTGGACAAGTCTGGGGACTGCACTAAAGAAAGAAAATAATTTCACATGAGCAAAACATCAGTAGGAGAAATCATGAACAGAGATATCTAGAGCATTTCTTGTGAGCCTCCGAATGGGTTAATCCCAATATAGATCACTCAAACTAAAAATGCTCTCCTGATAAAATAGTTCATAAACCAACTGCTACACCTGTCAGCTGCTAGCTCACATGTTACCTCACAGACCTAAACTGCCAGCCATCAGCATGTTTTACATTCCCCATTCTCACTGCAGAGTAGAAGCATCGCATCCTTGCTGTACCTACAATGACATTTCCAAGCCTGCTCCTTCCTCTGCTTACTTTAACATATTTCCTTACTCGTCCTTATGATCCAGCAGCACAATACAAATGCTACCTTTCACTATGAATGTACCAGTTGTCAGCTAGATCTTGGGTAAGTCCACTTACCAGATCACCCCTCCTGGAATTTTAACTCAAAGACACTACTTCCTAACACTTGAAATGATGGCGCCAGTATGAACAAAGAGCTGTCCTTGGTTAATCTTTCAGAAGTATTTCTTTTTAAAATGCAGAGTTTCCTAACAGAACTAATGGTTTTTACTTCCTTATGTAATCCACCAATAATCTGCAGAGAACATCTAACTAAAAAAGTTTTAAAAATAAAAATCAACCAACAGTGGCAACTTGCTTTATATTGCTTTAGCTTTCCACATTAAGGAAGAAATATGCCTTCTTTCCAGAAAGGTTAAAGAAAGATCTGCACTGAAGACAGCCTACCTTCCTGTGTAGACAGTCTTACACCTTTTTTTTGAGACTGTTGTTTCTGATGTTTCTTCCAGCCAGACATTTTCTCTCATCCAGTATTTCCTCACAGTCTCCATGATTTTAGATACTCAGAAAAAGGGCACATGTGCATTAATGTCGAGCTTCAATGGAATCAACCAATGCACCTGCAACACAATCGACGTAAACCTTGATGTTGACTAATTGAAGATCTTCACTCTTTGGATTTTTATCTCATGGATACAGAGACCAGCATGTATGGGAAACCAAAGAGGACTTCTGAGCATTGATCAAGTACAAAGAGAATTTCCTGGGGAAGAGGTGAGGGTAGCACTTCAAGATCCATTTCTTGTGAGGAAGAGTAACAAATGAGGCTCTTCACAGGTATTTCTAATACAGCTGGACTGTAGCTTATAGAATGTGAAAATTACTTTATCTCATGAAATTGCTTATACTTCAGTTTATTAGCTTCCAGCAGAAACATTCGACCAAGAGGCACAGTTATATTCACCCTGGCAGTAACTTTGCGTAAACAACAAAACTCATAATAATAAAGTGGCACTCCTAAATCCTAGTTTTTGCTTCTCAAACATACAAAGCCTACAGCTTATTCTGACATAAGAATTATACCAACTATGCAAATTTTATTCAAGCAGAAAGATATCAGTATAAATGTCATTTATAACAGATATCAGGATGTCATTTAGCCAAGTACTCTTGCTAATTAGAAGCTAAAAAAAACTGATAAAAAGATCTTAAAATCCTCCATGCTATACAGTAGGCTTTAAATCTAAAGTTTTGCATAACTCAAGGAAATACTCTAGAAAAATGGCTATACTTTGCTGATATCAATATTTTTATAATAACAAACTTCAGATACTAGAGCATAAAGCAAAGCGTAAAAGCTATGAAACCACTTGTAGCATAAAAGAAAAGCCCAGTAGCTAGATAGTAAATCTCTTAGCCTGCACAGGAGACTTAGATACCCATATCACAGTACTTAAATTTACACACAGACTATATTGTGTTGAGACATCTTCCTTGTAAACGCTCCATGTTTCTCAGCATACAAAAAACACCATATATACAGTCACTTTTCAAAACCTTTCATTCACACAGTAGTAGTTTAGGTAATTATTCCAAAAAGTCTTAACAAATGATGAAAATTAAATTGTTCATACCATTACAGAAATATCAACTATAAGCAAGAAAAACCTGCTTTCCTCTACAACTTTGAAATGTTACTTAAAACAGAGCTTTTAAAAATATCAATATATAGTTATCTTGTTAATAAAACCCCCAAAACACAACCTAAGTTTCTTTATGTTGAAGTTTTTTATTATAGCCTCGCTGCTATCCTCCCATGTATCTCTCCTGCATAGAATTAGTTTACTGGAATCAGCTGCCTACAATTCTTACTACATAGTCTTTGGTTAAAAGTCACAAAGACCAGAAATTCACTTTAAAATACATGTTACCTCTAAGTATGTTTATGAATTGATGATGCAAAAAACTTAGTATCTTATGGCAAGACAAAGAATATCAAGTGAATAAATCTCTAGTGGCAATATCAGAACTACATGTCATCAATGTTCTTAAGAAACTACTTCTTTTCATAAATAACTACAATTCTTCAAAACACATGATCATAATTGGGCCCACTATGCACAAGCACCTCTCAGATTTTTTTTCTAAATCATGTCTGTGGACTCTGCAAATTAGGACAGCTAATGTTTTTTATTTTCACATCTTTAATCCATATATCTTTTCAAGTTTGGCTTTGCAGAAACACTTTGTTGAGCAACTCCACTTTTAGCTTATTAGCACAACATACAAAGAAAAAGACTGAGTACAAATTTAAAGCTGTACAGACTCAGACACTGGTACTCAAACACCTACGCTGTCCTTTCAGCAAAAATGGCAGGGTGGAACAGACAACTGGGAATGTGAAGTACTTTGTCTGCAAGTCAGGGCTCTTAGATAATCCATTCTGAATTGCATGAGACTCATAAATCGGCTCCCTAAGAACATAATCTGCTGAAGTCCTATAAATTCTGTGTCTTTTATTCTCCCTTTCAAAATACACTGTATAGAAAGAGAAAGAACTTTCCTGGAGAAGAACTTCTATATATTAAAACTCCAAGATGAGGATGACAGCTCATGGGACTTGTGTTATCACCTCCCATAAAACAAGCTATTTTTTGGGCTAAAGGCCATCTTCTCCTTAAAAATATGACGTCGTAGTTGTCACTGTATATCACCGTAGGGCACCAGGTACTGGGAATAGCAAATATGGGTAACCTATCAGTTATTAAAAATTGAAGTCCTGATCTCCAAAGCAAGCACCTCATTTATAACCTTCATACAACATCTGTCAAGCCTTAGACAACCGCGCCACTGAGCACCTCCCAACAGCTGTGCACTTACACAGCACCATCAAGGGTAGGGGCAACAGCACCCTGACCCCACCAGTGCCACACCAACAGTCCCTGCTGCATATTGTTCTCAACAGCAGCAGGTTTGCTAAAAGAAACTGACTCCATCAGCAGAAACCTACTCAAAGTGAACATGAGCTATCCAACCTGAGAAATTAATCTCGATGCAATTATGACTTTATTAATCTTTTATTAGTATTTTGTCCTCCACTTTTCCTTCATCATCTAAATGGGGGCAACCTCATCTTTAGTGAGCATCTGTATCAACAGCCTGGCCAAATGATTGCTGATTTCTAAGGTAGAAATATTCTTTACACAGCTCTTTTTCTTTAATTGAGACTACAAGCAGATGATCACTGACAAAATACCAAATGTACAACACTTTCTATTAGAATTTGCACTGTGAAATTTTGCAGAAATAAAGACAGATACCATATGTGCCACTTTTAGAGCTCCAAAATCAAGGCTGATGAAGGACCGTACAAAAACAATCATCATCACATCCTCAGCCTAACTCCACTGCACTCTTCAATGTGCACTCACTGCACCTGTTCTTTGGCCTACCCTGAAGCATCAGTTTCACATGCTTCATATGACCTGTGGTGAACCAGGCATCTACTCACATTTAATATAAACGTACTGTGGGTCTGCAGTTACTCAGCTGTGTTTTGAAGATAATCCATTTCTAGAAGGCAGATTCTGTGACAAGTTTTTTCCCTTTGTGAAAAACCTGAAGCAAGAAATTCTAGGAAGTGATTAGGGCTCTGCTTGCAAATGGATATAAAATCACAACTGGAGATTCCAAATTACCGTATGTGGATTAGGGATCTCAGTGCTTCTGTATACAGGCATTCATGCATATCTGCATGTCAGTCTTGACTGTGCCTTTCTGCACCGTTTGCTGTAGTCTCTCAGTGCTGTCATTTACTTACATAAAATGCACTTGCCCTGGCACTGTAGTAGCAGTTCAGACAAGCTTGCCTGTTGGCAAGTAAATGGCGACAAGCTGGTCCTGGACTTGCAGGTGAAACACAGTAAGAAGATTAAAAATCGTGAAGGTTTGAAGAGACCTCTATAGACTGCCTAGTCCAACCCCTTGTTACAGAACATGGACAGCTGAAGCAGACTACTCCTGGCCCTGACCAGTCACATTTTGACCCTCTCCAAGACAGCAACTTCACTTCCTCTCAACAACCTGTTCTTATGTTTGACAACCTCTATGACAATTTTGTCTTTTCTTTTGCTCAAATATTCTCCGGTATTTTAATTTGTGCATATAATATCTTGTCTCTGAGCACCAATGGAAGCATCTGCCTTGTCTTTTTTCATTCTTGTCTTCAGTTAGTTACACACACAACATTCCATCTAAGCCTTCTCTTTGCCAGGCTGAACTAAGTAACTACACAAAGATGATCCTCACTAATGGCCCCAGTGTTACCTACTTGGGGACACCAGCTGGAGTTCATGCAGCAGATGACAACACTAAGCCTGGCAGTTCACTCAGTTTTCAGTAAAAATTACTGTCTACTAAGGTGTTCTTCAACATGCTGTCTGTGTTATCACAGATGGTGCCAAAAGCCTTGCTAATACACAGGACCAACTGCTGTTCCCCTGTATGCTGAGAATAATTTTGTTACAGAAGGCTATAAAGTTAATCAGGCATGAATTCCCCTTCGTAAATCGATCCTACCTACTGTCTTTTGGTAATGGTTTCCAGGATTATTTGCCTTATCAGCTTCACAAAGATTGAGATCAACCTGATTGGCCTCAGATCCTCCTTTTTGTATTGAAAACAGGAGACATTCACTCTCCTCCAGACCTTAGCAAACTCCACCCATCACAATGATCTCTCAAAGACTGAGTAGAAGTGCAATTACATTGTTTAGCTCTGGTAAGAGTTGGAGATGCATCCCAATCAAGTTTGATGTGCATATACAATATGTTTAGACATTCTGTCCTCCAGTACCAAGATACATGTATTTAAGAAAGCAATTAAAGTGACACCCACATACTCTCAAAAATCACAAAAGAGATGTACGTTCTCTGCTGTCTTGATATACTAAAATTGATACTTCATCAGCAACTCTTAGAAGAGTACCAGAAGTGTTGAGCTTGAAATGAGAATCTTGTTAGAGTAGATGACAAAAAACAGTATCATGGAAGGTGCTTTAAATTTTACTAGATTCTGTCTCATGAAGTGTGAAGTTGTATTTTTATTTGTTTGGGGTTTTTTTTAGCATAACAGCAAAGATGTCAATGAAGTCACTGACAATTGGTATCTTCTGTTTCTCCTTGATATGTAACAGGAATCCAGTCTTGTACATGTAAAAGTATAAACACAGGTATCATCAAGACAGCATTACATGCACCAACTAGGCATCAGCTGAGCAATGCACTGCTGTTGTGTTATATGCAGTCAATTACAGAATGTATGCAGGTGCCTTGAGTCTCCCGATTTTAAAAGTGTCCTATCAGAGGAGCAAAAGTGTCCTAGAAGATGAAAAGATAAATATCACCATATCCAATGTTTGTCTTGGTGCTAGCAGATATGAAGATGCCAGTTGAGAAGGTAAAAGAAACTTAAGTACCTGCTTGGGACAGGTACCCCTCCCAAGAAGATGAGGCATGTGCTTGTATCTACCAATTAAAGTCATAGATGCAATACATGAAGAGTAAAGTTTAAACTGCAGACTTGGTATCAACACCACCATGACGTTGTTTATCACAGAGTGTTTTGCCTTTACAGGCAACTCTTACCCCAGAATTCTTCAATTTTTTGATAGAAATTATCCAAATGAAGTTAATATGGGGAGAAAAGGTCTGAGAAACAAACATGGAATGTTTGTTTCTCGGAGAGAACTTAGAGTTTTCTAGAGCAGTAAGACATTCACAGTGTTCCCCCAGGAATGCTTAAACAATAGCCAGAACCAAGAACGTGTTTCAAGGGGAATTGTACAAACAGGCAAAGGCTGGTATTTGAGAAGTTGACCAAACTCAAGATTAGGTGAGAAATATTAATATCAAGCTCAGAATGCAAGTTGTTTAACACTATCAACCTGTAGAGGAAGCTCTCAGCTCATCTTCAGATCAGCCATTTCCTTTCGCCAAATCTCATGGGTGAGTAGAATCTGGGGCAATGCTTTTTACATTTGTGAACTTTGCCTTTATGTAACCAGATTGATTTACACTACTTTATTATAACCAAGGGTTTTCATGTTTAGAAAGCCTCAGGCTGCCATATAATGAATAGAAGGAAAGCATAGCTAATTTCTTCACAACGTACAGTGGTTACTTCAAGAATCATCTGAAACAAACTGAATCATCTGAAACAAACTGGTAGTGCTGACCATTATACTTCAAGTATTTTTTTTTTTAAACACAAAGCCATCAAGACAGTGTTCCATCAAATGATTTATCTAGTATTTTGCAGATAAAAAGTAATCTGTGACTGAGTATCAGCAATGATGTACCACCGAACACAGTCTATATGATATTATAAACTTCCTTTGAATGAGACACTGGAAAATAGTTTAAGACTGAGTCCAGCAGTCTCTATCATCCTCCAATTGACCTTGCCTTCAGTTGGAAAGACATGGAATCTGGCTGTGTACCAGTACAGCCAGTCAGGAAGTGATTAGTGCATGCCTTTGGTATCTACAAACAGGGAGCACAGTAACAATTATCACTTGAGAAATAACTTGAACTCTTTACATCCAAACTCCTTTTACTCCTTTTTCATGCACACAACCTGTACAAAATCAATTGCCAATATTACAAAAAAAAAAAAAAGACAATATTGACTCAAATGGCCTGTGTCCAACAGTTCATCCTGCAATTCAATGCCCCTCTCCTTATTCCAATATTACAGTAATTTTATGCTACAGCATGGTATAGAACTGCACTCAGGATACTGAGCAGCAGGCATAATTTTCAAAAATATTTTTATATTTTTTGTATTTTATATTATTTGCAGTATTCTTATAATTAAAAGTTCTATCCACAGCACAATACATTGATCAAATTAAAATGACAGTACAGTTTCTAGGCTAAAGACAATTGTTAGCTGCTTTTCTTATGGCTTCTCACCCTTCAGCCTGAACTACTTATCTCTCCTCCAGTCCAGGTGGCTTGACAAAGAAGAATCAGTAAAAAAAGCAAACCAGTTCACATGCTACTTTATTGCCACAGCATAACAGCACAAAACCTGAAGAAACCACAACCTCGTCTGAAGAGCTTTGAAGGATTAAACCATGTCTTGTATAACACACTTCTAAAACTATGGAGCAAAACATAAGTCAGATCACTGATTTGCAACCAGTAATGGACTACAAAGTCTGAAACCAGCTCTTGCTGCAATAGCATGCACATTAATTTACAGCAATGCCAGCTTAATACCTTCTACACATCAGGTTCTGTAGTTCTTTTAAAGTCTGCTTTAACACAACCATCAGTGGGTTAGCAATTTCCTCCTAAGAGGCAACAATATTGCTGGGAATGATGAAATCCAGCACCACTTGTCCCAGGTTTCACCACACCATCTCTGTTACTTTCTCAAGCATCCAAATTTCACAGTCACCAAATCTTGAAGCTTCCTTTTCAACCCAATTGTGCAGTCAAATATAAGCTTCTGCACATCACAAACTGAACACAAGGCCAACACACATGCTTTTTTCTGCTCCAGTATTGCAGGAAAGGCATAGATTGCATAATGCAATATGAAGCATATTTTACCTCATTAGAAATTTATTTATCAAGGAATTATTTACTCAAAACAAGTCTTTGAGTATACATAGAGCTTTGTTGCTTTTTGGCAGTCTTTTTTATTGAACATATTTCAGATACTCATGTCTTTGGCTGCTGAAAGTTTCTTCCAGCAATAACCTTAATATTACGGTTTTAATGAAACAAACAGCATTACATTTCCTACTTACAGCACCCTTCTGAGACTTTACCCAAAGGATCTTAAACACTTCTACTTGCACTGTGAAGGAAGATTAAAACCACCTTCCCTACTTAATCAAAGCAAAGCTCATTCTTTTATGAAATGATGAAGAGCAAGTTGCAATCCACACCCTTCATTACACCAATATTTGCACACGAACGTAAACAAATTCCAATTCAGTAGCTGAAAAATAACATGCCATGCACAGTTGGCGTTGCAGGGATTTCAGTTTTATTTTTGGTGGGGCATTCATTAATTCTTTCCAGAAGCAGCTGGGAAAGCTTCCTCAGTGTTAGTTTCATAGATACAAAGTGCTCATGTAATACACCTTGGGAAGAAGCCTACCTAGCACATTCAAAAGGCTGAGTACCATCTTACAGCAATTAGATAATAAATAACATTTTCCTGAACATATCTGATAAATGTTGCTCTTCTATACAACCACCCTTTTCTCTTTGCTGTTCATGAAAGGTCACAGACCCACCACTTCAAAATCCAACTGCAGTTGACTGCACCAAACTGCACTTGTTTACAAAGAAACACAGGGGTAACTTCCTGCCCAACTGGTAGGGAAATCAGAATTTTGCTAGGTATTTTCTAGAAGGCATAACAATACTGACTACAATCCTCTTTCAGTCAAACCATACAAATAATTTATGTGAGAAGCTAACATTAGGCTCCAACTTAGACACATTAAATAAAAAAACCCAGAATATTTTCCTGAAGATATAGCACACATGAGTTTGTTACAATTTTCTGCCCTCAACCCCTAAATTTTAGTAATTCTAAAATTAACTGTCAGGGACTAAAATTGAAGTTTCTCTTAGTTTCAAAGATTCCTCTGTCACACTATAGCTATAAGTAAACCCAACCAAGTAAAATGTAAAACACAGCCTGCTTTGGTAACGAAATTATTTGAAATATGACAAAAATGCTTTTGCAGAAGTCATCAGCACAAATGAATCCCAAGCACATTTGGAAAAGGTGAAGCTCTTGATTTTAATTACTTTTTAGGATTAAGCTGACAGTTTTGAGCAACACTGATTTGGTATAATGAAGATGACTACCAGAAAGGAACTTTTCTGTGTAAGTCTGCCTCAAAATATAGCAGCCCTCTTTTTTTACCCATCATGTCAAAAATTAAGTGCAAGAAATCTTTTCAGATGCTGAATGAGTTTATACGTATCTTTCAACATCCAGATTCTTCACACTTCAAATAGCAGAGGTTAGAGTTCCCTAACATTGACTGCGCTTCTATCTAGATACCCCGTGCACGACAACATAAAAAATTTCGCTTGCATTTCATTTACACTGATAAGTGTGCATTAGCAATAGGCACTGTAGAAAAGCCAGTACTATACAAGTATCTTGTTTTCAGCTGGGATAGAGTTAATTTGCTTCTTAGTAGCCAGCACAGTGCTGTGTTTGGAACTTACAGCACGAGTACAACGCTGATAAGACACTGATGTTTTAGTTGTTTCTAAGGTATGCTTACACTGAGGTGAGGACTGTCCAGGTTCCCATGGTCTGGGAGGCAGAAGGGGCACAAGAAGCCAAGAAGGAGCATGACCAGGACAGATGACCTAAAGTAGCCAAAAGGATATTCCATACCATACAGTGTCATGGCCAGTATATAAATGAGGAGAGTTGGCTGTGAGCTGTCAATCACTGCTCAGGGATAGGCAGGGCACTGGTCAGTGAATGGAGAGCAATTATTCCATGCATCATTTGTTTCTCTCGAATTTTATTCTTCCCTCTCCCTTTTTCATTACAATTATTAGTATTATTATAGTTTATTTGGATTCAACATTGAAGTGTCCTTATCTCAACCCACAAGGTTTAGGTGTTTCTGATTCTACTCCCCCATCAGGCAGGGTGGAGTGAGCAAGCAGCTGCATGGTACTTAAGTTGCCAGTTGAGGTTAAACCACAACAACACGATACCAGAGTTTACTAAAATTATGTCAACCATGGAAAAAGTAGAGATTACAGAAGTGTATTGAAAATTTCATGGTAGAACACTAGGAAAGAAACTCTTCAAAAGAATAAAAATTTTAGTCCAAATAACGGAGTGGTCACTTCCGGTTGAAAAGCTGCATCATGTATTTAGGGTTTCTTCATATACAAACCCCTCTTTTTGCCTACTCATGAATGGATTAGAATACCTATGAAGTTTGTAGCAAAGATCTGAAGAGATGTATCGGAAGAGACTGATCTTAATTATTCTGTTTCCTACACACTTTAGTAACATACTTTTGTTTAAAAAAAAATTTTTTTTGGTATACCTTGCTGTCAAGTTTGGAAGGAAGAATTACATTTGAAACAACAGTTCTTTTGTGACACAATTCCACCAAAACAGAGTATAGAAGTACAAAAATTATACACTGAGTTTCAGCAAAAGACTGAAAAAGGAAACAAGCCTTTGACTAATGTAGTCATGCAATTCAGAAATGTACATAGAACAATAGCCACCTGTTATTTTAAAAGCACTACTTCTGGTGACATCATAAACCATAAGTTGAAAGAATTCTGTAACACTTGCACTCAAAGCACACAAAGTTAACGATCATCTTGAATTTTTCAAGAACCTAAGTGCACTCTGCACCAATCTGACTTCAAGAATTTTAACATCAAATGATCATTCACATATGACAAAATAACACATTAGGGAAAAAATGTTCAACACTCTAACTGGTAGTTTACAGGGAAAGTTACAAAAACGCTTTGATAGTCTATTAGCAATTCAATACAGAAGACTTCATTAAAACCAAATAAATACTAAATTTTACCTTTTCTGGATTGTAATATAAAGATTTCAAAGTGGTAAACAATGGTGGGCAGCCTTTACTGAAGTTAACCCTCAGGAACTTATCCGTTAGTTCTCTAAATTTTTCACCTAGGAACAAAAGTGTGTTTGGTTATATGTCAGTGATTGCAAGTGTTATATAAATATACGCACTAACTGCTGTGCAACTCTAGATAACAGAGGAACTGAGAAACTGCAATTGAGGGCTTTAGTCTTTCCTGTTACTAATAAGACACAAATATGTTCCAGATTTAAAAAAAAAAAAAATCAGATTAAAATGCTTAAGTTGCTAGTGTTTAGGAGTTTGCTGGCCGACATGGTAACAGTTCTCAAACCTGCAGTCTATTAGAAAGAGAAAATATTAAGTGCTGACTACAGAGGATGTAGCAAAAGCTATTTAAACAAACACTGAAAACACCCTATAATATTAAGAATAGCAATGGAGCAAATAATTGGACGTTTTCATGAGTAAGTTAGCCAAATATGTGTTAGGAGTAGTGGAGATATAAAGTATCCTGATTTGAGGAAAAAGGATGGATGAAATTAATCCTTTGCTACTTTTCTAGTCCTATTTTTATTAGTAGGCCATGACTTGTGATATGATTGTTTCTGGAATTAGAAACAAGACTTATTGTTTCAGAAACATAAGCTCCATATCAGAATCACCAGTATCAAAATATACTTCAGGAAGCTAAAAATCTGATCCAATTAGATTTTCAGTTAAAAATTACAATATTTGCAGTAAGTACTACCTTTCTGAGAAATTATGTTAAAAAAAAAAGAAAAAGCAGTACTTCAAACAGAAGACATCGAGCCAGGAAAATAGCTAGTTTTCATTGTTTTTTCCTATGATGAAAGTGATTGTTTACTTTCAGGGTGGGGGGGCCTGGAAGAAGTGGTTGTTGTTGTTTGGTTGGGGGTTTTTCTATTATTTTTATTGACTTTGTTTACTTTGCATAGGGATGAACTTTTTCCACACTTCAGTGCCTCCTCTGTTGTGGACTTACTCTAACTATCTCAACAAGGAAGTACCACACTTCATGTAATACTAAGATTCACCCATAAAACTGACAAAACTGTTGAAATAAACTTAACCTCAATAAGAACACATTAAAATTTCATTAACAGTTTTTTTTAGATATGCAGAAAATGCAGACACTACTGCTTTGTATACAACATTTTCATTTACGTCTATAAATTCTCAATTGTCATACACTTACTGTTATCAGCAGTGCTGCTAATACTGAGACTAATGAAAGTACTTCATGTTCTCACCTTGCTGTACTAAATCAAACTGTATATAGATGCTGTATATATATAACTGGACTGTAAGCACATGCTTTTTTACAGATGGAATAATTAAAATGTGTTGTCTCACTGTACAGAAACTCCCCTTTATAAAGAAAAAAAATCCATCTCAGTTTCTCCTGCTGAATTCTTCTAATTTTTTATCTTGCTGGAAGAATCATAATTTAGAATTTAGGAAAGCAAGATTCAAGTGTCCATTAAATACCTATTTACTTACAGAAAACAACAGTTTTAAAACAAAGTAAAAAAAATTAAAAGGCACACAGCTGGGCACCCACCTATGACAAGAAGCAGTTACAATTTAGTCTGAGGCACACACCTTACCACAAGACCATAAACAAATATAAAAATGCATGCACACACACTTGATCAGTAAAATTGATGGTAACAGCCTTCCTCCATAAAGGTGGTTTCCAGCTCGATCAAGGAGCTGATTTGTTTCAAATACAAGGTTAGGATTCAATGCACAGCAAGGTCTGGACGAGAACTTATCCTTTTAGCATAAGCCTGGATTTTAGAGTATTTGATTTTTTAAGAGCAATTTAATTCTGAATCAAACAGTGACAGCTGTAATTGGTCAGTGACCACACTAGAACAGTAACTGCATTTAACCAGAAGTTTGCCGTCTTGAAACTTGCCAACATTTTTCTGCAAAGGTGTTCCTTTCTACACCTTCACATTCTCACTATAAAATTTCAACCAAAAGAAATTCTTGTCTCCTGTACTTGTAAACACATAAAATCATTTATTAAATAGATAAATCTCTACAGGATCAAAAACAGTCTTATACATTCATGTCTGACAGGCTAAATAAGTTAGCAGAAAAACATTTTAATTTTGAAAAAATTCTGATTTGTTATAAAATGCTACAGAAAGTAGCCAAGATATTTTTCTTGTCCAATCTAATAATGGATTTTGCTTTCATTTACCCTATTGTTACAGCATGAGCAACTAATTCTTGTTACTATACATTATTTCTACTTAAACAAACATAAGCTGTGAAACTACACTGTCAGGTGTAAGGCCACCTAGAGAAAAACACACAGTGAAATGAAGTCAACAGCAAAACACACTATTAATAAAGATATAGGAAAGTGTTTTGCAGGTTATTTTGTTTGCTGTGTTACCATTACAGTTTTATTACATTAAAAAAAAAAATTCATTACTCATCACCCAACTTTTCAAAAATAGCTGAAATGCCTTAAAATTTGCCCCTGTATCTTCAAATAAACTGAAGGATATAGGACGATAAAAGGCACAAGTGGCAACTTGTTATGAAGCAGTTAAAATCTTTTAATTTTATGCAGGAAATGTGTATGCACATTCAGGCACATGGGAAACAACAGGGAAGTGGACTAGATGCTCTGGAACATTTAAAGGTACCAACAATGTGGTGCTCAGCAAATGAGCTAAACTATAAACTAACCTTAAAAATTTAAAAGCATGAGGAGGTATGTTGGGAATTTGCAGTTGACCTCAAGCTTATGTACTTGATATCTACCTTACATACTTTCCAAAAGTCTTCTACTGGAATTTCAGCAGCTAGACACTAACTATATATTTTTATAGCATTTACCATTTAATTTAGCCTCCTTCCTTCTGCTTTAGAAGAGTTCAGCTTTCTATTTTAACATGTACACATTTTCCTTCCAAAACTGACGTATTTGTGCACCATATTTCAAAACAAATTTTGAAGCAGCAAAGTTACAAAGAACTTTGCTATAAAATGAAATAATTTGGGCTACATTACACTGCAGGTATTTTTGTTACTTTTCTTATCAAATTAGCAGCACAAAGGCAGTCTTTGTTGTCAAATTAAATTCTAATGGCTCTACAAGAAAGTAGGTGTACATTTTTATTGCAAAAATATGCATATTATGCATTGAATTAAAGTGTACTATACCCTACATTTTAACTCATGGTTCTTAACTTGCAGAAAAATTATGTATAGAAATTCCTACAATCTACATATCATTCTATACTGTAGTTTTATCAACACAAATTTTACATAGCTCATATAATCATATTTAAGTGTATGAAGCTTTTCTTTCAACTCCTAAAACATAAAAGAATTATGTCTAATCCAAGAGAAATGCATACATTTGATTTGTCTACATGTTCAAGTAGGTATTGAATGCAAAGTAGGTTTTAAATACATATTAAACAGCCTGATGAAAACTGCAGAAAAAAAATAGGAAAAAAACTATTACAGACAGATATGCAACTTGTTACCTGAAACAAAGTTTAAAGGTAATCTTCTAGGTGAAACTGCTCTGGGATGTCTTTTACTAACTTCTTCATAAATCTGAAGCCTCTCTTCTAAAGTGCCTATTATCAGCAAATACAATAGATGTAAGTAACAGACATAAAAACCTATTCTTTTAAATGACTTTAAATTGATCTAGACTCCTTGTGTGGATTGGGAGCAATTTAAACAGTTCATGCTACTTTTTCCAGTTAATAATGAACAAAAACTGTACTGAGAACACACTGTATATACGATATACAGCTACCAGCATTAATCACTCTAAGGATAAACTGTAAACATGACCATTACCTTGTGCATTCAATCACACAGAGCTGGAGTTTGGTTTCTTTCAGTTCAGTGCTGTTCAGACCCATTCATACATTGTATTACATTCATAGCTTCAATTAACCTTTTTTCACTATGCATTCATTTCAGACACACTTAGCATTCAGAGAAACATGTTGTATTTCTAGACCACAGGCATACAGATAGCACACTATACAAGTATCCCTCTATTATGGGTCCTCTGGTGACAGCAAAACCAGGGTACAATACTGCCAGTAAGTACTGAGCACCAAAACTATACCTTCATGTTTAACAAAAATAAAGCTACTTGATTTTCTGCCCACTCCTCCCCTTTCCCCCATAATATGCTTTGGAGCTCCAATGTGGTTAGCATTTAAATAACACTCATCTTTTGCTTTAAAATGCCATTTTTTATATAAATAAAATCGATTTTGCTTAAATATTAAATTCAAACAATTTAAAACTGAATGTACAGATAAAAGGGTACAATTCATATGTATTAAATATATCTGTTTTCCTTTCATAAGAAAACCAGTTTATCTTGTCACTGAGCTCAGATGTTGGGGAAGGGGGGGGAATCTATTACCCAGTGTCTCCAACAGATGTAGAGTTATAAAAGTAATACTAAAATATTGTTTGGACTGGAACTAAAGCATATAAAAGCCCTAATTGAAGTCACAAGTTGGAGCTCCAGAACTTACCATGGGGGAGGAAATAGTCCTAAGACCACCTAAAAAATAAAGTAGCATTATTAGTTTTATAGAATTAGTACAGTTTTAGTCTACATAGGATTTTAGTATGTCAAAAACTACGGGATTGGTTCTTTGTTAAAAACTACATGCTTTCGTCAACATATTTGCTGTATCATCAGAGAAAATAACTGAGTTCCTGGGTAGTCTGATTTCTGAGACAACGCTGACTATATATAACAAATTAAATAATTTTCACTACCCAATCACTACCTGTATTCTCAGAGCTCATGAGATCTAATGGCAAAATTTCCTAGAAGAAAGTTGGTTGCAAAATGTAATGCAGCTATAACATCTACAAATAATATAATTGTGAGCTTATGATTTATGATGTCATCAGAATAATTCCAATAAACTTTCACTAATTAGTGGAAAAACTAAATGCAAAGAAACCATTTCTGTGTAAATGTAAACACTCTGGAAAGTTATCAGTGCAAAAGACTGAACATAGCATAAACAGTTGCAATACTGTACTTTTGAAAAATGAGCTATTTTTTCTGGAAAAACACAATAGCAGAAATGTGAGCTGGCATTGGAGTAACAAAGGTTTTAACACATTTATCTCCTTTACCTTCTAAAGTGACAACTTAAAAAAAAAAAAGGAAAAAAACCTTATTTTTTTCAAATGGTCTATCTTAAAAGGCCATCCTAAATAGATATTTGAGTATTTCCTATATGCCCTAGAAAGAGATACCATCTAAACAAGCTTCAAATTTACAATTTTATGTTGTGGCATATGATAGCAGTCTGATAATCAACTACTAGACAGGAATTAATAGCCATTTGGTTTCCAAGTTCACGTGTGGAAGAGGAATATTCTTCATATAAGCATCTTAGTAAATACCACCCTTAATTCCAAGAAGATAAATACTTGGTGTTGGTATTTTCAAGTATACAAGTTTTTCAGTGAACATTTTAAAAATGAAAGAACATACTACATAATATTCAAAATCAGAAGGTACATAATTTTCTGCCAAGTAGAACTTTCTAATCTAAAAGCAATACTCTATCAAACAGTAATTCTAAGTGTATCTTATATCATACATATTTTCACTGTATCTGTGTAGCTTAACTTACTGGGTTGTAGGGCCTTTTCCAAGCCTTCATAATAATACCAGTTTTCTGCATTACGCTCAATTAACTCTTTGTATACTTCACCAGCTTCTTTCAGCCTTCCTAACTTGAGTAACATCTCTCCTAGAAACAACACAGTACACAACTATGAATTACATCAAAAAACACTTGTAAGTACGGTTTACAACACTAGATATATAGAATTGTTCTTAAGCATACACAGATTCTTAAAAAGAACCTTCTTTTCCCAAAGGCATTTGCTGTTTGTTATAAATGCTACTTGAAGCTAACCACATACAGAGTTCAGAACATTCATCACTTGTGAAAACAAAGGCTACCTGAATGTCTGTATCTGAGTATATAAAATAGCTATTGAGACTATCAAATAAACAAGCAACTCCTCCTTCCAGGACTTCATCACAGAATTAGATCAGATTTATCAAACTGTTTACTCAAGCACATTTTTCACATCAATGAATCAGTTTTTAACTCATTAAATCACACTGGTATGCTACTAAGTAAATTGTTCTACCAGGTCTAGCTTGAAGGGAGTTAATTTTCTTTACAGCAGCTTATGCTGGGCTGTATTTTGGGATTTGTGACTAAATGTTGATAAATACACCAACATTTCCACCACTGATAAGCAGTACTTGTAGACTATCAAGGTTTGTCCTTTTATTTTTTGGCAGAGTCCACACTCTGGACTTGCTCTGCAAGTAGAGCAGGGTGGACAAGAAGGCAGGAGTGGACACAACCTGGACAGCTGATCCAAACTGGACGAAGAGATACTTTATGCTGTTCACTTTCATACTAAGCAACAAAGATTAAGGAGGAGTGTTGGGTTAGGTAGCATTGCCTGCAGACTAGCTGAGCATCAGTCTGTGGGAAGTGTATAGGGACAGCAGAAGTCGAGGAACTGGGTTTGATTTTCCTTCCTTTCTCTTTCCATCACTCAAGCTATTTTAATCTCAATGCACAAGTTCTATTCCTTTTTTCTTCCTAGTCCCTCCTGATTTGACAAGCAAGGCTGGGTGAAGTGAGTAGGCAGCTGTGTGGGGCTTATCCCACTGGTCTGGGTCAGCCCACAACAACTGTGCAAGGAGTAGCTGAAGAACACATGTCATTACTCACACATATTCAAAATTCAGTAATAGCACTTTAAATGCACATAATAACTGAGAGTTATTTTTAACCAAAAAAGTCAACTTCAGTAAGTAAGTGCATTAGGAAGGTTGAAAAGGAAACAAGAACTTGATACTTCAGTCAAAAAAAAGAAAAATTTGCGTTTGTACTTCAAACAGTATTCTTTATGAAGTTCTTCTTCATAAGATTAAAACTAGGTCATAATAGTTCTGATATACGGAAAGCTACTCTAGTATACTAACAATCTCTGAGATTTCCTCTATCCCTGTGTCAACCCAAGATAGACTACCTGCATCCACTACCAAATTTGGTAGGAAAAGTTATTTACTTGTGTACAAAATTGTAAATCTGTTAGTACCAGCTTTCCTATAGTAATTGTTACAAGTAAATTAAAGACTTTACATGCTGTATTTTCTTCCTTTCACTGCTTTATTGTGTCTGAAAGCTATTAGCAAAAATTTCTAACAAAATTGGGCAAGGGAAGAATAAAAGTTACTTACCTTTGATTTCTTCTACTATTAATTTATCACATATTTGCTTTTCATATGTCTCTATATGTTCTAAAGACTCCTGAAAAAGATCTGCCTCTCTCATCACTTGATTCTGATATAAAATCAGTTCACTATATTCATAATCTATTTTATTAGGAGGAACCTGGGGGGAGGAAGAAAACAATATATCAGTTAACATTTACCTTTACCTCAAATGTATGCAGTATTACAGAATAAAAGATTTAAGCTATGGAACATAACCAGGTCTATATACACCATCTAAACATTCAAGATGTAAAGCTTCCATTACTCATAATCAAATCAAATTCATTTAAGGATATCCACTGTAGTTAACATTTTAGAATAAATCCTTCCTTTCTCTTTGTTCTATCACTGTGGCAAGCTAATTAAAATCTGAATTATATGAGACAAAGCAAAAATCTATTTTCTTTCTGAAGCACTTATGCACTCCACAACAACTTTGACAAAAGTTCTACAGCATATAGCTGGGGTCTAACAGCATAATTTCCAGTATACCAGAGCTCCGGATCAAACTATTTCCAAGGCGAATGACCCATTCATGGCTTGACAACTGGAATTTTTCAGATAGAAAACTTACACATTTACACTAGTTCTCTCTAATCAAGTGTTCTCTGTACTGAACTTCAACCCCCCAGAAAATACAGCGCACAACCATACAGAACTTTTCAAGCAACGGATTATTTTTAGGTCCACCTGCAGTTGCAAACCTAGGACTTTTCAGAGGCTACAGTACAACTAGTGACTCATTCACCTTGCAGTGCTACAAAAGCAAAAGAAGCAGGGTGACACTGAAAATTATTCCTTTCAGAGATAACTCCCTAAGGCGGATTTAGGCAATGTAAAGTCTTGCCAGAGTTATAGTAATTCTTTTCATACTAAACGCTCTTCACTACTATACAAAACATACTCCAATTGCAAGAATGTTAGAGAGCAAATGCAATCCCCAGAAAATGCCCAGGAGATCAATAAAACTATATGAAATGTACTGTTCCAAAAGAAATTGTGAGAGAGACTTATAATCTAACATGATTTTTTACATAATAAAAGATGAGAAGCAGTTGAGCTTCAACAATGTTAATGATATTTTTTCCTGTGACACTACATACTTGGTTTCCTCCTGAGCAACCAACACTTCAAAGTCACATCGGTCACTAAACAGTTTACTATTATTTTCTGTTCCCTAAAAAAGCTTTTCCTTGGTCTTTAAGAAGACAAATTACTTAAGAAAAAACAACACAGACAACCAAAACATTACACTGGCTGAAAGGAACTTTCTTATTAAGAATACTGTCCTAAACCACTACTTCCAGCCCTTCCTGAAGGACAAACTGATTCTATAGGATTTAACATTTGTGATTATGTGCTCTTCAGATTCTGAGAACCAACTTTTACAGTATTGTTGAGCATTTTTTAGAAATACTTGCTTTTATATATAAGTGGTTTGAAAGCTAGTATAGCTAAATAAAATACTGTAAAGATCTGACAATGAACATTACTATGAAAATAATATCATTCAAGCATATTTTTAGCAGCTAATACAGTATAGCAAATGATCACTAATGGAACAAGACTATACCTTACACAAACTAGTCAGCACATAGCATGAAATTCTATACACTTTTCAAAGTAGCTCTTATCTACAGCTCCACTTCCATTTCCACTTTTTCTCAATTTTTAGTCTATATCACCCACTAGAAATCACTAAAAAAAAAAAAATTGTTACCAGGAAAGCATTTTTAACTGCTTCACAGAACGGACTCATGGAACAAGGGTTGAGCATTAAGCATGTCTTCCTGTTTATCCTTACTGCAATACCATGGAACCAAACTGCAGAGCATCAAATTAGTTCTTTCTCCTTCACCTCCTCCTAAAAATCTCTTTTCCTCCAATACACATATCTAAATTCCAAATTCCACAAGTAGCACAGCTTTTTTGGCACATCATGAATTGGTTTTAGGTCTTTGAAACACAGACTACCCCAAAACCCATAAAAAAATATATACACAATACACAATCAGATATCAATTGACTTCCTCGTGGCTGTTTTGGCTCAGCAGGGTAACAAAAAAAACCCAAGAAAACCTACAACAACCAAAAAAAAACCCCAAAAACCCAACAAAACAAATTATTCTTACATGTAGAGTACATCCACCAGAAAGATACTGCACTATCACTCCATTTAAAAAGTTATTTTTAAAAGTAATTTTAAGAAAAGTCTGTTTTCAAAGATACTTTGACATCTCATCAATTTAATGAAGACTTAAATCTAATTCATCAGAAGGCAAGCAGTTAACAACCCCAGTAGTTAATCTGAATAATCAGATTGTTTTATAAAGAATAAGATACTCTATAAAGACAATGTCCACACCAATGTTATTGCTGTTCAATACATCTTTACTGCTCCCTCCCCCTAGAAGAGTTATGATTCTTCCACAGAAGATGTCCAACTTTCTCCTGAATTCAATTCTGATGTTTCAGAATAAATTTTTTCCTCTCCACCTGGACCAAAGAAGGATCAGTTTTTCACCACAGGTCCCCTAACAACTGTCACTGAAAGAATGTGACAAGATGCAGCCAAAACATACCTAAGAGCAGACCCCCAAAACTCCAGAGGTTTTCTGTCCATATCTGTATTTGTGGGCCTGATGTGAAAATTAGGAATAAAATAAAAAATTTAGAATAAAAAATTGTTCTGGAAAAGAAGAAAGGAAAAATGGGACATACAACAGTAAAACAAATTGCATAGTTGTTTTACACCTTGGTTCCCAAAATTTTAATTCTGAACTGACTCTTACATAATTTTGACTTAACCTGGGACAGCACAAGCTGTTACATTTCCTGCAGTGATGTCTACCTTTAACCTCATAACCTGGTTTTGACTAAAATATTGTGCATCTGGCCAATTTACAGCTTTCAGATGACAGCCAACATTGATCTTAATACACTAAGAGTCACCATTTCCAGTGATAACTTAGCCACTAGAATAAAACTGTCAAGGATAAAAAACAATTTATCACTTTAATTTGTTTATCAACTTCCTGACAATCCTCAACTTCCTATTCCTTTCTTTATTTTCCCTTCTAAGCCAGCTTACTAGCTATTACTCTTCCCAAACAGCATACAGTTTTTACTAATATCATCTAGGCTTTTTTCTGTTTACAGTAAACTAAAAGACTCTCTGCCCTTCAGACAGCTTTCTCTGTAGTCATCTTATCTTGCCATATTATTCTTTTCATTTTCTTTTTTTGACAACAGCCTCATCAATAAGTCTTGATCTCTCAGTAAGGAGTACTTTATGGATAAAATCCCTGCTGTCTGAACTAAGAGAGCATTTTACTTTTCACCCATAAGTTTGCCCTGAGGGACAGTTTTACAGTAAACTAAGTCAGACTAACGGCAGCCTGGATCAACAAAGGCAGCTCACTTCCCTCTATTATTCCCCTTCCTCTCTCCCCTCTCACCTCATAGTAATTCAGTTCAGCCAAGGAGTCCTTCCAAAGAGTGATTATCTTTCTGGCACTTAGGCTTCCTGAACCAACCCTCCACAAGTCAGTCAGTGCTGCACAAGGAAGTGGTGTAAGCACACAGGAAAAACTCAGATTTCTGGTTTTGGCAACAACTTGTAGCTAGATTAGCTACATTATTTTGTAATACTGCATCTTCAGATATTCATCTACAACCACTAAAATGACAATTCCTTGATTTATTTTTTTTTTTTGTTTTACTTGTTGGTCGTGGCTGTTTGCATTCATATCCGAAAGGACAGCTGCCTGAGTAATTCAAGTAAATAAGTATCATCATCCTACATTACCATTATTTCTCAGTTATTATGAGAGCAGCATTTTATGCAACGTGTTACATTTCTTTGTCAATTCATTAACATGAATGGTAGACAGTATCAGGCCTAATACAGATTGCCATAAAACTCCTCAAAAACATCCGTTTGTTGAAGAGTCCTCCTCGTGAATCATTTGAAAACCCTTCAGTCTTTTAATCCTCCTTTTAAGCTACCACTCTTCTATTGCAGTCATATGCAGTAGTCTGTAAAGTCCATCACAGAAGTTTATCTATCAAGTGGAGTATATATAAACTACAGGCCAAGAGGGGAGATTTGGGAAGGAAAATAAGCATGATGTGTATCTCCTTAAAGATCCATGCAATGTCCTGAACTTAATTATTTTAACTGCAGGACTGAAAAATCCAGACACCGCAAAAAGCAGTACATTTAGGGAATACTGTGGAAGAGCCAACACATGGCAAAACTGAGCTGTGAGTTTGCCTGGGCTCTCCTGCCCGTTCTGGACCCAACACATTGATTCTCTCTCCCAGTGTTTGGGGTCCCACCTGGCCTGCACTCATCAGCTAGCACAACAAAGCACAAGACTATTTCCAAAAGAAATGCAACTAATGTGTTCATACATATTTTTAGTGTTTTGGAGGAGAAAAGACAATGTACCTACTTAACTATCTCTAATAATCCCAAAAAAAAGAGAACAGACTTAATGGGGCTAATTTCCTATAAAATTCCTTTAAATGCATCCATCTACAGTATTTAAATCTGGCTTAGCCACTAGACTGCACAGCACGCCATGACAGCCCTCAAACAACCGTATTTACACACAACCTTTTAGAAAAGACTACAACACTAACAGTATCGTGTCCCTTCTCTCCAAGGGGCCAATACCACTACTAAGATCTGTTAGTCCTTGAAGAACCTCAGCTTCTTAGGCAACATTTGCTGGTTTTCCATATAATACATATTCTTTCTTTCTAACTCTAACAGTTATTTTGACACCAAATTCAGACTGGGTGCTGCTGACTCATTTGAGAATTATGACTTTTTGGTTGTCAAACACTCACAGAATATGACCCAATTTTGATTAAAACTCTTTTCAGTTTTTACTTAATACTGAAGTTACAGTTCTTTTGAAATATCAAGCTATATACAGGCAGCTTGCAACATCCTTTTTTTGACCATAATATATGATCAAGTACTGGTCTCTCCTAGCCATATATTTCATTTCTTACACTTAATCCCATATATAACAACTCAGAAATTATATGAGATTTTTGTTTTAAAAACACAGTCTAGAGTCAGGTAATAACTTAATATTTTTACACACTACTTCCGAGATGCCTCCCCAGTTAAATGGATCTATAAACATGCTCCTTTTTCTTTCCACACTGCAGAATAATCAACATATCCACTCTGTTCTGCTAATTTAGACTTTACAGCTCTGCATTACCACTAACAGAACCAGGGAATAGTCTCTCTCAAAAAAAGGTTCTACTCAGTGATTTTAGGATTGTACCACTTGGTTTACTCAGGTCTCACCAACACCAAGTCTGATCAAAGAATTTTCAGCTACACTTCATGTTACTCTGAAATCAAGTATTCATTTTAAGTGTACTATATACAGATGCATACAAACCACTGACAATATTTCATTCTTTGTAGAGATGTAATGGCATCCAGACTATGGCAGGAAAAAGGGCAAATGAGCACATCCAAAATATTAAAGTATTTTCTCTAGTTTCACCTACTGTAAAGGGGCAGGATCATCACAGGTTTTCTCTAGCTATAAGTCTCACAAACATTAAGTTAACTCTGCATGAGACTCCTCTTATATCCTCAACCCTAATAGCTTATTTCTCAAAGCAGAAAGCTCCACAAATAACAAATATATTCCTAATTCATAATTGATTTGTATTTCCAAAGAATTAACTCCTCAGATTCTATCCCTTATACAATAAGTGTCTCCTTCCAGACCAGGAAATCTTACCTGCTGGGTTTTCCTAAACTCTTCAAGTAGTTTTAAGGCCATATCATAATCTTTTAGTAAGTGGTATGCAATGGCATATCCAATCCAGGAAGCACGTTGTGTGGGGCGCAGCTGAAGCAGTTGGTATCTTGTCTCCTTCAGTGAAAGAAATGCAATTATAAAAGAAGAATTTTTAACTAGCAACCCTTGAAATTCTAACAGCATGGCAAAAACCAGTACATTTCTGTTTGATAAATTTGGAGGTTACATTCTAAATACACAAGTCATGGAACAAAACATAAGATCTCTTTGTAGAGACACAGAAGGTGTCATTTGCAAGAGCACCTCCTAAGAACCTAAATTATTTTCAAAGATAGAGCTTTGAAATCTCAGAAAGCCCTTTCCACCAGGAAGCAGGAGCTCACTGCCACTGAAAGAGTGGCATTCACTCTCATAGGCACAAGGTCCTCACACACCACTACAACACTTCTCAGAACTTCTTCCCAAGTCAAATCATTTCCCCGGGTCAATGATTCTATTTTCCCTTTGCATTAGCAAATTCAAGGAAATTAAGATCCTTAGTAAGGAGACCAACTAATGTGAAGCCCACAGTCCAGTCCTCTATTTCATATGAAACAGATTAATCAGTTCAGCCAATTTGAAACTACTCACTGGTTTTGGACAAATTTTAACGTTTCATTTATAATAATCATCACTGGGATTCCAGAATCAGTCATCATGGGGCAAGTTACCTACACACTAACAAGAAATGTGATAGTGTATTTCTTACCAAAAACACCTTCAGCATTTGCATGCAAAACACAGTCTGCAGAGCTCACAATTGCTTGGCAAGTACTCGTTAATTTAAGTACTGTCCCTTTTCGTTACTATTTTAGTAAAAAATTAGTTAAGAGCTATTTTTACAAAGTGACTAGTGAATCCAATTGCACAGAATAAATATTTCTAGTTCTGCTCGCAGCCTTATATAGGGCTTTACTGCAGTATCTTTTCCTGCTTTCCTAAACAATAGCTTAAAATATTTTTGAAACATATAAAGAGTAGCAATAGAAATACTACCAATAAAAGGTATTGCAGTGGAATAGTACAAGAGAAGTCTAGCATCAATGAGTGGGAATTCAAAGAGAGTACTTACTCTATATCCTTCTAAATCCCTCATCTGAATCTGCAACAGAGAGAGATCTCTCAAAATCTGTAGGTTATCTTTATCTAGTTTGAGTGCATTCCGGTAACACTTGATGGCTTCATCATATTTCTTATCTGAACGCTGCAGAAGACCATAGACATGCCAACCTAATGCAGGTTAAGGAAGATACATTTACAGTTTTCACAAAGTAACTGCAGTGTACTTGTATTACAGGCCAAACAACTTGACAACTTCCTTGAAGATCAGTACCTTTACAAATGAAGATGGATTACTGCAGCCAGACTTTACTAACACATTGTAAAATATTAAATGCTTCCTAATTTTTTTTAAATGACATCTTACTGCTTAAGTCACATTCAGAACCCCCTGAGCACTGTTACACAAATGAAATCACCCAAACTCCACCAGACTGTAAGAGTTAGTCACAGATTGATTGCTTAAAATATGCTATCACAATTACAGTAGGAATTCTTACTCATGGAAGTGTTTCATTCTAACAATGGAATTTGTGTACAATTTCTAGTTTTCCTCGCTTGCCTATCTGTAACCTCAATTAGACTCCAGCTTTTACAGTACAGAAAAAACATAGAACTCCACTTAATTCACTGACAAAAGGGAAAGTGCATTTTGTGCATCAGAAGTCTTTGTCACAATCTCAGCATCTCAGATTTCCATCAATAGTGTGCCACAGCAAAATTATCAGGTTTTGTAGTACAAAGGATACAGACATGACTCTTCACATCATTACGAAGTCCTTTACGAACAAATTCATATGCTTCCTCCTTCTTCCCTAAGCAGTTCAAGGTCAGTCCTTTCATCGCAAGTGTCTCTGTAAGAAATATCAATACTTATGTTTCTGACTTCCATATGTCAGCTTCACAGTGCAGATATCCTTTGAAGTTGCTACACAGTGAAGTCTCCCATTAAAAAATAAATTTAGCCCACAATAGCAGCCTAGCACAGCTGAAGACTATTACATGGATCATTTCCTTTCTTGAAACCGGTCTTAAAAAGATCACTTTTAGAGCATCATGCAGATGCAATGAAAACAGACAACACAAACTTTTATTAATTAAAAAATACACTTAGCTAGCTTTGAGGGAGTTAACAATAAGCTAAAGCAAATTTAGAGAGCTCCTCAATGTGTATTAAAGATCTTGATGGAAAGACCAAGGGGAAAAAAAGCTGTGTTCACCACAAGAAACAAATCTCTGTCATAGTCCGTTCCCCTGTTACAGACTTCTTATAAAGCATTAGTTAAGGGAAACGTATTTACTACTACTATATGAGGAGTGCAAGAGACCACAATGAAATAACATTTTAATCAACATTCTGAGAGGCACAGGATTTCACATAGTATGTTGGTATGACTATTGCTCTCCCTCTTCCCCCATTCTTCAAGGCATACAGTAGACAAGCAAGTTGCATGTAATGCATCCACTATGCCTGAAAACTATTCCAGATTTATATTTATGTGTTTTTGTTAAATAAGAGGCCACTTGTTCTGGTTCCTGCCAGAAAATAAATCACCATTTTCATAATAATGTTCATAATTCCTCTAACTACAGCCTCTTCCCCAGTATTAACAGCAATAGACTGTGATCTCAAGGTCAGCTGTAACAGCAGTTTCAAGTGTTATTGATAGACCTATTTAACACTTTTTCTGTAGAGTACACCTATAAGTAAATGATGACCCAAAATTAGTCAAAGGGGTTTTTTTTTATGGTTATTTTTTAGTTGTCCTACATTCACACTGTAAGAACAGAGAAAGCCAGAATGATACCTTTCAAATAATTTAAGACATTAAGACATTTTAAGAAGAATATCTGCACTGTGGGAAAGGGAGCAAATAATCCTGCCTTCCCACACCAGGGTGATAACTGCCCAGCCACATCAATCCATCTGTTTTGCCACCTTCTCACTAAACTTTTGAAACTCCTTTTCTCTGAGGCTAAGTGTGACAAGTGCAGCTTTCAAGTGCAGATCATCTCACTGGGTAAGTTCTGCCTCAGCTGTCCATTCCAGGCTTTATTCCCAAGCTTCACAGCCATTAGTGGCTCAAAGCCACATAATATGTGGACTGCCAGGCAGCTAGCTAGCTGTCCTGGAAAAGTTTAAGAGGCAGCAAGAGCAGAAAAGACAGATCTGTACACAGAGACGCTATAGAAACAGAAGTGCTAGTAGTGACAAATGTATCAGGTCAGAGCTGAACAAACCACTCTAGCTTTGAAGCAACAAAAAAACTACTTTTATCTCTAGGGAAGTAATGAAGACAACAAAGAAACAGCAGACATGAACGGAAGTACAAAAAGGATTAGTCAAACATTTTGGCAAGATTTGACAACATCAAGTAGGAAATTAATTTTACTGACAGAGTACATGCACACTCAGTGTTAGGTTGCTTCAACAGTAAAAAAACCCAAAAAAATCCACTGTATCAGAAGGAAAGTGTCTGAATAATGTAAGAGAAACCTGTAATACAGTAAGACTAGAGTATCCTATTCACGATGTAAATAGAATTTAACAGATGTAAATAGAAGCAATATTCTGCTGCCCTGCTTCGTACAGTATCTATCAGAGCAGGATCACCAGATTCTGTCTTCAGCTTCAAGTATTAACAGCAACAGTATTACACTTAACTCTGCTCCCTTTAAGCAGCAGCAACTTGTTATGCAGTATAGAAAATGTAAAACTATTAACTTTACAAAAAACCCTCCAGATTTTTAATTTATTGGCAGAGCATCTTCATAGAATATTAAAAAAAGGCTGGGCTTGCTTTAAATAGGAATGTAAGAAAGACCCACACTAGCATTCTGACCCAGAAACCTAGAAAGGCAAGTTGGAAGCTTCACTGAAGTGTTGCTTCCACCATGTATTTTCATCTTCAACATCCCAGTGCACAGGAGTGTTTGACTGAGGCAGAATGGAAACCTGATCTGAATGCACAAAGACTGAAAACCCAGAGTAATTACTCAGTCATAACAACAGAATCACATTCCACAACAGGCTCTTTTCTTCCTCAATACTATGATATAGACTAATAAAACATTTAAGCTCTTGACAGGAGACAAAAAAAAAAAATCTTGAGTCTGCAGTTACCTCCATGTTCAGCAAATTTTGGGTTAGAAAGGATCATCTTGCAGAACTTGAGTCCATTTTTGTACTGTTTTTGTTCGTAACATTTCTGTAAAAGATGTGAAATGTAATCATTGAAATGCATTTAAAACCACAGTACCTTAGCATACTATTACAAATGTAGTCATTCGTCCAGCAAGACACAGCGATCAGATCACTAACAAACTCTAGGCAAATATACCTATTCATATTAAATTGCTTCTTCTCAGCATTCAGAACATGCAACAAATACTCTACCTTATGGTTTACTTTTTGATTTTAAAAGTAATTCATTTTCAACAGAAATAGGAAAGGGAAGTAGTAATATCTACCTCAATCCAGAAATTCTTAAAATAGAAATTAGAGTTAGAAATGTTGACTCAAAAGAACTTTTGAGGAGAATTAATCTCAGAGTCTAGACGCTCCTTTCAAAATCCCATTTCCCTAGCCTAGTGACTTCCCAGTACAAGACATCTCAAGACAGAAGACTTTCCTAGTTGCCAATACAGACTTTTGGAAAGAAGAAAGAAACCATGAAGCAGGATATACTTATAACCTCAGAAATTGATACAGAGGTATCAGGGTGGTAGAATTTACCTGAGTATTAAAAAAATAAAACATCTAATTTCTACCTGTAATAGTACAGCTAAGGGCTACTTAGAGATTTACTTAGAATACAATTTACCCAATTACTAGGTAAACTGGCAAACTGTATGGTTCAACTGTGGGAATATATGGAAGAAACAAAATGTGAACATGGGTCCCTTTTCTTCTTTAAGAAGATACTACCTAAATCACTAAGGTTTTAGTAATTTAAATCAACTAGTGATCACTACAGTGGATCACTAAAGCAAATCTGTTTAAACCAGTAAAAGGCATGCTTGTGTCAGTAAGCAGGAAAGTGATTTGAGGTCACTTAAGCTTTTTAAAGGAAAAACCACCAAACCAGGCTTAACTTAGCACCAGTTTATGTCATTTCAGTTATGTGCTTGAGTGTTTTAACGGTCTCTCATGGATCATTCCCACTCCATCAATCTTCCAGGATAAAGGCAAAATCTGTGTTAAATTAATACGGAGATAGTCAACTCCTTTGCAATCAGAACAGATTATCCCATTACTTCACAGGGTAAAAGCAATACAGAAACACATCTACGCTCACTTTGGGGTAATTGGGTAAGGCAGCAAAACAAGGCTCCGCCCCCGGTCTGTGAGGAAGGGCTTAACTGCAGATAGTTCTTAGGTTCTTGCCGCCTGAAACTCAAGACACTTGCAGCTAACCATTACTAAGTGCAGATTAAATCACAGAATAATTTAGGTCAGCATAAACCCTTGAAGGTCACCAAAATCAACTCTCAAAACAAAAGAGTTAACCCTGATATTAGATCAGGTTGATCTGCCTGACTTCTTCCAGAGAAGCAGTTATACTACGGATATTCACACTTAAACAACAGCAACAGAAAAGCTCTGAATGTTTGTTTGGGTTTTTTTTTTGTTTTTTTTTTTTTTTTTTTTCTTAACTGAGAACTAGTTTCAACATCTTTTACCAGAAATAACCTAGGTTGTGGCAAAACTTGGAGTCCCCTCTAGGGGAAGGTGAAAGTCTCCTATTCTTCTACTTTCTTTGTTAACTTACAATGCTTTGTAGCATTTTTAAGGAATCCTAGGTAAACACCCACAATGTGCTATATATGCTTTCTAAACTTATTCAGGTATGCCTAAAAAAGTAGCAATAGCAAACATTCATTCACAGTCCTACAATTCTTGCAATGTAGAGTGAAACCCCAAATATACAGCAGTGCTTGACCAGAAGCAATTTGAGACAAGTGTGCACTTAAAATAGATTAACTGCTGGAGAAAATCAGATCCATTATCCTTGTTCTGACATTTTTATCCTATAGAGCTAAGTCGCAGGCCTAGAATGAGAACTGAAGATTATGAGAGATAAATGTGATCTTTGGAGGACAGACAAGATCACATTTTCTAAAGTCCAGCACATGAATGGGAGAGGGAAATTAATGCACTCCACACTGAGAGGAAATGCAAGTTAAATATTCAGTTTTTTGGCTTGCTAACAAGATAACCAGCATCCTTAGTTTAGGCTGAGAGAAGACCTCAGAGGTCCAAGTGCAAACTTTAACCCAGTACTGCAACATCCACCACTAAACCATATCCCTAAGTGCCATATCTACACATCTTTTAAATATCTCTAGGGTTGGTAATCCAACCCCTCCCAATGCTGGACAACCCTTTCAAGTGAAGAAATTTTTCCTCATATCAAATTTAAACCTCCCCTGGTGCAACTTGAGGCCCTTTCCTCTTATCCTGAGCCTTCTAGGAGAGAAGATCAACCCCTATGTTACTACAGCCTCCTTTCAGGTAGTTGTATCACAGATGGACATTTCCTAGTTGGGAAGCCTGATGTCTCCATATGTATTCTCAAGTTTTTTTACTTATCTGGACAAATTAACTGAAATGTATTTACTAGAATCTGTCCCACTGCATTCAGTCTTTGGTTCACTAAAAGCTCAAGTTAATTTGCTAAGGTGTTTTTTTTTTTTTAACTGTCTTATCTGTAGTGCTTAATGTGATGCTCCCCCATCACCCCTTTATGGCAATCATTTCCTGCTAAAGCTAAAATCAAATAATGAATGTTTACACACTTGAAACCTCAAAGGGAAATTGTGGCAAGATGAAAATGTTACTCGGAACTTCTGCTACAAGATGTTCCTGGAAGGATGCTACCTCACCTGGCAAAAAATCTCTTTTATTCCCTTTTTCGACACTAACTCAACAATATAATCTGCTTGTAGACTACCATACCAATCTAGATACTATTTTGTGTACTTTGACCTAAGTATCAAGTACCTCTACACAGATGTCAAATTGGCACTGAGTCTGAGAAGTAATTGTAAAGGTAAAAAATCCTACTAGCAAGGATACAACAATGAAAACCAAGAAAGGACTTGATTCCAGTATTACAATTCTTTGTTGCATCTACTCAGCAAAATGTCATTCATAAATTCTATTTTTTTTATGATGACATTTTTTTAAAGACCTAAAACCCTTTCCACTACTAAATATAAACAGTATCAAGGATTTGAATCACTAGCATTACTTGTAAAACAGAAGGATTTCACATATCATTACTCAATCACATGTGTCATTTATATCTTACTTAAACTATTTACAACATCAGGTTAGTGCAGGGATGATTTTAAAAACTACATCTCCCTAGACATAGCATCTGCTGCTTTGAAAAAGGCCCTGCATTGAGAGAACAGCTATATTTTTCACATACATAGCTTAATACACAGGCAATTTTATGGCTGAAGAACATCCCATTATCTTGGACATTAACACTCATTTCCAAGAAGTTGTCTTAAAAAAATAAACTCAACTGGTGACTTGAAGAGACTGCAGCTGCAGCAACCAAAGCCCTTCCTCACTCCATGGCCCCAGTGCCTCTGAAGGTATTCAAGTGATGTATTATTTCACAAAGCCTTTTTATGTGTAGACTAGATAAAGAGTAGTTATCACATTCAAAGACTAAGGACAGCTATTGCATCAAACCAAGTAGTGTCAAACACAGCAGTCAGGCTTCCCTGATCAGCTTAAATGTTTTAATATTTTAAAGTTGTTTAAGATGGTCTGTGACCGTAACAAAGCTGCGCTGAAGTTCAATCCAAATTGTACACTGACCCATCTGATGGTGAGCTTGTGTAAAGAGGGCTTGTAAGAAAGGTGGGGACAACTTTTTAGTCAGGTCTATTGTAATAAGCTAAGGGGTGATGTTTCTATGTTAAAAGATCAATTCAGACTAGACATAAGGAAGACTTTTTTTTATGATTATAGTGGTGAAACACTGGAATAGGTTGCCCACAGAGGTGATAGATAATCCCTTCCTGGAAACATTCAAGGAGTTCTGAGCCACCAGATCTAGCTGAAAATGTCACTTCTAATGGCAGTGGGCTGGACTACATGGTCTTTAAAAGTCCCTTCCAACTCAAGCTGCTCTATAATTCTATGTGCTTTTTCTAACAGCACCGCAACAACACCACAATTTAAAAATTGATTCCGCTGTCTCTTGATAAGAGTTTATCAAACACAAAATCAAAACCATTACCAACATTTTAACATTATTCTCCAATTCTACTTGTACAGCACACATTCTGTTGAGACAGGTCCGCACATCAGTAGGCTGCCCTGCCAGAAGTATGATGGAGCATAAGAACCACTAAAAAGAAAAATAAGCACTTCAAACCAATTAAACAATTTTAACATAGCTGCATAAATACAGCTTCAAGTTTTATTAGAAGAACAAATGAGAGAAACATTAGGCTGGAAAAGACCTCTATAATTGCCAGTCCAGCTGTCATGTTCTCATTGAACCATGCTCCCGAGTGCCATATTTACATGCCTTTGTAAATACTCCCAGAGTTGATGACTCAATCACTTCCCTGGGCCGCAGTACTTAACCACTCCTTCAGCATGGAAATTTTTCCTCATATACAATCTAAACCTCCCCTGATGCAACTTGAGGCCATTTCTTCTTGTCCTGTCACTTGCTACCTAGGAGAAAATACTGACTCCCACCTCACTATCACCTCCTTTCAGGCAGCTATAGCAAGCGATAAGGTCTCCCTTGAGCCTCCTTTTCTCCAGGCTAAACAATCACAGCTCCTTCGGCCACTCCTCCAATAAGACTTCTTTAAGACATCATTTGTTTTAGTCTTCTCTGCTACTATACTTCCATATAATCCTGCCTGCAGACCTCTCAGCACTCAACAGTTTCAACATTCTTCTTGCCAGGTAGTGTCTTGGCTCTTGCTGCCAAGATTTTGGTGTAGAACTCAGAGAGGATTTTGGCAACACCTAAGATTCATTAAAAGAAAAATTACTCATGTACTCAATGCTCTGTAACACTGATGGAAGTGCTGCTTAAAGAAATAAACCAAGAACTAAATGTAGAACATCAGAGCCTAGGGAAAAAGGACAAGGCTTGCACATCAAGCCTTATGGAAATAATATTGGAAGACAGCTATGCTGGAAATCTCTCCCAGTCACAATGGTGATCAAGTTCAGTAGTAAAAAACTCTCAGAGTTATCAATGACATTCTGATCAGCACCTTTTCTTAGGAGCTATCTGACAGTACTTTGGGGCTGATCAAATTACTGATACACATTTCTGATCAAAACCAGGCACAACCAATACAGAAACTTTAGCATGCTGTCAGTATTCTTAATTGGCACTTCATACTTGGACCTTTTAAAAAGCCTTGTTTTACTGCACATCTATAAAACAATGTCATCAGCAAAAAACAGGCAATCTATTTCCTACAGCAGCCGACAAAATAAGCTAAGTATCTTAGATTTAGGCAACACTCAGTAGTTACTGCTTCTAAGCTAATAAATAATTATTAAATTATTCACCAGTTTGATAGCAAGGTCTGTCCATCTTGTTTGAAGGAGTTCAGCATCTGTGTTGGAAATGCTCCTCATTACAAACTATATAGATATTTGCAATACTGATGCATGAAAAGAAAGCATCATGATACCACTGAAGTTCAGAGTCAGACTAGAAACCTCTCCATGAATTTTTCCAAACAGCATCCCTCTCTCCACACTGACTTCAGTTCACCAATGTTTTAGAGAATGAAAAAGAAGTATCAGCTGGAAGAAGCTTTGGATCATGGAGACCAAGAAAGCCCTGTCTCAAGCATCTTAAACTTCTAGTCCCAGGGCAACCATTCCAGAGCATCAACATATTTTTCTACCCATCCTCCATACCCTACCAGGATTTTACATATGCATGGACACCCCACGTCTGCTATCACTCTGCTGGTAAGAGCAGTTAACTTCACCATCTGGAATAAAAAGAGGAAGACAACCTAAATACAGTCTTTGCTTGCTTCAATTGTCAAAATGGACAGGCCACACCATTCTTCCCCAGACCCGGGGACTTAGCAATGCAGAACAGTGCCGAGTCAGAACATGGACTATGGTGTACAACAGAACAAGAAGCCACCACTACATGGTGGTAACATTTTGATCAATGTATTAATGTCACAGTAATATCTAAGCTTTCACTATCATAATATTCTGTACACAACAACGGCATTTTTGTCCCTTAAACAGATTTTCACAATTATTCAAGTTCAAATCATCACAAGACACAAAACTTGGTACATAATGCAGCCAGTTGTAATCACTGCTGTTTGTATTCTTTATTATTGACAGAGTAAAATTTATATTGTATTTATTATGGAAACGTTGTACAATAAAAGAATGTTTTTTCACCATTTATTGTCACAGACCTCTTTAAAAGCCCAATAAACTACGCCTCTTTTAAAAGGGGAAGCTATTATCAATAAGCTTGCCTTAATTTAAGACCTAGTGTAATTTCATGCCGTGCACACACACTCAATACAATTTGAATTCCTAGAATATCCTTTGCTGCAAAAGGGCAGAAATAACAAAACAGAGCAGAAAGAGCTCTTGCTGACAAGTACTTTGCATTTGTAACTTCTACACTGCTTGACTTAATACAGTTCTCTCCTATTTATGAACACGTGTGTGCCCCTGCAAAGCAAAAATTGTAACAGCAACACTAGAAACGAGACAGACATTTTCCAGTAATTTTCAATCTGCACTTTGTGCGGAAGTAGTGAAGAGCCCAGTCTGCCCCATCTCATGGGACGAATTGCAATTTGCTTAGCAAGAACTCAGACTAAGCAGGTGGCTCCACATCCTAGTGGAACTGCATCTGAGAGCAATTATATAAATGAAACCATGAACACCAGCACTGTTTTGTGGAATCTGATACCATACACAGTAAAATAAACATCAAACTTTAAAAGTCCCAAATTTTTTTAGGCATCTTCAAGCAAGTTCAAGACAATTACTAACACAAGGCTTCAACATTAATTTAATCTTGACATTCCATACTTAACAACACAGTGATTCAGCCAAGAATCACATGAATCACAGCAGATCAGACAGAGCTGAGATCAGACGCACCTGGTACAGGTCACTGGAGGTAAGATACAAGGGCTGGATGCAGTGAGAGAGGCTAATGAGTAAGATACTGCAGTTCTCACCAGAATGTTCCCAGCCTCCAGTTATTTGTGCATCACCAACACTCCAAGCAAAAGGGTTTATCTTCACTCACAAAAAGAGTAAAAAGGGTTCCCACCACAAACCCTTCAAAGTGTCCAAACCTTTTTATACAGTGAATACATCATGCAGCAAAGGGTTCCACAGTAAAACCACCTTTTTGTTAACAACTTCTTGTTTGGAGCCTGCTTCTTTGCAGCCATCATTTCTACCAAAATCAAAATGAATCACAATAGCTCAAAGATAGAAAAGTACATACTTAACTTCTCCAAATTACTTAACTTCTGAACCTTCTGTTAAGTTCTTTCTCCCTCTAGAAGGTAATTTCATACTCCTCCTTCTGAGGAGGCCTGGGGGAGGAACCAAGAGAAAGAGCAAAGCACACTGCAGTGCACACGGAGACTTGCAGTGTACTTGGGCAGTGGCGTAACAGCCTATTTCTTTTCCCGGGATTCACCAGTTTTCACCATATAGGGGAAATTGTCTCAATAAAACTTCAAATACTTCTAAAACTCTGAAATCTTGGGGCAATCCATCTCATAGCCATAGATGAAGTCTGTATTAAATTAGGATTTCCAAGTCTTACATTCATCTACAACCAATTTTGCTTGTTACAACTCAACTTGCTCCAAAAACATGGAAGCTTTCAGGTGGCCTTCACCTTTTGTGCCACAAATAGTTTAGAACTGAACTTTTCTTGCTATTCTGTGCTCGTTCTGTTCCATATAAACAGCCAAATAAGAAGAAATTCAAGCATAAAATACAAAGGGACTTAACTCTGAAAAATTAACATTTTTTAGAAGAAAAGTATAAATAGAAGTCCATAATCAAGAAACAACCCACAGCATTCCACAGAAGCCTGCTTTCTGAGCCTTGCATGATGACCTTCACAAACTCATTCTGAAAAACTAAACAAAGAATATCTATTTGGGATAAAGTCTTCTCCAAATGAGACTCTCAAATCACTGTCAAATGAGAAGTGTGACTATCCCTTATGAAAGTCTTACTGACTATTACCATTAGACTGGCATCTATCCTCCACAAGTCTGTTATTTCAGTAGTTTGCAGCTGGCCAGGTGCCCTCACCACCTTGTTTGAAAGCCCATATGGAGGGTATAGCTTACACTCTTCCTAGGCTGCCTGTCCTCAGCAGCACAAGCAAAACCACACAAAGAATCAGTCGTAAGTTACACCAGAAGATTTTAAGTGACTGTTCCAAACTCCTGTCTTTAAAAAGGAGGGATCTTTAATGCCAGGCACTTCAAACTTCCACTGTTCCAGTGGTGTATTAATAATGGCTACCTCAGCTACAGAACCTATCACACTTAGGAGGCCCTCATTAGCATAACAACATAACTTCCCAATTACCGACTTTAATAGTTCATTAACTCCCCCATATCATTCCCAGGAGACTGACTAGTTGCATACTTATAAACCATTATTATTTCATTAAATAATTTTTTTAAAAAAAGCTTTCAGAATTCTATGGATAAGAAATAATTAAATCCTACAAACACCTGTATATTTATATTTTATCCAAGAATAAATCATTTAATGTCACTGAAGAAGTTGGAGAACAAAAAGAACATTACAGAGAAGCTGAACAAGTCCTCAGAGAGGGCATTTTAAGTAATTTCTAGCATTTCCTTACCCTGAAAAATGGAAAATGCATGGCTGAATGAACTGAGCAGCAACAACCCACTGCTGTAATACTTCCAGACGTTTTGAGTCTTATTAGTTGAAGTCAGCTGCAATTAAAGCAGCAAACCTTATTTTAGGCAACAGCAATATGAGGAATTTGCTAAGAAACAAAAGGATTAGTCAGTTACAGGCATGATACTATCCACAGTTCTGTTAAACATGAAACAAACATCAGACAATACCTTATACTGCATGAGCCTGGGCTCACACCAATACATACTAGAAGATCGTAAGCATTTACTGAAAACAAAACAACTTGGCAAGTGAGCCAAGAAAGAATCCCAAGGCTTTCCTCTAAAACCTACTAGACTACTTACAAAGATTACTGCCATGCCCTGTCCAGACAGAGCTGATTTGATTCCATAAAGCCAATGTTTAAGAACAACTCTGAGACAGTCTGTAGTATGGATTCTTGGGTGAAAGAAAAAAAAAAAAAATCAAAGCTGCTTAAACTGAAACATACTCTGAAGGTAAGTTTACAGCTCAATTTTAAATACACAAACAGAAGATCAGGCTAAGCTTACTAGAAGTAAACACCAAATTCATGATACCAAACTTCAACCTTAACAAGAAGCCTTTCTAAGTTACCATGAGTATGCTTACTTTAGATAGCATCTGCCCCATTTACTTAAAAAGTCACCTAAGCTGAAGGCTAACTTTAATTGGCAAGAAACACACAAGCACTCCTATATTAATTCTTATTTATGATGTTTTTCTCTTCCATGAGAGGGGAACATATTCAAATACTTCCTCCATGCCTTCTGTGAGGCTGTGAAGTGGAGGAGAAGAGCTTGAAGCTGCTCAGCCCCTTACTCCCAAACAACACCACACATGTAAGGACCAACAGGTCTTCCAAGGGTAGAGCCTCTAGACTGAGAAAGTTTCTGCAGAACAGTGACAGTATGGCCTAAGACTCAAAACAGAACTGGAAGACAGAACAGAGTAAGAAAGGAGCTTTAGAACTACCTTACAGTAGTCCTGATCAACTAGGACTACTACCTATACTGCAATTGCTATTACTTCACTAATCACCTAACTGTTAGTTTTAAGTCAGCTTGTTCAAGCACTGCCAAGCATGCAAGCACACAAATTGATGGGGCTTAAAGACTATTTACTCAGCTTCTCGAGCAGCCTTCTCAGCTTACACTGATCTCCAAGAGGCCACACTAGCCAGGGCAGCTCCAACAGCTTTGCTGTTACTTGGGCCGTCTTGTTCAGAACATTGATAACCTGTCTCATATGTTACATCCACACACCAAGTCACTGTGAAGGATTTCTCATGATCTCCAAATGAGTTTTCACTTTCTCAACTGTTAATTCTCCGCAGTGTTCATAAAAATACTAAAGTCTTAATATATGAATATAATTTCCTTGCATCTGTTCCAAGTAATTAAATCACTACATGCTTCTAGGGTCTTATTATGCAGCCTCCCACTTAATCCCTGCCCCCAATTTTGGAAATTACTAGGGATGCTATGCGCATTTAAAATATTCTAGCAGTGCCTAAGTAAGCAAAAGCTGGTTTGATTAAAGAGCCTTTAGCACCACAGGCTATACTACTAAACAAAAATACTCTGAGACATGTCAAGCAATCAAAGGGTTCCATTTGTAGTATGTCAGCATTAGAATTCCAAAAAGAAGAGCACCACGAAAGAGTCAGAGCCAGTCATAAAAAAAATTTAAGAAATTAAGTTTCAAGAAGTGACACTATATGAAGAGGCAAGCCAGTAATTTTGTGATCAACACTTTAGGAACTGCAACTGGCAGCTACAACTGGCAGCAACTGCAACTACACAGCACCAGTTAAAGGATTCTGAAAGTTTTATAATGCAAGTAAATTTCTGCATGAACTTCACTGAAGTTTTATGTATCTCACCTACTTGCCTAAGTAAAATTTCCAACAGTTTTACTTACTGTTTAATATTAAAAAACCACTGTCTAAAATATGGTATCTAGAAAAGCCATTCTATAATCCAATCAAAAAAACTTTAGAGTGGCTGCTACTGTCAAGTTGTCTGCTGCTAGTAAGAATAATCACTTAACTGTTCTAATATTAGTCACTTATTTTTAGCCGAGAGAAAGAGGAGTGCTAGAATGACTTACTAAGATGCATACCATAAGCATGCAGTAAGCAACAAATCACCATTAAGAACAAGTAAGTTTTTAAAAACCCTGTATACTATGCAAAGCAGCCAAAAGAAAACCACTCTGAAGAACCTGCTGAAACAAATCAGCTCCATACAGAGCACAGGAGCTTAGTGACACTGAGCTCAGCTTCCTGAAGCCCAAATGTCTACCTCCGAATCACTACTGTGGTTCTGAAGCACTGAAACTACCGAAGCAATTCAAAGAGAACTAAAGAAATCTGCGCCTGCCAGCAGGATTACTTAGTGTGTTGCACAGACGTCCTCTGCCTGCAGAGAGGTAAACTGAAACAAAACACCTCAATTTTGTTGAGGCTGCAACTCCATTACTACCACACTGACAAGCTCATGAAAAGGGGAGTGTGGTGTTTTCTTGTCTCGGGGGGGCGGAGTGGGGCTTTTTATTTCTATAAAGTGTTAGCATGATAAAGTATAGTGATTGAGTTAGAAAGTCACAGCTAAAGTGAGCTCCTTCTTCAAAGTTATCTCGCAAACACTAAACGTCCTTTGCACCGCTAAGTCCCAAAGAGCGGAATTTGCCCAGCACAAAGGAGATGAGACAAGTCCTCCAAAGTACGCATAGAAGCAGAATACTTCATTCCACCGCACGTCTTCAACTACGCTGAAAACTGCTGAGCGAGCGAACTACTTTTAACGCGATCCCTACACTGAAACTGACGCTCTCGCTGGAAATGAAGTGCAGACGGGAATCAACCAAGCAACTGCAAATCCTGCTACACTCGCACCGTGCTTCGAGGTCTTCTCCTTCCGCGCTGCGCGGGGAGGGGAGCGGGGGCGGCGGCGCAGCCCCGGCTGCCCCGCGTTCCCCGCGGCGGGCGGGAGGAAGGCGCTCGGCGGCCCGGGGAGCTGCCTGGCCCCCTCCCTCCTTCCCGCCCTCCCGCGGCCGGGGGCCACACCAGCCCTTCCCGGCCGCCAACACGAGCAGGGGTGGCTCGCCCGGCCTGCTCGGCGGGCCCCAGACAAAGGAAGGAAGGAAGCGAGGACGAACCGGGGCGAGGAGGCGACGGCAGCGCGGCTCCCCCCGGCGAGCGCGGCCGCCGCGTCCGTGTGCGCTCAGCCGGGGCCAACTCCGGCGGCGGGCGAAGTGACCCGGAGGGCACCGAGCGAGGCCGGCGAGCCGGAGGGAAGAGGAGGGAGAAGCGGCGGCGGGAGGAGGAGAGAGGAGCGGGGCCGGTGGCTCACCAGGATCCGCTTGAAGAGGTTGCTCTCCTTGGGCGGCAGCGGCACGGACGGCATGGCGCGGGCGGCCCTGGGACAGGCACGGCTGGCGGGGGTGGGGGCGGCCCGGGAGGGGCGGCTGTCGGTACGAGGGACGGGAGGAGGGGGGGGGGGTGGGGGAGCGCCGGGGAGGAAAAGCCCGAACTCGGCGGGGTGGCGGCGGCGGCACTTTAACTCATAGCCCTGCGCCGCCCGCCCTCCCCGCCGGCTCCCCCGGGCCCCTCTGCGCAGCTGCCGGGGCGCCTCGCCGCCCGCCTGACGCTGCAAAATGGCCGCCGGGGGCTCCTTGGCGCAGGCGCAGCGCCGCTCCCCCTCACGGACGCCCCTTTCGCCCGCCCGGCCGCAGGGCACGGAGTGGGGATTCCTTCCGCGATTCCCTGGGCGATTCCCGGAGTGGCGGCTGAAGCGCTGCGCTCCCGGCGCTCGAGCGGCCGCTTCGGAGAGCCAGGCTGCCCGCAAGCCTGGGAGGGAGGGAGGCGGCGTTGGGAAGGAGCGCAGCCTCTGTCGGCGGCGGGGCTCGGAGAGGCTCTGCGGGCTTGCAGTGCCCTGGCTGGTATTTAAGGAAACAACAGCAAACTTGGCAGCCAGGCTTCGAGCAAGCAGGGACGGCCCCCGTCGCATTAAGGCATTTTCAGCAGTCGGTTATGTAAAACTTCCCGACACCATCGTGCGTCCATAGAACAACGGCGTTTTTTCATCGCTTGGCTCCTTCACCGAAGGAGGTCTAAGGTCTTTTTTTTTTTTTTCTTGTTATTCCCGAAAATCATTCTTAAAAACTAAACCAAATCAAAACCGCCAAAAACCAGGAACGCTAAAACTACATGGTCTAGGGCATTACTTAGAAGGAAAATTGGTTAAACTGTCAGGGTTGCAATCAATTAAAAAGACATCTTATAGGGGAATTAAACTAGAAAATAAACTAAAATTGACTGCAATTAAAATACCTGTTTACATAATTAACCTTTTAAAATATTACCTATATTTTGGCATTTATTTCAAAATATATTAGTTCTGTAATGGTATGGTTACCCACCGACAGTCGCAGATGAAGAACATGATAGATATCCCCAGGTAAAGCAAGTGTGTGTGAAACAGTAACTCACAAGAGCCAATTAGAAAATCTGTGTACTTAGTATATGTTATTTGGTACTCGGTGGGCAGATGGCTATGAGACTGAAGATCCCAAGCAGCATGTCCTTGACTTGACACAAGCCTTGCTGAAGCTGATGACATGATAGCTGCTTTCCTTTCCGGCTAACAGAGGGAACAAAATAGCAGACAATTTCTTGGAAGAGAGTAACCTGCATGTCAGCCTAATAACTTGAGGACTAATAAATTAAAAAAAAAATAAAAAAGATTAAAAAAAAGTGGTATATTTAGGAAGCTTCCTGAGATGAAAATAGCAAAGATGAGAAGGTATAGGCCCTATAGTTCTTTATAGCTGAGCCATAAGCCTATGGATGCTTTTAGTGAATGGTTGTTGGTTTCCATAGTGTTTTGTTAATCTGTCTAGATGTATGGTCTGTCATAAGGAATATCTCTATTGTGTTTATTTCTCACTTTTTTGTTCTGGCATGCTTCTAATGATGTCAGTCAGCAGGGTCACCGATCACAGTATGTGTGTTTTACACATGCAGTACCTAATTCACTGTTCTTTCTGCTATATGCTGTAGTAGTGCTGCATTGGGTATCTGATTGTTACAAAGCAGGAGTATTACTTTGAGGTATGGCAGCCTTGGCTTTGCCCTGCAGCATAATTTTTAGAGCCTGTTTGTACCACATAATGTCTTCAGCACTTCTAACAACTAGCTGAAGCCTTGACTCTATGGACCCTAGTTTCTGTCTTGGCAGAAGACATATTATGCCTCTGGTTGGGTTGAATGACTGAATGATAAACCAATGCATCATGGAGACTGGTCAGACAAATATTGTGCTAGGTGGACCTTTGATCTAAAGCAATAAGGCTGGTCTTGATAGCGAAAGGTCTCTGTTTCCCGATAGTCCAAACACTGGAAAGAATGCTGTCTGAAAGTAGGCAAATTGCAAATAAAAGGCAGGGGTTCAATTTGCATCTAGATGTGTCCATATTAAAAGTCTGTTAAAAGCAGCAAGAAAAGGAAAGCAGGGAGGCAATAAAAGAAACATTTGTAGGCTAGCTGGGAGAGAATAAACAAAGAAATGAGCTTTGTGGGAAGGCAGAGCTCCAACTGAAAGTGAGGTTTGGGAGCACAGTCAAGAAAACTTCTTGTCATTTAATCCCACTGTGCTGGGCAAAACAAAGCTCTCTCTACAGGCTTTGTTATTAAACAGGACTGTATTCAAGATGCGTATGATTCTGTCACCATTTTTTCCTTCTAACAGAAAGATTTCAGAAGCCTGAACTGTTGGGGCTGAAAGGGGGGAACAATATTGAAGTGTTGCATACATTGTAACAAGTTTGCTATTTTTGCGGTGTGTATCGCTTTGCTCCTGTGGAAGTTGCGGGGAGATGCTCGCACACCACTAAACCCAGTTAGGGCCCCTGGGTGAAGAAGGGCCCCTGTATGGGCATGGACCTGCCTTCAAGCCAAGCATGTTGCAAGGCCTGGAGCTTGTTCTGTCTGTTGAACCATCCATTTGCCTCTAGTTTCTAAATTGGCAGGTTAATAATGCCAGGTTTTAAAGTACAGGACCACCATATCTGTCCCAAAGCCGCAGAACCCAGCTGTCTTCCTGCTGTCACTCTTCCTTTCTGCACCCAGTGTCACTGTGGACTGCTGAGGAAGGTGCTGGCACCCTGCCCCAGATAGGCCATGCCCCATAACCCCTTATGCTCACCAGCTCTATCAGCAGCTGCTATTTCAGCCATGCAGGTTTTAAGGCATCTAAATAAACTGTGAGAGGGGTAGAAGCAGATTTCATGTTCATACTCAGTTCCCATGCTGCAGTCTAAAAGCCCAGGGTAAACTTAGGGAAAGAATGTATCTTACATGTTTTGAGTATGAGATGCATGGACAGGTCCTGTGGTGGATGGTCCCTAGCAGCCCTGCTGGCTGCACAGAGTCCATCTCTTGTCTTGGCTGTGTAGCCCCTGTGTGCTTTGCTGCCTGGTAGAGAGGGAGCAGGACTTTCTTACAGTCTCTATTTTGACACTTAAGTTAGAACATTCACCCACAAGGCATAATAAACACTGAACATAATCGTGTTTAATCAGAGGATTTAATACAAGAATCATTACTTGCTGGAGTAGAAGCTGATTTGATTTCCTTGGCCTACCTTCTTCTTTTAAAACCAGTTTTGCAGCATGAGGTCTACTGGCAGTTTCAGATTATTAGGTTCTTGGTTGTCCTCCCAGAGAAGACCTTCCCAATACTTTTAAGTATCAAATTGCGTATTTAGAGTACCAATGCAAGTACAATTTTATTATTTCATTTCACTGAGCCCCAGAAGTCATAGTGGAAGCAGAGTGAGGTGTCTGGGAATGGTGTCTGGCTGATGGCATCTCTAATGGCACATCACTGTGGGCTCAGGCCTGGGGAAGATTTCATGGTGCTGTTTCCTGTGGCCCTTCCTGTGGACCAACTCCAGGGTGGGTCCTGTTCTCTGGAAGTGGTTTTCCATCTGTCTGCCTTGCCTCCTGTACCCACAGGTAGAGAAGAGCCAGAACCTGTCCTCAGGCCCAAACAAGCGGTTAGTTGTCATTCAGATGCTGAGCTTTGATCCAAATCCTACCCATTGATTGGTCCCATTTTCAGTCTTTTAGAATATTTACCACACCAAATTCCGGTGATGCTTTACATGCCAAATACAAAAGTTCTACCTTTTTCTTTTCCTTTTTTTTTTTTTTTAATTTTGTAGAATGATAGTAGCTGAGAATAGAGGTATTTTGGTATAACAGGTATAAAAAGACATTGGTTAAGTATTTTTAAAATTTTAATTAGGGAGGTAATGATATAATGTTTAAGAATAGCTTTTAAAATATCCACATACCTAGTATGTTTTAAAACATACTTTCTGAGGAAGCAGCTAACTAGCATAGTCATAAGCAGAATGGTAATTTTTATTAATATTTTTTTTTTGCCTTTAGTAGAATAGTAATAATTCAATTTAAGTAGAATTGAATAGTGAGCTCTGACACAAAGTGGAGCTTAATGTTATTTTATTCAGATGTCTCTGAAATGAGTCTTTTACTGAGCAGATTCGAAGGGCGGACGCTGCCTTTGCGGCCGGCGGGGCTCGGGCGCTGCCGCGCGGTGCAGGCGGCGGCGGGGCACGGGAAGCGCGTTTTCCCGCAGGAATGCTGGGATGGGCGTGCGCCCGCTGCGCTTCCCGTCTGCCGCGGGCCGGGCCGGGCCGGGAGCCCTGCGGCCTCCGGGCGTGCGGATGGTGAGTGCCGGAGCCCCCGCCCCGCCGGTGCTCCTGCCTCTGCTGCCCGCTCCTGCCGCCCCTCTCTCCCCGCTCCTGCCTCTTTTCCCCGCTCCTGCCTCTCCCTGCCCCGCCAGCCCCGCCGCGGGCCGGGCTGCCGGGCGCTCCCTGCTGTCGGGGGCTTGGCCCGTGGTGGGAGGCAGGGGTGTGTGGGAGGTGCTCTGGGGGCTCGAGCTGTTCCCGATCCAGTCGGCGAGCATTGCAGTACCTCCTCCTGCCGTGCACCTGCGAATTCCTATGTGCCTGAGTGCTGCTGCATGGCGTCTTTGGTTGTTAGAAATGCATTTTATAACCTCTGAAAGAGTTCGCAAGATTGAGAACTCTTTCCTGTCTTGAAATTATTTTTTTTAATTATTATTTTAATTGGACAATTACAGTTGCCACATTCGCTTACTTGTTTTTGATTTGTGGTGTGCACGAGGTAGTTTTAATCATATTTAAAAGTTATTAAAATCTAGTTTGAAGATCATTTAATAGGTCATCTAACGCTCATAGCTCTGTAAAAGTTAGAGGTCTGTTTATTTTTATGGAAATAAGGTGTGGCAGCCCCACTCTGAGAAGGAGATACTTTTCTTATTTAACATAGCAAAATTACTTTGAAACTTCTAACTTCCTTGAAGGTCGGTGTTATTTCATTACTCTTACTCTTCTTTTTTTTTCTTTCTGTGAGCTCAGGCAAAGCAACACATCAAATTTGTTATTATTTGAGTACATTGCTTCTTAACTACACCAGTAAAAGTTAGCTAGATGGTTGTAATTAATATGTTTAATGAATTAATTAAAATAAAACAATATTTTGAAATTGAGTTGATGATGGTCAGCACTTAGCCAAAGAACAGTGGGCCATGCCGATCTGGAGCAAGTCCATATTTATCAACAGAATTAGGTCTTTTGGAACTGAGTCCACTCATGCCTAAATCCAGGATCATAGATGATGAGCCTGATTTGTGCCTTTTGCTGTGTTCCTGGTGAAAGGAACAGGATCCCTCTGCTGCAGCTGGTTTTAGTCACTATAGCAATCCAGGAGGGCTATAATTTGCTTTCTGTACATTGAAAGTCTTGAAGCTGCTGCTGTGGATTCGATAGCACCTGCTGGCTGGGGAGTCTGGGGAGGGTACAGAAATAGAATAAGGTCCTTGCCTCCTTCTGTAGTTAGTAAAACAAGCACTCAGACAAGATGCAGTATTTCTGGTTTTACTGGATATTGCTCGCTCTTCATTGTGGACAAATGGATGAAAGCAAATAGGTGAGAATAATGGGTGAGATGAGTAGTTAGAGTGTCACAGTTAATTTGTTAGTAAAATGCATGAAGATGCACAGAAGGTCTTGTCACTGAAGAATAAAAAGTAATTTTACTTTGTCAGGAAACTGAAATGTGTTTCCAGGTGATCTTGTTACAAAAAGGTTCATGCTATTATTTTCTCAAACCCCGCTTTTTTGTAAAAATCAGTGGGCAGATGGGACCGTGTCACTGGGGGGGTTACTGGGAATGCTTCTTTGTATGTTAAACCTTTTCTGTGTGAGTAGCCCTAGAGTAAGTGTGATCTTAATGTAGTCTTCCTGGTAGAGCCTTACGCTCCAATATGAAATTTTAGAGCACCATAGTAATTCATAATGTAGTTTGCAATGTTGATGATATAAAATGAAGAGGAAATTATCTTTCATAGAGCAGTAGTAATGCTAAGTGGAGCCTGGGTAATATAAAACTTTAGGCCAAATATCTCAGAAAAATACAGGAGTTGTATTTCAGAGTACCTGCTTCTTACTCACTTTTTGGATGGAAAATATTATGTTGGTTACGTGTAAATATATCACAGTAAGGAGTATACAAGGGACGTAAAGCAGTTCTCCTGTCTTCTTCATATATGAGTGAGTGATTTTTTTTTAAGTGCATTGTAGTCCTCTTGACTGATCTGTTGTGTGGTCATCTAATAATGTCCTTCTTTTATGGTAGTGGATATAATTTGTCACGTAATTCTGGACATTTCTTATATTCTCTTTATAGAATTCTTTACCTGTAGTATTGATTTGTTTTCTCAGCAACATTTTTCTTTCATCAGTAAGGCATGAAATGGTTGGATTTTTGCAAGGAGACATATGGCAAAATAAAGCTAATGTCTGTAAAGCCTTATACATAGGAGCTTTTTAGTAGTATAAATAAACTGTTTGAGGAGGGGAGAGAAAAGACTTTTCCAACCCTCAGTCAGTACAATGGTAGTGATAAGAGCTGCTGGTTTAAACTGGGACTAAAACAGGAATAGTTTTGTGCATGACAGTTGCATTTGTGTTGTAATCAAACCAGGATATGGGCTTGATACCATCCTTGTGTTCATTTTTTGTGTTTGTTTTTTTTTTTTAATAGAATGTTTTCTTTTTCTAGATAACAACACTGGCCAATGTACTGTGAACTTTTAATTTCAGGTGGTGGAAAAATAAGAAACAAAATGAAACCTTTCCAAAAGGTCTGCCTTTTCAAGAGCTTGCTTGCCAATTGCTGCTGTCACAGCCAACTTGACAGCTGTCTTCTCCCTCCTGTTGTAAAGAAGATAGGCTGCACGGTGGGACTACACAACCATGGATTTTGGAGGCCAAAGCCTTTAATGGACACATCTAGATTCACTCTGTCTTTTAAGAGTTGGCACAGGAAAAACCACCAGGATTCTCAAGCTTTGTGGAAGCATGAGGCTGTGCAGAAGTATCTGGAGTCTCTCAGCAAGGAATATCAGCAGGTTAGTCATCAGTTAAGTGCGCACTCATTAAATGACTTCGAGCAAAGAACCCTGAGGAGAAGATGTGCCGATCTGTCCCCCATTGCAGCTGCATTTCAAGAAATCAAAGAGGCTGAAAGAGAAGTTCAGGAGTTAGAAGCGATGTGCACAGGTAAAGGAAAACACATCTACTTGCTTGCTTCAGAACACCAGCTGTGCTTGTGATAAATTTCATTGCCCAGCCTTTGAGGAAAGCTTGTGAGTAAGTTCAGCCAGCCCTGGAACACTCCCTGGTCCTCCCTTCTCCTGGGGACTTGTGTGCTGCAAAGGCTTTCTGCATCCACATCCTTCTGTTTTTCATCTCACCTCACTTTAATTTGAGGTCTTAATATGGTAATTTTGGGAGAATAGGGATTGTTTGAAACCTCAGCGATACCCGTCTAACAGAAATAGTTGGGAAGTGTTCGTTTTGAGGTTATTTTTTGGTAGAACTGAGAGAAGTTTGAAAGGAAAAAAAAAATAGCGAGGCTAAAACCTTTGATAGATGCAGACCTCAGCCGTGTTATTTAAAATGGGATTCCACCTGACCAGTTCAGTGATATTTATTGAGCAAATGACATGAACTTTCATTAGGCTCTGAGTTGTCAGCTTCCAATTTAAATGGCAAAAGCTAATATTTCTTTGAAAATATTTGGGGAATAAAAAATGATGGTTGTTTAAGAAGCTGCTGTTTTTCAATAGCCTGGTACAGTAGAAGTTGTGGTAAAAGAGATTTAAAACTTTTAACTGGTTTTTGTACCATTTAGGAATAAGAAAGTACAGAGGGAATAAATAAAAGAATTTACAAAATAAGTAATGGTGCAACATTTGGGAAAAAGCCCCAGTATTGTTACAAGTGTGAGGAGGTGCACACAGCAGGAAGGAAAAAATGGCACCCATTCTGCTACTATGGTAAGTATTAATCCCAGAGAGAGAAACGCTGACCTGAAGAGAAAGGGGTTTAAATTTAATTAAAGCAGTGAAGGAGGGGAAAATCAAAGGACAGGAGAAATCAGTGCTCAGCAGTGTAAATGGAAGAGGACAAAAGTTCATGGTGCTTTTCAGTGAGAGAGACAAGGGGTGTGGACAAAACAGTAAGAGACATACTGAAATAAAGATGTAAATGTAACTTATTTAGATGGGTAGAAAACATTTGTATATTTTAGTTCTAGAAATAAATAGATGTTTGTGCTTTTGGGAAATAAAAAGGTTATTTAAACTATTTTAATCCTCAACCCTCTCTAATTCTCTTCACTGGAGAAAAGAGGAGAAAGAGTGAAGGAGACAAGGTACAAAAATTTAATGCTGAAAAATAAATGTTATTGAAATATTTAAAAAGTATTAAGAAAAGTCTGGAAAATTCATATTTCAACTTAGGCTGGTTTTGGATCAAAGTAATATAATGAAGAATTTTCCTAATTCCATAAATTATGATGTGGAGGGATGGAGTGAGTTCTAGTTGAAAGAAGGAAAAAGAATGGTAAAAAATTACAGCAAATAAATGAATTAAATAGAGCCAAATTATTCTGTCTGTACCATTTATTCTGTGGCCAAGTTAAAACACAGATGTCTCCTTCATTTGGCTGTTACCTGTTTTCCACTTAGCTCCCTAACTGACCCTCTTCTCTCCTGAGAAGAGTCAGAAATCTGAATTCCTGACAATTGATGTAGGATTTTATATTTGCAACACTCAATGAAGCAGAAAAATATTTCCCAGTTTCCCTCTGGTGCTGTGAGTCACAAGATAGGTTAAGTTAATTCTGTTTTGAAGGGAGGTAGGAATGGGATACCAATCCTTTGAACCTTAGGTCACCATCAGACCATCTCTCAGTGTGTTGACAGTATTTAATTTTATACTGTTTATCTAACTGATCGATAAACATACTTTTTGGACCAGCTAGAAGTGATTGAGAGTCCAGTTTTATGCTGCATCTGAGACAAATCTGTGGTTTCCATACTGGCTACTAGGTAGAAGATTTTCACCTTCTCTTTGTTGCTTTGTTCCATCATGCTTACTCCCAGCTGCTCAAAGCTGGCTTCAGCCATTCCCTCCTAATTTGTGTTGATAATTGTCCCATTGTTATTTAAATCTAGTTCAACTTGGCTTGGTAAAAATGTGCGCTTATTCAACCAGACTTGGTTTTTCATTTCAGTGAGTAAAATTGCTCACTTTCTGGTGAGTAGAAGAGTGGAAAGAAAGATGAAAAGTAGAAGGGGTTCCCTGTTTCAGCAGTGACAGGTTTTCCACTTGACTCCAACTGTCTTCCAAATTTTTACTTGGCGTATAATCTATTGCTAACTGATCAGCATTTTTTGTTACTGTAAGCTGGAGCCTCCACAGCAGAAAAGGGTTGGAGCTTCTGTGAGCTTTACCTGAGAATGCGTTGTAGTTTGTTAGTAAGTTCTAAAATGGGGGAAGGAGCAGTCTAATCACAGGTAAAATATCTGCTACTCCTTCTAGAACACCTGGAAAATATGATCATTGAGTTAGCAAAGTGCATCCTAGCTTGGGCTGCTCTCATTTAAGTATCTCACGCTGGCAAAACATTACTAGCTTTGCTGTGCTGCAGCGCATGTCTTTGGACAGCTGTGTTATAGTTTGCTCTAGGTGACAATGGCTAACATCTGCTCCTGTTGTTCGAATTTAGAACTAGACAGCAGAGATGAGAAACAACTTCTAGAGCTTGCCTTAGAAGAGAAGGAAAGCCTGGATAAAAAAATGAACATGTTGTGCAGAAAGGTGAGCCTGAGGTAAAATTTTACAGCTCTGTAAATAAAGATGTCAGAAAACCTTTCCTCTGTGATCTTACCAATAGATTCTGACACTTGAGTTTGAAACAGAAGTCCAGCTTCTGTATTCTCCCTGAAAAGAAGTGTCAACATTAATTACTAATAAGCTTCTTAGTGACAATTGTGTCTTAGGACATGATTGAGTAATTTCTCTTGCTTGCTTGTCTGTCTGCAAATGCTGAAGGGGATTTAAAAAGTGTTGGGTCTGTGCTACTAAGATTTGACATAACATCCTAGTAACTGTTTGTGGCAGTGGAGCGTGCACTCTTGAAGGATTTCTGATTGGAATTTTCAGTCCTTCATTTTCTCTTCAGCTGACAGCATTCCATGAGTGGGGAAAATAAAAGCAAAGAAGTTGAAACAATTCACTGGACACCATTGTGTTTGGGCTCATTTCTATACTCAGACTGAAATAATATGAAATGTGACTTTCTGAAAAATAAGATTAATGCAAAAACTGGTTGAGTTAGCTAATAACTTTGTCTTCATAAGTAGCCGGGAGTGGTGTTGACCTGTGGTGTGCACCTGACTTGGCAGGACCAGATTTTCAGCTAGCTTTCATGTGGATGCACTAGCATCTCGCATTTCCACACTGACTGCACTGAGTTGCAATGGTCATTGGACAGTTTTTAGTCCGATTTAACTAGCTTGCCAAAGGAAGTCAGTGATTGTGTGTGCTCAGGCTGTGGCAATTGTGAAGCCTGGCTGTAAATTTGATTAACAGAAGATCCAAGGTCATGACAGAGATAATGGTGTTCTTTTTTTTTTTTTTTTCAGCTTTTCCAGCTTCTAGTGCCAAAGGAAAAATATGATAGAAGTTCTGTCATATTAGAAGTGACAGCTGGCAGAACAACTGGAGGTCAGCAAAGACCCTACAGTGAAGACTACTTCCAACCTACGTCCAATTCCATTAAACCTCTTATGGGTTATTCTTAATGCTTTTTTTATACTTTACCGGCATAAAGTAATACTTTCTAAAGATGATCATTAACCTGCCTAATGACTGGAGTTAGAGTTGCAGATAAATCTAAAAACTGTTGTTTATGTTGTAATGCTTTTTAATTTTTAGGGGACATCTGCCAACAGTTCACTAAAGAAATGTTCGACATGTACCAGAGCTATGCTGACTACAAACGTTGGACCTTTGACATCGTGAACTATACACCGGCTGAGATAGGTACAGCAGTTCTTCAGAGATTCCAAGGCCATGGAATTGAAAGCAGTGTTTCTCTGCTGTATTTGTCACACACTCTTTGTCTCTCCAGGAGGCTTGCATCATGCTGCTGCTCATATTTCAGGAGAGAATGTCTACAGGCATCTGAAATATGAAGGAGGGACTCACCGAGTCCAGCGAATCCCTGAGACGGGTATGTCATCAAGAATGCAGCGTATTCACACTGGGACAATGTCAGTCATTGTCCTCCCTCAGCCAGAGGAGGTAAGCTGTTCACTGGTTTGGTAAGGTGGTGCTGAACCCCTGCTCACCCATTCTGGCTTTGGAATAGGTGTAAAACCATGTTACTGTTTTGGGGGATTTCACTGATAACCAAGTGCTTTGTGCAAATCCCAGCAAAAGAACCACAAGTGCTCTGAGACTGGGAGGTGATAGTCCTTGGCACTCTACCTTACATGTACAAATGGATCATCAGAAGCAACTTTGCAGAGATTTGCTGTTGCCTGAAATGGCATGTGAGTGAGTGATCATTTAATTAAGTATTCCAGGCCCAACACTGACAAGGCTCACTGCTATGAGTAAGCCAATTTTAAATTACATCAGGTACTAAGACACAGAATATATCCAAGAAAATACTCAGTGTTGCATAGTAATGTGATTCTGTACATGCTTTTGATTTTTTTTGTTTAATGTAAATTATCGGTGTCCTTCTCTTGTAAAACAAGGACAGTCTTCTTTGAATGTGAATGAGTGTGTTGTCTAGTCTGTCTGAGATCTCACTAATACCAACAGTTCTAACTTAGACCACCAATTTACACAAAAAAATACACAAAACCAGATCCTGTAGGCTTTTCCTGCACCTTCTCCTGCTTCTTTGTAATACTTTCCTTGCAACATTGATCAGATCTGAATGTTCTTTTCCCATCCACTGAGCTCAAACTATGATCCAGGTCATCATGGACTCCTGTTTCCAGTGTAGTAATCCTTACTTGAATGGATCCTATTTTCTCTTCAGATGATTCTAAGTACTGTTGCAATAATCATTCAGGCTTGGCTCATAAACAAGATCCTTGCAATGCTGTCTAGAAGTGGTTTTTAAATATTTGCTTATTTCTTGGCCTCTCTGCCACAACTAGTGATTCTGAAAAACAGTGATTGTGTTTTGTTTGACACACACACATACCTTGTTTTGTGGAGGACCTGGAGTAAGAGTTTGAAAAGCTAAGTGAAATCTTTAAGGCATCATTTGCTTTTCAGAGATATTTGACACTGCATTTTTTAAATTATAATGATTATGACTGTTACTTAGGACAGTTGTAAAGGAGCAAATTTTTGAGAAATTATTTCTTATTAATGCTGAGTGTCACTGATGTCCAAATGTTTTTAGAATGAGCAGGAAGTAGTAATTTTCTTTGATTCTAGGTTGATGTTAAAGTGGATCCCAAAGATTTGCGTATAGATACGTTCAGAGCCAAAGGAGCAGGAGGGCAACATGTTAACAAAACTGATAGTGCTGTGAGGATTGTGCACCTTCCTACAGGTAAGTCTGGCTGTACTTTGCACTTCTCATTACACTGAATCTGTATCTTGAAAAGGAAGCTTGTGATTCTGCAGGTTGTTTCTTTCAGGGCTAGGCCTTATACCAAGAAAGGAGAAGTAGCCCCTTCTGTTTCTGTCGCTCATGTAGCCAGGCAATGTAAGAAAGGGGCTGTATACCAGGGCCACAATGATTATGCCAGTTGTCTTCAAAGGGGGTGTTTCATGAATACACTGACTTTCAAGGATGAAAGAACAAATGGAGGGTGACAGGGATGGGGTAGAAAATGTAAATAATTTGCCCTGTGTGCTCTGTACCTTCAGCAGTATCAAGGACATGCTTAGCCTAGCAGGAATCTGTGTAGTTACATGACTGATTAAAAAGAAGGCTTGAAGATCTTCATTCCATACTAGATAATGCTATCATATGTTGGATAGAAAGGAAAGTGTATATTGATGGGAAGGTACTGTGTAGACTGGACCACTGTCTTTTTTGGGATTTGTTTTATTGAAACTTGCTGAGCTTCACTCTGTAAGATACAGAATCACTTTAGGTACGTGAAATTGACCTGAAAACAGCTATTCCATATATGCCTTTTTCATTCAGAAATCAAATGAGAAGTTGATTTCTTTTCAAGACTTAAAGGTCTTGTTTTATCTCCTTTTTCATAATTTAGTTCAAGACTCACCAGTGTTGATTAGGCACCCCTTTCTCCTAGAATAATGAATTTTCCAGTCTTAGCTTATCTGGGCTAAGATTTTAAAAACTTGTGTTACACTCTTTTAAACATCTTCTTGTGGACTGTGGACTCAAATTGCATTTTTTACATATGACAGCTAATTGGAGTGAGCCCAGTTTCTAGAGGCAATGTCAGAAATTTGTTTGCTTAATGAGATTTTAAAATATCACTGACTTTTCTGTAGCACATAACAAAACCCCCCGGTGCAGCTGTGACAAGTTTAAAAACACACTAATGGTTCTGGCTAGTGTGTTAAAATGACTTTTTATCCCACAGCTGAAAGGCCCTACAAACCAGCACTCCAGTAGGTTTCATTTGCCTAGTGTGTTGGAATTAATTCAGCTTGTTTGTTCTTTGTTCTAATGGGCTCTTGGATGCCTGTGTGAAGGACTGGCGGTTGAGTGCCAGCAGGAGCGGTCACAACAGCTGAACAAGGAAATAGCTCTGCGGACACTGAGAGCTAAGCTGTACCAGCAGCTCGTTGAAAAGCAGCTCAGTCAAGAGCAGAGCGCCAGGAAGCTGCAGGTGAGGCAAGTGGTGCCTGAGATCTGGAGAGGGTGTTGTGTTGTGTTGTAGGTTTGTTTCTGATCTCTCTGGGTGATGGGGACAGAGCAAGTGAGAATGTGTGTCTAACTAGGGGTCCTTACAAGGGAGGAGAATCTTGTACTTCAAAATGGTAAGTCTGCCTTTACTTACCCCAGTGCAATGGTATTGTAGACTTCTCAGGCAGTGAAAAGAGACATCAACCGTGGCTGGAAAGAAGGGTCAACAGGCCGAAATTTTTCAAAAGGGAAAATTCAACATTGTGTACTGAATGCCCCTGTTAAGGCCAGAGTTACAGAAACTAAGCATCAGTAGAAAGTTACATTCAAAGAAAACTATTGCATGAAGTAGTTTTCCAGTAGATCTGGAGTTCTCAGAAGTTTCTAAAGGAGAGTATTTTAAGGCCATACAGAGGTTTTGAGAGAAACAAGTAAATGACAAAACTGCCACTATGCAATTAAGTAGCAGCTGATTTGATACTGTTTAGGTAACCCTTTGAGGAAGAAACAGTTTCTGGAAGAGTTAGCTCAAGTTGGGCTGCATTTCTCTCAAAATGTCCTGTCATTCTTTTCCCATTCTTTGAGTGTTTTCCCATTTGTGGTTCAAACTTCAATAGTGATCTATTGGAATAAAAATGCTTCAGAATCAGGGAATTACTCAGTACTCCAGATTTTCCAGCCCAGCTATTTAGTCACTTATTTCAGGTTGCATTTAAGTGTATTGTCCCTGCAGATTATTAACCCCAATGTGAGCAGTGAGTGTCCCAGACTGAAAACAGTGAGCCATTTATCTCTTGTTATTAATTTCAGTGTGAGAGCCTTCAAAGCTGCATAAAGGATTTATATTTCTGATTTTATGTTTATATTTATATTTTTAAATATTTATGTTTATATACATTTATATTTCTAGTGTGGAAAATCAGTCAGAAGTTAATTACCTTTCCTAGTGTTTCAGAATTTATTCAAAAAATTCCGCATTCTAAAATACACTTGTTGAGTGCAGATGAAATTTTCACCAAAGGCCACTGAAACAGACACATATTTATTTATCTGAGTGCTTTTTAGCATTTAATTCTCCATTTTAGCAGAGACCACAGTGTTTAGTGAAGTGTTTAATCCCAACAGTGCTACTTTTGGGTTTCTGCTTAAAGTTAAAATTGCTGTTTGCACTTTCACACTTTACCACTAGAGGGTAACTTAACTTCTTACTCTTAATCTAAGTCTCTTTTGGTGCTAATTTCCAACAGCCACACACAGCTGCTTCCATTATTAATGGAGCCTAATTTCATTATTTTGTGTGGAAGATACAAACCCCCCTCCCCCCAGTATACCCCACTTGTATCTTTCTTGAAGTAAGGACTTTCGTACCTTACACAACCTTTGAGAGTTATGTGGTTCTTTCAGCTACAGAGTTAGAACAGGAATGTGCTAGAGGATATAGAAACTTAGTCTGTGATACAGAATCACAGTTCAGTAATGCCACAATATTTTTAAAAATCTCATGTGCCAAGCCAGTGACCACTAGGTTGGCAGTTGGAACAGGCTGATCCATTACAGTTTATTTTAAGCATCCTATTCTAGAGAAGTATTTGGGGTTTTTTTAAACACAACAGATTTTGTTTTTTCCTGCTTTGCTGCAGTTGGGAACAAGAGCCCAGTCAGAGAGAATTCGTACTTACAACTTCACCCAGGACAGAGTGACTGACCACAGGATCTCATATGATGCCCGCAATATTAAGGTAAGGGTTCCTTATGAGGGTATTTAGATACTCACATTTACCATTAAAAAGAAGAAATTAACTTAGTGAGTACAACTTAAGATATAGATGTCTATATGTAAAGAAAGTAGCCAGTTGTGCTCTGACAGAACACTAGATTTAGAAACTTTAAACTTTCTTTCCTGCCTTCTTGTAGTCTTGGAGATTACTGGCACAGGCTGTAGCTCACTGGCCTACTTTGTGTGTTTTTCTCCTACTGTGTGAGTGGAAAGTGACCCAGCATGTAGTCCTCAATAAAATCCATGAGTCCTTTGGCCAAACTGGCCAAGTGACACTTGAGATTCTTGAAGCATCCAAAGTAAGAAGTACATCCAAACCAAAAACCTGATAGGAAGGACTTTTTATTTTTGTTAGGCCATTCTTTCCTCTTCCTAATGCTGGAGAAAAGAATGAGAAAAACTTTTATGTTGCATCACAGGCCACAGTTAAAAGAAACTGAAATTTAATGTTTTCGTTTTAAGATTTTCTGAGTAAATGGTCTGCATATGGTTTCAATCTTATTGATTGTTCAACCTGGAAAAGAGAAAGCTTTGGAGTGACCTAATTGCTGCCTTCCAGTACTCAAAGGGAGCCTATAAGAAAGAGGGAGATTTTTGCAAGAGCATGTAGTGACAGGACAAGGGGGAATGGCTTCAAACTAAACTAGGGTATATTTAGATTAGATATTAGGAAAATTTTCTTTACTGTGAGGGTGGAAAGACACTAGAGCAGGTTGCCCAGTGAAGTTGTGGATGCCTCTTCTCTGGAAGTGTTCAAGGCCAAGTTGGAGGGCCTTTGAGCAGCTTGGTCTAGTGAAAAGTGTCCCTGCCCATGGCAGGAGGGGCTGGAATTGGATGATCTTTACTGTACATTCCAAGCCAATCTATGATTCTGTTTATTGGGTTTTTTTTTACAATTGGAAAAAAACCCTAATAATGGATTTTTTGTATTAAATTTATGAAAAACAAAGTTTAGAGTGATCCCTCAATATTTTGGCTTAGGTCTCCAGTTTGCTCTAAGTGCTGTTGTATAAGGAGCAGTGCTTTTCAAACTGTACCCACAGGTGTCCTGGGTAACTCCAGAGAATGCAGGGCATACTGAATTTGCAATGGTTCACAGTTAATGGAGTGCAGAACACCATGGCAGAGAAAATAGTTCCATGACTGCATAAAAGTGGCTTTTGTTAGCCAGTTACTTAGTGTTTGGATCTTTCTTGAGTGAAACTGGAACCATAAATTGCCTGACAAAAGTTAATCAAGCTTTGCTTGCAAAACAGCCTCACTCTTGCCATGGACAACAGTAGTTGAATGAGGTTCTTCAATCTTAGATTGTTCTTGCAGGGAATTTTCATGTGGGTGCATGGCTTACATGAAAGTAGGGGATTAGCTGCTTTTGTTGCCAGAATCCATGTGCCTTGCAGGCAGGCAGCTGATGTCCTGCTGCTGTCCACCACTGCTGCTTTCACATGGGAGGGACTTGCAAGGATGACCAAGTGGAGGGACTGCAGGCAAAGTGCATTTTAGGGGTTTGAGTACTTGGTGTTTCAGAATAATGCTGAAGGACAGTCAGTAATGCTTTTGTCTGCTTTTTTTTCATAGGAAATTCTAAGTGGGAAAGAAGCACTGGATAAGCTCATCAACAGACTATTGGAGTTTGCAGAGATAGAGGCTGTTACCCAGTATCTAGAAAATTTGCAGGCTTTAGAAGGAGGAGGCTGAAGACCTCAACTAGAATTAAAAATGAATTGTTGTGTTTGGCAGCTGAATAAAACAGATGTGTTTCTTAGATGATTAAAACCTATTTCTCTGTTTTTCAATGTGTGATACTATTCTTTTTGTATCTTGGTGCAAGTGGGTTGAATTTATTGCAGCAGCCCTGGCAAAAAAGCATCAGCTTGGAGTTCCGTGTGCACTTCCTCCTGTCTTGGCAGCTGGGCTTTGGTAAGCTGGTATCCTTCTCTTGACAGTATCACAGCTGGAAAGGCACAGAATTGTGGTGATGGAGCAGAATAAATACCACATAGTGCACTTTTTGTTTGGTGGTGGGAGAGATGTTCCTCTCCAGGTGAAAGAAACTGAGCTCCCCTAACATAGTCTAGAACCTGGCCTCATGAATACTATTTATTTTTTGTCACTCGCTGTGTGAGCTTCCTAAATTAAATCCCTTAGAAATAATTTTGTAATATGATGCATTATTTTTTTAGAGTTAAATACACAAAAGCAAAGGGAGTGAAAGGGTCAGAATGTTAAAAGAGAAGCCTGTTAAATTTCTTCCAGGCACTCTTGGGTCAGCTTGTGGTGGGACTGGCCCATGTGCTGTGGTGTGTAGAAGTACCTGCTCTAGTTTTCAATTAAGTTTACGAGGTATCGGGCAGCTCCCTGCCTCCTGGCAGAGAAAAGGAGTTCATACTGCAGATGCATTTCAACAAACCAGGTAGCTCTGGAATTCAGCTCCTGTCTTTGGGAATGCCTGCCTTTGCCTGTCCTTGAGGGAATCCAGACGTCTACAGGGCACACTCGGCTTTGACAGGACTCGTGCTGATGGTTTGCCCTGCATGTGTGCAGTGCTGGCAGGCGCTGAGCACCAGCAGGCACTCCTTGTATGCCTGACTCAGGAATGCTCCCTGCTCAGGGTGACACAAAGATTCGTGCTCAGCTGGCTTCACTTGCCAGATCATGGCATCTTCTTTTCATCCTGCTCGACCCAGGTTCTGCTGAAAAGCTGCTCTGCATGAGAAGAACCAGTTCATTGTTGCAATTTAAATTATGCCTTGGGGTTGATTTTTATTTGCATATTTGTTTTGTAATCAGGAATGATGCAGTGTGAGGAAATGTTCTTCTAAAGGGTGTAGTTTTTGTTACTGTATATATAGCAACAATTATTATTCAGCTATATTGAGAAAAATAGATAGAATTTGTAACTAAGAAAGCAGGAAAATTATATACTCAGTTCCTTCATTCTCAATTGTTTTCCCATTCTTTCGTGTTCTTATCAGCAGGCTTTGTCTGACAATTTCTCTCTTGCTTCCAGCACTTTAATTACAAAAGCTTTGGGGCTTCGGTTGGGTTGGTTGGTGGTTTTTTTTGTTTTTTTTTTTTAATTGGTAGCTCTGCAAGTCAATAATGAAACTTATTACTGCGCAATTCAGGATTCATTTGGACTTTGACTTATTTCAGTAAGCAGTCCAGAAAAAGAACCCTCCACAAAGACCTGCAACTGAGCATATACTTCTTGGAGTGCCAACAGACTGGCAATAACTAATATGATCAGCTGTAATAGGAGAATATCCAGCTAACATGGTTATCCAGTTACCATGCTCACTTTCATTAAGCAATTAAATGCACCAATAATTTTATTAATTACATTTCTCAAACATTTCTAAGTTTCTCTTAAAAGCTTTTTTAAAAAAATTAAACAGTATGATTCCACTTCCAAGATTAGTTAGTGTCTATGAAGTTCTTTACTATGAAAAATTATTGAAACACTTAAAAATATGTGCCTCATTTATTTTACTGGAAGAAAGAGAGTGATATTCTGCAGGACCTTATGGATATTTGTGATTGATTAATTTTCTGTAGCCCTTTTTTGTTGTTATTAACAACAAAATGGTTTTGTGCAGACCGATGAGAAGAGGGAAAGCAGCACCCTTCTTTACTAAATTTTGGATGTCCTAAATAGAGGTATTGAAATTTAGAAGCTGAGCTCCTTCTGCCAGCCTGGCCCAGGAGATGCTGAAGGGTCTTTGTCGTAAGCTTTTCCTGCAATTGCATATACATGTGTATGTCAGCAAAATACAGCTATGACATTTGGGATAGAGTGGAAACACTTCTACTGGAGGCCACTGCCTGCAATGCTCTGCTTTACTAAAACCAGATATATTTGCTTCTCCTCATTTAGAACATGTTATTTGAAATAGTTTTCTCCAAACTTAGAATAAAATATGGCTTCAAGTATTTTTTAAGCTTTTCCACCCCAGCCTCTCTGTGTGATGTAAGAGCTAAGAGCTGATTGTATTTGACCAGGGCCTGGCACTTATCCTCAAGGAAGGCGTGTGGAAAATAACACTGCTATTTCTGAGGTGTTTTCAGGATGGAATATTTCAGCTTGGGCTTTTTGATTCCTACAATCAATCGGGACTTTCAGCAGCAAAATCAATAGCAGGAAAATTACAGTAGCAAAGCATAGGGAGGAAAAGGGAAAACAGTTTCTTGGGAAGAAACAAACGGCACAACAGACCAAGAGGATGTTCCTCTGCTCAAAACAGCCTCCTCCTGCAGCATTCCTTGTCAAATAGTGTTACAGCAAACATAAACTACCACCCTCTGTCTGGCATCCCCTCAGCACTGCCTGGGGACCTTACCTACAGACATCACACCACGTCACTGCTCGTGCAAGGCACCAGCTTCACCACTCTGCAGATCCTGCTGATTGATAGGGAATGTAGTTTCTGCATCTCTTTCATCTCTCTGCTGAGGTCTCACGCAGCAGTGTCTCACTCAGCCAGCAGGGAAGCCAGACAAAAGCTGTGTGTGCCGGGAAGCAGCAGCCCTTCCACCCAGAGATAGATGTTCACCCTCTGCAAAAGGAGGGCAGCCTGGGTACCTCGCCTCGATTGCTTTCATTGAGTCATTGAGTGCGTATCTGACCCTCAGCGCACTGCTCATTGTTCCTAAGGCCATAAAATATATGTAATATTGAATCGCCGTTGGTTATAATCAAAAAGCTCATATATTCAGCTTTATTTACTAACTTTAGTTACTTTAGTTACTAACAGTAACTGCAACAAATCTTAACCTGAACTCAGTTAAAAAAATTTAAATAAAATATTTTAAACTGCAGTTTTTGTTACTCAGTTGATGCACAGAATAAACTAATTTCCAGTTGCTGTTTAGGGTGCTAGAGGAAGGTACACAGGTATTCTGTTGGTAGCCACAAAATAAAAATATTTATTTTAAAGAAGCATTTCCATATTTACAGACCTATTTTAGTTTATATTTACCCCAGGCTCCATTTTGAACAGAATCTGCACCCCTAAATCTTCCAGGTTGCCCTAAACCCCCTGAACAGATGCGTGATGGTACAGATTGTTCAAATGAAAGCTTTATTCAGTATTTTCATAAAAATTCCACTTTAAGAACTTGCAATATTTTGTAATTGCAACTGAGAAAAGAAACCAGCTGTTTAACTTTGCAGACATTACTTATAAACTAAAAAAAAAAACACTTTTCAATCACCCCAAGCAAGCCATTAAAATCCATTGTCTCCAGTCCATGGTCTGTAAAACACTGCTGGTTTTTAACATAGGCTATTTATGGTTTTACAGGTAAAATCAAATCTGCTTTTGGGAATCCTGGGAATTCCCAAGGAACCTCTGAAACCTGGCTCTCTGGGAATCCTCTTGGGCAAATTTAGCCTTTTTGAGGTGATAATTTGCAACACTTTTTGCTTTGTATGGAAACTTCTATTCAAGTTCTATCCTGAAACATTACACAAACTAAACCTGTTAATCACACAAATGGTTAACACAAATTCTAAATTAAATAATTTAGCAGGTAGAAGGTAGGGGCACTTAAGAGGTAGATAGAAGAGAGACTGAAGAGGTCTATCTGGAAAAACAGAACCCAAGGGTTGCCACAGCTGATAGGAGGTATAAAGACAACTTTTGTACCAACAAGCAAAAGGATCTAAGGCCTACAAACCCTGTACTAGGAATGGATTCTGTCTTGGGAAAAGTAATTATCAAGGAAATCAAAAGAGCACATATGAAGTCTTAAAACAGCTTGCATGTTGTTGGAAAACAGACAGGGTTCTTCAGGGCACAGTGCAAACAGGCAGCAGAATCACTCCTGGGAGCCGGGACCTGGACACACGGTGGCTACAGAAGAACATGAAACTTTCTGGAAATCTCAGCACAGCTGGGGAGAAGGTGAAGGGGGACAACAGAAACACAGCATGGCAGTGACAGAGATTTGCATATCTGGGAATACTGGAGGAAGACAATTTGAGGAACACAGCAATAATAAGCAAAGTACTAAAAAACGGGAGACACAACTCAAAAAACAAATCAAAGAAACATAGCAGCATGAAATTGTTTTTTACTCCCTTTCTGAGATGACAAAATTTGCACTGAAATAAAATTTTTAGGGAAGAAAGAAGAAAAAGGAGAAATATTGATACATGCACAAGTTAGTGAATTTAACTCAGATCCATATCCTGATCTCCCCAGCCCTCATACTTCTAAAACTGAGTATTGGAACTGGATGGTGCTGCAGGCACAGATTTTATCTATGAGGGTCAAACAAAACTTTACCCTACTAGGAAAGCGTGGATTTCAATCTACAAATCCCCGGGTGAAGGATTAAAATGTATTTTAGCTTAAATCAGAACAAGGATTATTCTATAACATGGGTAAAATTGAGCAGTCTCTGCACAGCTCCTGGCATAGCAAATGCCCAACAAGATAATTTTTCTTTTTTTTCTGTACATGCAATATATTTGCTTCTAAAAGCATCACCAACTTCAGGCAGGCCCAGCTGTAAAGACACACACAAATCTTATGCTGTGAAGCTGCCTAAGCAGACAAGGTAGATGAAAACATGAGGCAAGGAAAGAAAAATACAGAGCAGTGAACTGACTGGCTCAAAACCACACAGAAGAAATCACCATCAGAAATTGCAATGACTCCCCCCTGCTCTCTGGTTCTCCTCACATTGCTCATGATGTCTATGACATCATACAAAAAACAATGGTGTAGTCAAGGAGCTTGCAATAAAAACAGGCAAGCAGATAAAAACACTCTGTCTAATAGAAAATAGATCAGCCAGAAAACACAGCACTTGGCTGAAACAGTAAAATGAACATTCCTTTGTCAAAAGCCAGTGCAGCCCAAAGAAGGGTTAGCAGATGAGGACTGTAACTGTGGCAATACCTAGAGGGCTCCTATAGCAAATTCCAAAAGCAGAAGGGTTTGCAGGGAGGTAAATCTGTGCCAAACAGATGTCATGGAAAAGCAACGTTTGCCTTAAATCTCACATAAGTATTTTTGTGAAGAGCAGAAAATATTTGGTTTAGATACACAGTAAGGAAATTGAATGACAGCATGGTGCAAAATTAAACAATAGTTTAGGATATATCAAAACTCAGCTGGCCCTTTTTATATCTTACACTTAAGAACAAAGAATTAACTGGTCTCTAACTTTCAGAGGTAGTGGAGAGCAAAGTGCTGTATTTCTTTGTGAAATGCAGGCTTTAAAAGTCACATCAGCTAAAACCACATGTATGGTATTTAAACTAACTTTACTAGCTGTAATCAAATAAAATTTTTAATCTTTTTTCCTAATGTTCTGTTTTGTCTATTTAATACAATACAAAGACCATTGGCTCATTACTAACAGCAGCTCCACAAGGAAACAAGTTTTAAACACTCATTTTCAGATGTCTTTAAACATCTGCTCAAGAGATTTAGTTACAGGTATCTTAAATCGCTGCCTGTGACCACTTGAAAGTGACAAAGCGTTTTAAAGAAAATATGCTAATTTTGGGAACCTCACTAAAAGAGGAAAGCTATCTTCCTCAGAGGATATTGAAAGTGGAGCCTACAAGAAAACCCTATACTATTTGATCAAACTGTACTAATAAATAAAAACAACTTTTCAGAAATCATAATGAAATGCATATACTTTAGGCTTGGAGTAAAAGAAAGAGGATGAACACAGCAGTACAAAAAAAGTCTTAAGAAAAAAAAGAATTTTTCTTGAAAGAAAAGCATGACCAGCTGGTAACTCAGCAGCTACCAAAAGCAAAGGAGCAGAAAGAATCAGATGTAGTGGTAAGTCACAGGTAAGGGTGCTCATGGCAGACAGCGTGTGAGGTCATGTGAAAAGCAAATGAGGTTTAGGGAAGTATCAAGAGTTACTTTCAATATGCTAAGAAGTATTGGTGACATCATGCATAGCCTTAATCAAGGTGAACTAGCCCAGGGAAATCCATCTAGGAAAGTGCAGTCCAGGCAGACACAGGCTGGAATAGGTGAAGAGAAGCACTGGTGGGACACTGAAGATCCTGTCACACAAGGACGCTGTTTGTGATTTCAAAGAGAGAAGATGTGATGGATTCAAGGTGAAGGAAAGCTACTTAGCTCAAGGGCAGGACTTGTGTAAATTGGAAGAGTAAACTGGCCACAAACACAGGAAAACTTCAAGTTAGAGCAGGCTCCCAGAGTAATACACAAGTAAGAACAAACCCTAAAAAATCTGATTAAGAAACCCTCTCCTGGGAGTACATGTTGCTCATTCCTGCATCTTAGACTTTGAAGCATCCTGCATGTGTCCTGCATCACTAAATAATAATCCAGGCTAACATATTACAGTAAACTTTCAAATTTATCAGAACAAACGTCAGCCAAAATACACCAACCCTGAGGAAGCCAAGAAAACACATGGGATTAAATACAATAATTAATTATCTTCTAAATAGAGCAAAAATCACAAGAATAGAAAAAAAAGAACTTCAACTTCCACTGTGATACAGAATAAGCCAGATTTCCTGTCCTGCACTCCTTTCTCAATTGATCCAACAGATTAATAGCTGTTTTCTCAAAGAAGTTCAAGCTCAGCAGTTACCAACTCTATTTTGCTAGACTCTTGACAACTGCCTTAGCTGCGTTCCTTTTTTTTTTTTGACTGAGACTCCCCTAAACAAAACATTGTGAGCTTTAAGAATAGAGACATAGTTTTTAACAGATTGATTATTTAGATCTATCTGGTTCACTGTTTGATGGCTAGAGAAGCAATGAGTGCAGCTTTACTTTGACACAGACAATGAATCCTGGTGATGCTAAATGTAGACTAATCCCACCAAGTGGGACAATCCTTAAGAAAACATCCAAGTCATCTCGGACTCTACAGCCATCAGCTCGGCTGATCTTTTGGTTTCCTCCCCTATGGTAAGGATAATGATGAAGCTTCAACACACTTAGGCCCTCTCATCTTATCAAACACTGCAACCATAAAACACACACTTATCAACAGAAAAAACACAACCATCTCAAAAATGGTCCTGTATGCCATAGCAGGGCTGAGTCTCTAAAGTATTTTTTCATTAAAATATCAGACAATAAAATATTTCATTAAATTATCAAGCAATATTTGTCTATTTTGCTAGGAAATAGACAAAAAGAAAGCAAGACCAAAAAAGAAGTCTTGGTAAGTTAAAGGAAAGAAAAATTCAAGTAGACAACAATAAAGCAGGAGACAGGAAGACATCACAGAAATGTCTACTCCAACAGGTGTGGCTCTGGTGCTGTTACTACAAGTTAGGATTCATCAGGGTTAAATCTTCTGCAGAGGTTTAATACATTTACCATGCACATACACAAATAATTTTTCAGAACACCATTTGGAATGGGTGGCACTGATGTGACTAACTCTTCTAAAAACATCTTCTAAACGATCAGTTTGAAATGCTGGCAGTCTCACTACCCACTCTTTTGCAAGTGATCAGACAAAGGTTAGTAAGCACAATATTTTACTTGTTAGTGGAGAAACTACGCCACATAAACAATCTTGGGGGATGATTTTACTCCCTAGTATATTCTGTTGCTCCAGTTCCCCTATGAAAATAAAAGGTCTACTTCCTTTTTGTCAGATTAAGGATTACTGCATTCTCACATACTTAGAAAAGGAGTAAAAAACCTTATGAAATGTATTTAAAACAGCATACACAGAGCAAGCAGAACTTGGATGGCATGGTTACAATAAAGAATACATGTATTTACAATATTGCTGCATAAGTAATTTAACACAAACTTCCATTCCAAAACAAATCACATCAACTTAAAATAAAAAAATATTAAATTCATGTATGTTTTATTACCTATAAATCCTTAACTTCTATCCAACACTTTCTTTATAAAAGCCTGTTTAAAATATTAAACTTTTGATTCACTCTATCTTAAACAGAATTAAAAATTATTTGTTAAGTATTACTGATCACTTAGTCTTTGTCTTAAGTTTCTAGATTTTCCATTTTCAAATTTCCTCTTCTTAAACGTTGGCACCCCTTCTGTCAGGTCTCCAAGGGAGGTGACTGTCTTCTCTTTAAATATGACTGTTTCCTCTTCTGGATCCTCTAGCACTGGGGGTGCTACATTGTCACTCTCTGTACTTGGAAGCTCCAGGTCCACTTTTTCACTGGGAGAAGAGAGGAAAATGTAAAAGGGTTAATCTACATGGAGAAAGCAACATGGTGTATTGCAGACAGTAACAGCTATTTTTATTTGACAAAACAGCTTTGAGCTAGATGCAGTCTTCTAGTTATCATCATGACAGGCATCAAGAAAAAACACCCATGTTCTTTGTTTCTTCTGCGTAGGCTGCCATAAAAAGTAACAAACTAATACCTCATTCTGTACAGAACTTATAGCATGGCCCAAGCACTCACTGTGTGAAAAGTCCTGCAAGAAGAGGGCTGTATGTCTGTAAATTTAAGAATACTGGAAGACAGTAGACAGTGAGTAGTAGCAGTGGTTCACTGCCAGAACATTATTGAGTTTTTTGCCTCAAGTGTCCATCCTGAAGGACTGTATGGCAGAAGAGACACCCAGCTTACCAAATCAGACAGTGATCCTAAACTGGGAGAGGCGGCTTTGGAGGGCAGGATCACAGCCAGTACTGATCCAAACAAATCAAAGACAACAACTAAAAATGACCTATTAGTTTTAAAGGGTCAGCAGCAAAACACTGTGTTCCACAAGGATAACCCATGGCACAAACAGATGACAAAGAAGAACCAAAGAGCTGGCAGAAATTTACCTAAATCACAGGTGTCGCACCAGCACAACACTGCTGCAGAGATATTGGCCAATCCACACAAGAATACTTTTGCTACTACTGAGTGTTAGCCTGAGGTCAGCTTGTGTTCCAGCTTAGAAGCATGGAACCAGTCTGAGGTTCCATGCTTCTAAGAAGACATGGATCTGGCTCAAGCACCCAAACAATAGCCACAAAAATGTGGCAAGTCAAGAAAATGCGATTGTTGCAGTACCCCAAAAGTGTAAATTTTCTGGAAGTGGATGGCACTGTGCCTAGACTGGATTTAAAGTAAATAATGAACAACTGCATTTGTCTCATTGCCACGTGTGCTCATCTCAAGCCTGTCTGTTAAAGTGCAGACTGATCTATCAGGTTCAGTGGCTGAATGCACTTTTTACTATACAGCGCTTTCCCAAAACCCAAGAGAATTTTTCAGCTCAGCAGTCAAGGAGCAGTTTAGCTGGTGCAATTCAGGAGATGTTATCTGAACGTTATCATCTCCAAGAAGTGCATCAGTGCTTAATTTAGTATGAGCACTATCGGAGGTCTACCTGCTCTATAATGTTGGAGAATGGAGAAAGCATAAGGAGAAAGACTCTTTTCATTCTCCAAAACCTATTTTTGCCACACTCCTTGAGGATCCCACAAGAAGAAGATTGCAGTAAAAGAGCATACTTCACAAGGAAGAAACAAAAGATTCACCACAGGCATTATGCAGAAAAACAACCCTTCTGATCAGATGCACTTTATGAAAACATCTGCAGTTCATTGGTCTGACAGGAGGGGAAGAGAGAGAGAGAGATCATAGGAACTCCTGGGGCAACTGCATCAGATTGTTGAAAGAGATAATGTAAGGAACATAAGCTTAAAGTAACATAGCTTTGAAACTCAGCCTCTGAAAAAACAGTGCATGACTATGATTCTTAAATCACTTCAATTTACACTGTACTCATTATGAACTTCTACACAAAACCCAAAACACCACCTCTGTCTGCAATGAGAGTAATTACTTAAAATAATAATTGTGAAAATAATTGTATTTGGGCAACATTTCCAATCACAGTTGTGCTAATTCTGCCAGAATTCAGAGGTACAAAAGCTTCAGTTCCTGCAAACAACATTATGAAAATAAGGATGGTAAAAAGATACTCACCCTGCTTCTTCTTCTTCTTGTTCTTCCCCTACTTCCTTAAGTGCTTTCCATTTTCCATAAGGGTTGGTTTTGTTAGATCCATCACTAGAGGTTTCTTGGGAAGCTGATGTACTCTCCTCTTTATCCATGGTTTCTTCTGACTTAACTTCTCGCCATTTCCCATAAGGGCTTAACTTTTTAGCTTTGGGAGATTTTTTCCCTTCCTCTGATTCTCCACCATTATCTCCTTTCCTCTAAAGAGGAAAAAACCCATCTTAAGCAAAAAAGCCTAAATGAAAACATAATGTAGCTTTATTTTACATCTTTTATTTGCTACTATTATCTACTTATTATCTACTATTCATGCTTTTCAACCAAGAGTAACTTGAAGCAATAAATTCATATTGCGATAGAATCTACAAATTTTTCTTCTTAAGCTTTATAGAAGAAAACAACCCTTAAATGTTACAAGAAATTAAAGCAGGAAAATGCCATCTCCCAAGGCTGAAGTTAACAAACTTACAAATTCACTTGAAAGCAAATCTTAGCACATCTTAAAATAAAGAGGAAAAATTTCACATGCAACTTTCTCTACATCCAGATGCACACACTTATTGCCAATACCTGGTAGCAGTTTCTAATGATGCACAGTGATACAAAAGTATCTTACAATTAACACCTGTCTAGGAATACATTTTATATTTAAACTGTCTCTCTATGTTCTGAATTACCAGCTCCAGGGAAAACATCTAACCCAACCAGGGACATCACACGTTTTATCTCAAGTTTTAAATTTATGTTTGAAATATATAATTGATACAGATTTTGTACTATGTGCTATGTTTTTTCTCAATTTAATAAAAAAACTACAACCATGCCATTTTCAGTCCAAAGCATTCCCTGAAGGTCTATTGGCAGTCACATTTACCAATGAAAGGTTGAAATCATCCTCATACCAAACCATTTTGTGGATTATTTCAGAGAGATGACAGTAACCTTTCTCAGAGAACATCACATCTCTTGTAGAATTCAACGTACTTCTGGTGTGTTGAAGGAAAGATCAATCTTTCTATTCTGGAAGAGTGCCACTAATCAGCCAAATAATTGAATAAATATTCATTTTATTAAGAAGTGCAAAATTTTACTTCTAGTCACACGTTTTAATCTCATTTCAGTAAGTACAACCTACCACAAACCATAAAAGATTCAGTTATAATTTTCAAGTATAAGATCACATATGCAAAATAAATCTGAAGAAAACTTACCTTGAAGTTTGTTTCTGAACTCTCTGCTTCATTCTCACTATCTTCTGAGTCTGATTCAGATGTTGTTTCTACAGGCTTGTCACGCTGACCCTTCTCATTTGAAGATGAAACAAAACCATCCGGTTTCTCCCATGTGGATACTGTCCAAGACATTCAAACAACCACATTATTTATGCTTCTTGTTTTGATCTGTTATTGCTTCAACAATATAACCTTTCAGAAGCAGTGCTGCCTTATGCAAAAATACAGCAAATAATTTAGCAAAAAGCTTTTGCTTTTGTTTGGTACATTTGTTTTAATAACCATAATCAGAAAGATAACATTTCTTCCCATCAGAGACACAGTCAGGACAACAGAGTTCACTCTTGATAAAGCTTGTTTTAATTAGCTCTTACAAAAACCACCACACACAGCAAACTGTGACCCACAAGACTGTGGTCCCTCTCATCCTTACACAGGACAGACAAATAACTTAATTGCCCTGTACATGTACCTATTTGATTTGAGCTACTAATTGATTACAAGGACAGGATGAAGTAAAGAATGACAACTGCAAGGTTCAGGTCTCCAGGCAACTAAACCCTTTTCTAGTGCTACTTTTCTTAGTAACATTAGGTCTCTAATTAAAAGAGCTCTGAAGCAAACAAGGAAATACAAACATCAATCTGAAAAGACTAGAAATACATACACAATATGTACATACACATATATCCTCATTTTCAATTTAAAAGTAGTATTCCAGTAAATATACTGAGAAGAATTACTCAAAAGTTGACTCAATGCTCTTAAAACTGGTTTTAGTAAAACAATGGCAAAAGTACACCAACTTTCAGTTGACAATTTTATATAAGCTTTCAGATATTAAAAAACCCTACTCTTTTTCCTAACTGCAAACAACACAACATGTAAGTGCCTATCTTGAAGTAAAGATGTAAGAAACTGGCAATTAATAACTTTGCATGAACAGCACAGTCTCTTAAGGGTACTGCTGACATCTGGCTTCAGATTAGTAACTGAGCAAGTCCACTTTCCCAGGTGCCACATAAAGAGTGGAGTAGGTGCAACCTGTCATTCTCGTAGCACCAAGCCTGGAGCCATTAGTCCCCTAAGTTATGTGTCTGACATGAGACACTTATAATTATTTATATCAGTTAAAAGTTTTGTTTTGCTGTCAGAGGATAGGATTACTTTTAACAGAACAGAGAAGTAATTTTCAAGTACTCCCAAGAGACGCACTTAAAGCTACATAAAAGCAAGGGATCAATTTGAAATCTCAAAAGCCAGAATTCTGCTAAATGTGATGATTAGAAACATTCTTCACAAGTGTCATATGTCCATGAAGTACTTAAAATACAGCAAACATAGGCAAAAATGCATCTGAACTTGAAAGGCAATGTTTAAAAATAACCAACATCTTTCCCTTTCAAAAGAAATTGCAAATCCTTTGAGCAGGGGAGTGGTCAGTGAAAAAGTGAATGGTTTTGGATTGGTTTTATTGGCTGTTTTTTTGTTTTTGTTTCTTTTTCCCTATTCTTGGCATCATTAGCAATGCCACTTCATACCCAACTGCAGAAGGAAAACTCATAGTCAGCAAAAAAACCACTTGCTCTCCAGAGAGGCATCATTGACCTTAAAATGATTCAGATAGATTTAGAAAACAGATGCTGTTCTGAGGGAGTTACCACAAAACTCCCCATGTAGGGAGAAAAAAGTGGAAAAGAAGTAGGAGGTAAGATTCTGGACTTTCTTATCAATGCTATGTCAGCAAGAGGAAAAGTTTAGGAGCTTCTCAGTTCTACATGCCCATCAACACAAAATCCTTCCTCATTCTAGTTTCCAAACTGTAATTTCAATATATATGTAGTAAAGATTAATGCCTAGTTTAGAATTACAAGTTGAATATCCAAAAAAATCTCTGAAGCAAAAACGTATGCACACTGACAATGCAGCCAGAAAGCCAGTGCTGACTTAAGCAACTATTTTATTTCTACTAAGACAGCAGCTTAAAAAATACAAACCTTAGTTAAAAATGCAGCTTTTGCAAAACAAAAAAAGAGGTCTTTCTGAAAACCCTCTCTCCTGATGCAGTTTAACTGGAAAGAAAGTACTTACCTCCAGTTTGTGTGTTATAGTAATAGGTATGACCATCTTCAGTGACACCTTCCACCCACTCTGCTCCCTAGGAAAAAGATACAGGAGTTCATGAAACTAAGTTTTCAGGATCAGCCAATGCAGCACTTATGAGTCTATTCAACCCCTGAATAATTTTTGTCTGTGACCATCTTACTGGTTTATTGCTTGAATCCCTAACATTGTTAGAAAGTATTCCCTTTGACTCCAATGAGATGGAATTCCATAACTTAAAATACTGCAAATGCACCTATACAATTATTCTCAGTGGATAATTAGTGTGAGGCTGCATAATAACTGTTGCCATACTGTTTAAATTTTCATATAGGCCATTCTTTTACATGTTTGGATTTTCTCAAAGTATTCACCCCTGAGGCTGTAATTTCTTATTTGTGTCATTGTCTTTATTGGAGACTGATGAAAAAATTCTCTGGGAGACTTAGATCTTTGTGAGGGCTACAGAAAACTAGTACCAATAAATTTTATCACAAATTAAATATACACAAACAAATAAAAATTTATCCCAAAATAGAACATCACAGCAAATAATTACAGAATCAAACTTTGCATGCCAACAATTTTACTTCTTTACTAAAGTACCAATTTCAACAATCTCTGCACTTTTCCACTTTTTCCCCTACTGGTTAATAGGGGCACTCTTTTCCCCTACTGGTTAATAAATAAACATGAAATGTGGCTGAACTTGCTGGTATATCTTTGTGGATATGTAATTTATTTTATTACAGTCATTACACATGCCCTAACATCTTCCTTAGGAAACCAGTTTTCATCCCCTCTTGGACACACAACTACTTCCCTGCTCCTTAAGTATCAATACTGCCAGCTCTGTATTAGGCAACTTCACCATACATTATTTTGGTATTAATAAATGCGTGTGTGTATACAGAGATATACAGAGAGGCTTTTGCACACCATTTGCTTAATACTCTTGTTAAAACTTTGGGCTTTTTTTTAATAAAAGCACAATACAGTCAGAAGCTAAAGGTCTTGCACTCACTCTGTAAACACAAAAAAAATTGTACTGGTAGGTTCAGAACAGGCAGGTGTGAAAGCCTTCAGAATCACGCTTTCTCAAGATTTTACCCTCAGAAGTTTCAGTGTGCTGGTTTTGACAAAAGCAAAAGGAAAGCTTATTTTAAGGATAAAGAGGCTAAAAAACATATAACCCAGTTCTTTTTTTTTTTAAGAATTAGATCCGGAGCATTTGTAGACCTATTGGTTAAGGATTTTCAGCCAATACCTGACACTAGGCACACTGAGTGTGACATAAATGCTAAGAAGCACACTGTCAGTCTAACTGGTTATAGGCAGCCTTTAACATGCCCCTTCATGTCCTCCCCACCTCTTACCAAGTCTGAGCAAAACCTAACATGCTGTAAAACCAGGAGGGCTCCTGGCACGAGGTATTGCAAGCATGCCCTTTAATTTCTGTGCAGTGAGTCCTTGCTAGAGATCTGGAATGTTCCAAATATCCTTAGCTCAGACTAAATAAGGGAGCAATCAAATGCTTGTTTTTAGTGACAGCAAAAATAACTCAAGACAGGACGAAGTCACTGAGCAGGGTGAAGGAGGAATGGCAAAATACAGCTGTGTGGTGCTAGAGATACTGAAAGCTGAAGGTGTGTGCTTCTGATATGGCTAGGATGAACTAACTTCAAATAGATACCAAGAAGGGAGTGTCTTCTTGCCCCCAATCTGTTCTGCCCACATTGGCAATTTTTCTGATTATTCAGAATGCTGATAGCAAGGAAATAAGTCTCCAAAGCAGTAACCTAAACTCTGATGCCTTCACTGCCTGAACTAGGTCACTGCCAGGGTAAATATGTACCAAGGACCATACAAGATTAGTTTCAGGACCACATCTTTCAGTGGAAGGCTACAGTAAGACTGACTTTACATATTGCAATGCTGTGCATTGACTGCAAAGATAAAGTTGAAGTGCTGACTATCAATTTGTGCAAAACCACAGGACAAGGGAATGAGAAAGCCAGAATAGCATGCAATGTAAAGAGCTACAGAATGTCAAGCACTTTGAAAACACCAGGTTTCTTTTGAACGCTAGTGTAAAATCCAACATCGGCAAACCCAACAAAACTGACATCAAACTAAAGTGTATTATATGACACCTATCTTGAAAACAGGGAAACGTAACATCACAGGAATGTTGGAAAAATCCTGTTTTTAATGCTGTGAAGCACAAAAATCCTGGAGTGGGAAGTTTCATGGGAAAATCCATTAATCATAATAAGAAACTTTTCTGTCTTTGGACTATTCTGCAAGTTTTTCTGCGCCTCAAATAATGAAAATTAAGTAATGTACTAAATTACTAATTTCAATTAATAATTGCTTGCATATAGGTTCCATAATTGTAAGAAACCTAGTAAAAATACTATTTATTATGCAACATATGTATCACAACGCAAACATTAAAAAATGGGCATTCTTTTTTTTTCAACTACTACAATGTAGTCTTAGTGATGCCTTAGATAAAGGAAGCTTAACTACTTCAACTGTGTAATATTTAGTTTTTATAATTGCATTTCATTTAAAAAAGGTTTAACAGAATTTATTCAGAATTTCCCAAAAGCTCTCCATTTTATGGGCTGAAGCATAAAATAAGTATATTCTGCAGGAACCCAACCATCACTAATTACTTCTCTTCCCTTGACAGAAAACTTAGCAAAATAGGATTTCTATAGTAAAACTGCAGATTGTCATAAAAGAGTCTACATATTCAAATTATATTTTCCTAACTTTAAAGGGGAAAAAATTAATCTTCCTCAATCAGACAACTTGCAAATTGCTTAGATTATTTAAGTGTTTACAAGGACAAAGAAACCTATTAATAATTTTATTACCGTTTGTGAGTTTTGAGAGTTGCCTTGGAATCCTTTAGGTTTCTCCCACTGTGATTCTAAAAAACAAAAGCATATTTCACCCATTTCACATAATTCAATTTCACTTATAGTTAATAATCTTTACAAAAAACAGATCTAAAGGATATGACACTGCTGTGTGCACACATATAAACAAATTATATAAATATATATACACCATGCTGGAATATAAATAATCATTGACCAAACTATGGTATGAACAACAAACCACAGTATCATAATTACAGCTGGCTTTAGTGGAGCTAACAACCCTCCAGACTCTATTACTATGCCTGATGCAGAGATACAGGATTTTTGGTTAAAAAAAAAAGTTAAATTATGAAAGATTACAGTAAATACTAATATCAATCCTTCAATTTATAAAAAACAGTTTGTAACATTCTCATTAATCATAAAAGGTGGTTGCTTTTATATTCTAAAGTAAATCACAACATGCAGCCCCTCAAGAGAAGTCAGATAAATTCTGTAAATGTGGAAGGACACAATGAGTTTATTTCACATTCCTGATCACAAAGTTTCTTCAGGAAGAACACGGCTATCTTTGTGTACTTAACCCCTGGCAGGCTAAACAGTTCCAGAAACTGTGGAATTACTGTATTCTTCCATTATTAATCAACAGTAAAATGAGTCTGAAATTCTGGATACCCAAGTCTTAAATGTTAAATACCAAAACTCCATCTAAGTGTTCATATTTTAATTAACAGCATACTGCTGAAAGAGCAGAGAAGTAAAAAATACCCCGCAGATAGACTTTTCTCACTTATATTCAGTAATTATATCTGCACTAGCTCCTCAGTAGCTCTTACCTCCAGTTTTTGTGTTGTAGTAGTATGTATAGCCTTCAGGAGATAATCCTTGCACCCACTCCATTGTTTCAATTTTTGGTGGCATCGAGGCATCCTGAGGTTTCTTTTTTTTCTTTTCTTTCTTTTCCTTCTTCTCTTTCTTTTCTTTCTTTCCTTTAGCTTCCACTGTATTACTCTGTGTCTTACTCTGTGTTGAACTGGACCCTACATCATCTTAGAGAAAAAAATATCCTTTAAAAAAGACTACTATTCTGAACTTAAATATTAGTCACTCTTGCACAACAGAAAATAAGAAACTTTGTTCTTATATGTATTTTCATTAGTGAGTGAAAATCCTTAGTATTATATTCCTAGCGAGTGCACAGAAGACTATATTAAAAGAATCTTGCTCTGTACCACTACTATAGCATCATAACAACGTCCAAATTTAAAATGATGAGTAACAAAGAGAAAAATCTTAAGGACCAATAAGCTCTAACTAAACAACAAAAGAGAAACTAAAAGAGTTACGAAAAAGACAGCTGCTGTAAGAGCCTGGAACTACAAACTTGTTTTTAAAGGATAATATGTCTTCAATGTCCAGAACAAAGATATTTGTTGAGCTGCAAGCTGACTAGGAGATTCTCATCTCCACTGTTTCACACCAGTGGGAACCCAGCCTGCCTCTCCTACTCATGGGAACTTTTGCTTCCAACTGGCAAAAGTGAAACATAAAATTAATCAAAGTAAGCTGCACTGCTGATTCAAAGCACCAACGACAGCCTAGCTTTCTGTTAATACATTGTTTAATTTTTCTACTCCAAATTTGATTGTTCCATGCATCAGGGGATACCATAGCTATAAATACTCTGTACTGCAACTTCTACTACTGGCAATTTGCAAACTCCATTATTTTTTTTTTAATGAGCAACAGTCCTGGAGGCCTTCTCTCTCACTCCTAAACCCAATGTAAGACAAAACTCTCCTAGTCAATATTCTTTCAATTCTGTCTTTATCTTCTGGCAACTATATGAACTACCTGGCTTAATTCCAAGCCTTTTCATATCCTCTTGATATGCTTTCATTGCAGCCTCCTCCATTGCTGCAAATTCTTTTGACATGTTTTCTTCTTCTTTTGCCTTTTCCAAGCTTTTCTTCTTAATCTAAAACAAAACAAAACCCCAAAAGAATAAATTAAACCAATCTGATAATGAAAAAGAGTAAAAATAAACATTGTGCAATTAAGATATTTGAGTTACCTCACTAATTCTCTTTGCCACATTTTCTTTATGATTCTTTCCTCTTTCATGAAACTCAATGCTCTTAAAAGTAAAAAAAAACAACTTAGAAAAGTAATATGTATTATACAATTTTAAAACAGTTAATTTTAGTTACTTAAAATTTAGTTGGACTAATTTTAGTTGAAGAAGCCTAAATGTAACCAGTTCTGAGAAGACTTATTCTAAAATGGCTATAGGAATACAGGAACACTGAGAAACATTAAACAGAGAAATTATAAAATCTTGTAGTATATTTAGAAGATTCATTTTTTTTTTTAATAATAGTGCTCAGCACATGTTAGAGACAACAGGGAATATGGGTTCCCTTTTCATGCTATCCTTCCACATATCATCAGAATTGTTTTTGTCCCTGTTCTTATGCAAACTTAAAAACCATATAGGTTATTTAATGTTCCAAGTATTAGTTACTGCCCTTAATTACATTATGCTACACTTCAGAAATATCTCATGAATTTAAACCAGACTGCAGGCTCAAAAATCTGAAAAAAGAGAGCGAGAATGAGGAAAAGCACAAGTGGGGGAGTTGGATAACTAAGGGTAACAGAACAGTCTGCAAGCCAAAAAGCTGCCAGAAAGACACCAGTAGGAGCTGGAAGGAGTTCAGAAGCTCAGGTACAACAGTGGTAGTCCTCATGCGGTTCTCACATAAAAACATTGGTGCTCATTTGGGTGTTCAGATGTTTGATGCCTAAGCCTGACCTTCGCACAAACTGATGTGCAGAGGATGCACATCCCAGGATGACTCATCTCGTATAGAGACAGACTTTATAAATTGCTCAAATCCCTCCCTCGACACGTATTTCTCTTCACTTACTCTGGGAAGATACCCGCAGTTCATGTAGCTAATTAGGTATCTTAATGTAAGCCAGAGGAAGCTCAGCTCTCCCTGGCATCCAGTCAGGAATGCAAAACCTACTGCTAAGGAAGACACCAATGCGTCTAGTAGTCTGCAAAATGCATCTGCAAGTCTGAAACACCTTTCTGTAACCCAGTAATGCTTCTGTGGGCTGTGTGAAATGAAAGAAACCAGCTTCAAGAGCTCAGAGCACTGGCTGTACTGTGCCTACCACATACAAACAGTACAGATGCCAGGTTTTGCTTTCTACTTGCACATGAAAGGGAAGGACAGGTGCAGACAGTTTCAAGACAGACCAAATGTTAAGTTACAGAACTTGAAGAATAAGCAGGGTCAGATATTTAGTTCCTATCTGTACTGCCAAGGAGAACAGCAGACACCATCTTGTATGTGGGTATCTGGTTCTGACATAATATATTTTAAACACCACAGGTATTACAAAGGCATTTTTATAGAACAAATTTCATGCATCAACAGACTAGTATCAAAAAGTGATGTTTAAAGCCTGTAATTCAAATTCCTAATATTTCAAATAATGGACATAATATGGTAGACCATCGTACAGGTCTGTTGTCTGCTATCCAGCACTTGCAGTAATCGCAGAATTTTTTAGGCTGAGATTTCCAGTAATCGGCCCTGGGGAAAGAAAAGAAAAGATGCATAATCTTAAACAATAACCAAAGCCACAGGTTTTCATACATATTTATATATCTCTTCAGAAACTAAATTTAGTCCTCATTGGGTGATTAAATCCTATGAAAGAAAACTTCGGCTTTCTTTTTTTTTTTAAACCAAGTCTACCAAGAATAGCTGTATTAACAACCGTGTCTCATAAAGCACAGTTCAGTATTGGAATTTTAACCATCTGACGTTCAAAAACTGCAGAATTTTTACAACTGAGGCGGTGCTGTAAGAACCAGAAATATGAGACAAGGCAAGCCAGAGAAAAACAAGCAGCTCTAGATACCCCATTTGAACATGGAACGGTCAGAAAAATGCAACTTGCACTGTTTTTCATAAAAATGCTGGATACTGTACACAGTGAACTCAGTAACACAAAGGTGCAGTTCTGGACAACACTGAGCTACTGTGGGGAGTGAATCCCAGACCAGATTCTGACCTGTGGGGTCACATACACAGCAGTAAATTGTTTGGATGTTTCAGTGTAAAAAAGTGGGAATTTCTGACCCATGTAATTAGATAAGCAAAGAAACGTGGGGAAAACTCTTCAGAGCTGGAAAGTTAGTATATCAGAGTATTTAACAATAAAACCAAAAACCTTCAATGGCTGTTTCTTCATCAAAAACCGCTTTCTAATGCCAGATGAGAATCGTACAGAAGCAATTCTATTTCTCATTGTCTTGCAGCAACAGACACAATGCTTTGGTTCACCAGAACACATTTGAACAACCGACTTCTATATTTTTAAATTAAAATGACAAAGAATGAGGGAAAAAATTTAAAAAATAGGCACAATTACACTGATAACATCAGAAAATTGAATCTTGGCCTTTTGTCTGAAGACCACTGTACAAAGTTTAAGGACAATACTTCCTGATATTCTTATTCAATAAAACCAAAACTTTTTCCATGCACAACAATAGTACCCTCAATCCTCATGATACATGTAAGCAGATCTTTAATTATAGAAACAGATCTGATCAACTCAACTCCTAGAATTGAAGCAGGTATCAAAATACATTCTCCCACCAGTGCTTCACACAAAAATACAAATTAAATAAATAAAAATAAAATAGCCAAGAGGCTACGATTATTTGAAAGTCTAAGTACAAAAGATGTACTCTGCAAAAATATATCAATATATAAAAAGTAGCATGGTTAGCAATGCACAACTTTTCAAGCAATTTCCTGGAAATCCAGAAAGAAGCAGCTGGGCTTTCCCTGATTTAAACAGAAATCCACTCATCCCTAAATGGTGTACTTTAGAACTGTGTGATTACTCAGTCACACATTTAATTAAAAGGGGTTTTTTTGAGACTTATACCCGCACATACTGGGGTAAAGCCAGAGAAATCTAATGCTCTGTCTGGAAAACCAGCTGAGTGGGAGGGAGAAATTCAAAGCTCAGAAATACCTCAAGATCCTTTTTCCTGCTTGAACTATAAATTGTCCCCAAAACTCTTTAACATCATCTACAACAAATTTCTAGCTAAATGCATGTCATTCCTATGGCAATGGACCAATTTTGACAGAAAGCATAAACAGTAAAAAAAACCATCACTGCATGTTTTGGATGTGCAAGAACCTCTGCCTTCTTCCAAGTTTAACCTAAGAGAGGAGGTTCTTTCTCTTCAACAGAATCAAATGTAAGTGCTAAAATTAAGACTGTACAGCTGCACCCACCACAAGTCAAGACCTGAGAATTTGACAAGCCGTATTTTCTCAGCTCTATTTTCTCAGCTCTATTTTACACTGATTTCTTTCCTAAATGCTGCTGGCCACCGCATCTGTTGCAAACCACTGTACCAATACACAGAGTAATCCCTCTCAGGAACCTGAGGGCACACCTGTGGCTTCAGTACAAATCAACATCTTGATAGAAGTCTTTTTGTTTCATCTCCAATTGGTTTTCATAAAAACTCTCTCTCTACTGTTACATATAAAATAATGTAAACGGTAGTGTGCACAGCTATCCCAAGAACCTTAAATCCTGCATTTTATGATTAATGAATTGTCTAACTTATGATCTCAATTCTGTCGCTTATGAGCATGAATCTTATATACTAAATAATTCTCTTAAAGATTTTCTACTTGAGTTCACACAACTGGAAAAAAAAAAGAGCCAGCTCAGCTGAAATGTCCATTGAATAAGACCTGCCACTGTAACAACAGCAGAACCTGCAAAGTTACAGTGGTGCTGCAATGAGAGCAAACCAAAGAGGAATATTGCTGGAAAGGAGCAGCAACTGAAGTGAAATCCCACTTCATTGAGACGCTACAAGTTCTTCATGGGCTCCAGTCACAATTCGGATCCATGACAATTTTTTAAGTCTGTGATTGTTTTATCAATCTGACAAATACAGGCTTGAGAGTAAAGTAGCACAAAAGTTTTTTATTCTTGAATAATTGTGTACAAATAATGGGAAACGGTTATTTTGTAAAGTCATTGCAGTCAAAATAGCTTTTAAGAGTCCTTGTCTTCTGACAGAAGTTGAGGTTGATTCTTGTTTGCAGCTCTACAGCTGGGCCAGCTTCCTAAGGACTAGAAAGTTGGCCAGCACCAGTACAGCTCCCTTTCTACCTTTTAGTAAGGAGGAGAGTCTGGAGTACAGAAGACAGTCTAGAGTACATCATGTCTGCCTTGTCCAGGTTTGCAGGATTGAGGTTTAGCACTGCACACCTTTCACCAGGCATGGCTCCCAAAAGGGAGTTTGGTGACACAGACCCAGAGAGGGGTGCCAGTTTTACTGTGAAGCTCTGACTCGGGAGAAGGGTTCTGGACAATCTCTTTGGAACCCGACTTTCTCGGGCTGGTTGAGCAAGCTGATTTGGTACCCTGTTACTAGGGAACAGGGCAGCCCCCATAGAGATGGGTACTGGGCAAGCTCTGGGCAAATTGCTGTAAGACCCACCCAGACTTGGAAATCTCATACTAACTCACAACCAGTTTGTGTCTCCCTGAGAACAGTGATCTTCTTTCAGCTTTTACTCAGACGAAGAATGTACAACATTTTAGGGGGCTAAAGGAAAAGGAAGGAAAAGGAGGAAATGAACGTCCAACTGTTTTTTTTGAAACTCATGAGATGACAAAGTCTTGGCTGCAAACAGTAGAGTGCCAATTGATCGATGTTAAAATATTTTCAGATTTCTGAAACTAAAGCATCAGAGTGAACAAGAAGACAAGAAAGAACAAGTAGCAACTCTGCATTAACAATGCCTGTTATTTGCCATTCCAAAAGATATGAAAATGATGAAACTCAAAGAGAAAGCACTGAAACTCAAGCATTTATACTTTGCACAATGCATTTCTTGAGCCAGGAGAATCACACAGCCTACGCTGTGGTGACCAGGTACGCATCCCAGCATAGGAACCATGTGTTTGGGAGTATGCAAAAAGGACAGGTTCAGAAGTAACCTACAGAGTAACTCAAGTATGAGAGTCCAGGGCTCTGAACCATCAACCTACAGGCTGCTTCTCCTCATAAGTTACTGTACCATTAAAGTTTCAAAAGGTGGTGCAAACAGCTTTCCTTTTACAGGGAATCTTAAAAACCCTCATCAAGTAGCTATCTTGAGCTGAGACAGCTTTGCCAAACTTTACATGGAGATTGGGCTGGAGGATTTTGCTCCTACCATGTACTGAAATCAAGGGGGGAAGAGAAACAACTGGTTTAGGTGGTTCTGAACACAATGAAAAAGAATTTTACTGTACAAACAAAATCTGGAAGCATTTGCTTTGAAAACTATAACAGCCACTCAAAAGGACAGAATCTGTTATTATTTATGAACGCTATTTGAAATACTGCATACTTCTGAACAAAAGTAACACTTCTGTAACAGAAAGAAGTAGAAAGAAACAAAAGAAAAAAGAATTCCATGTATTTCACAACGGATCCTCCTCCACATGGGAAGCTGCTCCAGAACAGCTAATTCTAATTCAAATATCCCAGTATTGTGAGACCTAAAATTGCAATGCTAAGATTGGCAGAGAAGAAGATCAAAAATGTTTTCTTGAACTGTGAAGTAGGTCCTAGTGCCATGGCCCCTAATGACTCACACTCCCCAATAATTCACAGCAACTCTGTTCATTCATAGTGTACTATGAATGTTACATAATTGTACCCTAAAACCTCTTCTTAGTTACATACCCTTAACTTTTTTTTTAAAGGAATTTAAAAATAAGGTAAGGAAAAGACTATCCCTGACACTGCAAGTACATGGGACTGTCCTGCCTAACCCCAGCTTGTTGGCTTTCTAATAGATCACACAACATATGTTTACCCATGGGCTCCTCCAGAGCAGGACTGGATGAGAGTTTCATCCACATAAACATGGCAGTTCTCTCAAGGGCTTTGCTCAAGTCACATATATTTTTTGCAAGCTTTTGGTAAAGTCTAATTCACAACCCAAACATCTGCTTCTTTGTATCATTATATTAGCCCCCTGTGAACTACAATACGAATTGCAATATCCAATGGAAAATAGTCTGCAGAAGATGCTCAGCCTGACCTGTATTCACATGAATCTGCTTTGCCAGACCTCTTTTCGAACCTGTAAATCACAGAATCACAGAATCATTTAGGCTGGAAAAGACCTTTAAGATAATTGAGTCCAACCCTTAGACCAGCACTGCGAAATCCACCACTAAACCATGTCCCTAAGTGACACATCTATGTGTCTTTGAACTACCTCCAGGGATAGTGACTCAACCATTTCCAATGCCACAAATACTTTAAGATACAAGAATGCACAAAGATACCAGAGAAAGCAGCCTTCTGCACATATAGAGCTGCAGTTCTCTAGGTCATCTCCTCTAACTTCAGTTGTCTAAACAGTGAGGTAGAGTTGTCTCAGTTCTCCCTGTCAACAGATGGAAACTGTCATCTCAAAACCAGCACTCTTTGCATCCGAAAGAGACACTTGAGAAGCATACTAAACTCCTTAGGTGCGTGTTTCATCCTTTTACAGGGAACCTAAAGTGAACTGTCTGAGTCAGCTTTCAAAAGTTAAATATCTGAAGTCAGGGATATCTCCTGAAAGCAGAGGTCTGCTGCTGTAGATGCAGAAGAAGGATATGGGCTATGTCAGGAAGAATGTGATAAGAATTAGAAGAGAGGAAAAAAACAGCAACATAAATTGGGTCAGGAATCTGTTCAGGTATAATTTTAGCAATAGCTAAAATTAAGAACATTGCTATACCTAGTACCAGTCTGTAAGGCAAGCTCACACAGCTCACCATCAAGTACTGCCCCACAGACAGACCTCTAGAGAAATTTCTCCAGAGAAATTTTTGACCAGGTCAAGATTCTTTTTTTCAGTATGGAAGTTAGGATATTTTGAAATGTAACAGAATCAAGCAGATAGATATACCATTCTATATACCATTCCCACCTAATAAAGACAGCAGCTTAGATTTTTACACATTCCCCTCCCCAAAATGTGTCCAGGTATTAACACAAAATTCCTAATTAAAGGCTTCAAGCAGGTAGTGACAGCCAGACAGAACCAAGGCACGGACTACTTTCTTCCTCACGCCTCGCCCAGAACTAAAGGCGGCCGCAAGGTGGGGGGACCTGAAAGAGGGAGGGAGGGAGGGAGGCCGAAGGGACGGAGAGAGGGGCAGGAGGGAGTGCAGGGGAGAGGGAGGGAAAGAGAGAGCGGGGGTGAGAGAGGGTACAGAGAGGAGGTGAGAAAGGATACAGAGCGGGGGTGAGAAAGGGTACAGAGCGGGGGTGCAGGGTGAGGAGCCAGGGGCCGCATCCTTCACAGCCCTCCCCGCCCCGCCGGCGGGAGGCGAAGCTGCCCGGCCTGTGCCGGGGCGATAAGAGCAAGACAACGCAGCAGAAGCAAACAGCCTGAAGAGAGCGGCAGGCCGGACGGGAGCAGAGGGACCGGAGCGACACTGAAACACTTTACCCAGCGGGGCGGGGGTCGCCGGCCACAGCCGGGGCACGGCCGCAGCCCCGCCG